>NC_081785.1:18311444-18642137 GCF_963082965.1 Carassius carassius | reverse complement strand
CTTATGTGCCCTCTAGAAGCTTGCGTTCTGCAAGTGAACGTCGCTTGATTGTGCCATCCCAAAGAAGCACAAAGTCACTTTTACGGACTTTTCAATTAAATGTTCCCTCCTGGTGGAATGACCTCCCCAACTCAATCCAGACAGCTGAGTCCTTAGCCATCTTCAAGAATCGGCTTAAAACACATCTCTTCCATCTTTATTTGACCCTCTAACTTTAGCACTCACTATTCTAATTCTATTCTTAAAAAAAAATCTAACTTCCTTTCTAATCTTTTTATATTCTATTTTCTTTTCATTAATTATGCAGTTGTATGTGTGTGTGTGTGTGTGTGTGTGTGTGTGTGTAAAGACCTCTAACACTAGCTTGCTCTATTCTTTTTTTATTCTATCTGTTTTCTTTATATTATATTATTTAAAATCCCATGCTAGGTGTAATGTGTTAACCTAACTGACACTTGTTATAGCACTTATATATCTTTGCTCTTTTTGTTGTTTTTGATTGCTTCCACTGTCCTCATCTGTAAGTCGCTTTGGATAAAAGCGACTGCTAAACGAATAAATATAAATGTAAACGTAAAGAGCTAAAAGAGAGCTCCTTAGAAGGTTATTTTTAGTCAGAGCTTTATGGGAATACGTTCATACACATCTTTATGGTCAATGCAATGTTGTGATAACGCCATCAATAGCTCTTCTCCAGCCAAAAGACATATCAGCATTCTGGGCTAATTACAAGGTCAGACAACAGCCAAATGGACAGCAGTCCAAGAAAAAGCAAATACATGCACACACAGTATATCATCTACCGTGCAGTTTCATTTTTCCTAGAGGGTCATTCAAACTATGGCCCTTGACTACTTAGACTAAGTGCTCAATTAAGCATAGCTTGTTAGCTGGTTTCCTTTCCAGATAGATTATTGCTGCCATGTGCTGTATTACAGTACTTTATGTAATACAGCGTTTTCGGCCAGTATGACTGCAGACCCCAGTCCTTTGGAATCTCTAGTGACTATTTTTTCCTTCACTCAAATTTTGTGCTTTCATGTTATGTCAGACCACTTGATTTACTCTTATATGAGGGACTGTGTAAAAGGTCTCAAGAATTTAGCAAAGAAAAAAAAAAAAGTAAAAAATTTGACATATCCAATTGACACAGCAAATTCAATGAAAAGTGGGCATCACGTACCAAAACAGAACTGGACACACATTTGCATTGGATTGTAGAGAACCATTCCCCTCCTCAAACACAGGGATTTATTTGACCACAGACATGAAGGCTGAAGATCAAGTTCACACTTGAGACTATCTAGATAGAAGATCTTATTTTCTTATCATTATTTGCAATTATTGCTGTAAACTTTCTAATACTTACATAAATTCAGTAACTTAATTGACTAATGGCAATATTTTAGAAAGGCTGCATTATTTACAACATTAATCTTAAACGATGTCTGAATAGCTTTATTACGGATTAATAAAAGTTCCAACGTGACATCATCAGAAAGAAAGGTTGTTTCAGTCAAAAAGTTGCCTATTTAAATGAAAAACGATGAGCAAAACCCTTTTTCTTCACAAATCAAGTAAACTGGGTTGATTTTGATTTCATGACGACTTTAAAGCCAAAGTTTACCCTCACGATAGATGAGCCAATTTCCTCAGAGATTCACTTCAGAACATTTAAAGGCATTCCGAAATGAGCTAATTTGCATTACACACATTTTCAACAATGGTATAAACGTCATTCAAACACTGAGAGTATGTTTTATAAAAAAATGTATGTGGTTAACATTAGCATCGTTGATTAGATCACCATCGTGATCAGGCGATAGAGCATACTGTATTTATTGTTGCCAGTTTCTTTCAGTCCACTCCAAAGGCTCTGATTTTTATAATTTCCCCTGAAAAATAAGTGTGAGCACTAGCCCAGACACAGCCTCCCATATCAAACAATCATAATCACGCTACTCTTACCATAACACCACAATTATCCTCATTGCTTACAGCAAAACAGCATGCGTGATGGATGAGTGTGTGCATGCTTATGTGTGTGTTTGCGTCCCCATCTGTCACAGCTCCTCTGCTCAGTTCAGCGTGCTACCTCCATAAATCATATCATTAAGATAACGTCAGCGGCCCCTGGCTGGCTCGTTCATTACCCAGGCAGACTAAACTCCATCCGGCTCTCTGACAAACAGCTGACACAAGGGCGACACTCCACATCCAGCTCAAGCAAACAGTAGTTCGACAGTAGTTCTTGTATGCATATGGGACTCAGGAGTGATGTTTTCTTGCCAGAAGAAAAGAATCCATTTGTGCCGTAAACAAATGCATATTGCACCCATTTGAGGTGTTTGCTCTTTTAGGAGTTGCTCCCATCCGCTGCAGGTACCTGTGGGAGGTATATGATCTGTTTGGAGAGTCTAAGCTTCTTGCTGCCTATGTTACCATTATACTTCATGCCTGGTTGCAGTCAACTGATTTCTTGTGACATTATGATCCTGCACATTTCCTCCAGTGGTAATTAGTCGTAGCAGTCAATACATCTCCTCTGTTTGTTTTTGTAAAGTTTATTATGGTTAAATTTAGATTTTGCCCCACTTTAAGAACGGTTTTCTACACATCGAGGAGGGCACGACAAACTCACTCAAGTTTCCTCATCTGATACTGAATGATTAATTACATAAATCTCATTAGAACTCTGAATATATCATTTGTTCATAGAATCACTCAGTGCGTCCAGGGACAAAAAGACAAAAGTCTGAAAATGACACACAGAAGTGGGTGAGAGAAGAACCTCCAAAAGAACCCTCCAAAATCAACATTACTTCAAACATGAGCTCATCTAAACATCTGTCCACAACATGTCCAATCATTGCTCTGCTGAGGCATGTACAATTGTTTCTGGAAATAAATATTAGGCCTAATTCGGCTCTGATTGTCATGGCCCGGAGAGGAAACGGTCTTTGAGGCAGAAGTCTTATGTACATATTTCTCCCAGGGTCCCTCTTTTAATCGTCTTTATTTATTTGATCTCATTTAACTCTTTTCTTCTTCTCAGTTGAGGTTTTGTGAATTTATTTCACACTTGTGCACCAGTTAAAACAGGAGAGGTCTGACTGTGTTTTAAGTGAGGGTCTGCTGTGGAGGGGAGGACTGAGTTCAATTATACTTAGGCTGTCTGTCTTTTCCCGTCACACTCCATTTGCGGTCAGCGGATACATTTACACAGAAACTAATCATAACTAAAACATTTCTGTGTAAATCTTACCAAATTACTCTGTATAACAGGGTCAGGGAGAGGAAATCAATACCAAAAACACTTAAGGTAACATCTGACCGTTCTTCCGGACCTTCTGGATAAAACTAAGATAAATGAGGAAAAGAAAACAGGTTCCCATTAAGAACACTCTCATGAATGAGAATATTTTTTACATAATTGGGCAAATGTGAAGTTCGCAATATCCGGCTGAACTAACACAGGCCTATTTTTCACAATTAATGCTGGATTGCACTGTGCACTGTATATCATCTTATGAATCACCTACAAGTTCCATATAGATGGAATATTTCCTAAATAAAAAGTATGTCAGTAAATATTAGTGAGCTTATAAAGCAGTCATATACTCCAAGAAACTAGGCCTGATTTAGTACAGTACTGATCTGATTAAAAAATTAATTAATTTACTCCTGAAAGAGGCCATGCATGAAGGATAGAGTGAAAAAATAAAAAATAAAATAAAAACTGTCACAGGATCATAGTCACATCTGTTACATTTCCATAGGCAATGAAAAAGACAACAAATGATGCTCAAAAGTGTGAAAAAAAATGCTCTGTGACTACCACCACTGCGAAGTACGTGCTTCCCCCTTGTGGTAGTTTTAAAATCTCAACCTCATTTGATTTACTGGGTTATTATTCGGTAGAGCTTAAACTTTCCCCAGTTTCAGGCTTTAACACATGCCACTTTTCTTTGTATATCCCTAAATGGAAAGGCTGTGAAACGAGTCATGATAGGATATATAAAATGCACAGCAGTGACATTAACTCTTGTGTTCTTCAGAGAAAAAAAAGTTTTGGAGGGACCAGGTCACACACAAATGACCTTTTCACTTTACCCAGCCCCGTTAACAGGCTGCAGGAGGAATGACAAGTGCAGGGGCTGCAAGCTAATAGCACTGGGTTATAGAAATAAGAAAGAAAGAAAGAAAGAAAGAAAGAAAGAAAGAAAGAACGATCGAAAGAAAGAAAGAAAGAAAGAAAGAACATAATCCTAAATTATTGCTAAATATGATGCAAAGGCCAAAAGTGGGATGTTAAAATTGAACACCATATGAAAAGGATGCTTTTTTTTTCTTAATGTGAAACCTGGTACCTAAAATCCCAAGTCCTTCAATGTCACTCTTAAAATAGCCTTATATGAAAGGTAGACAGCCTAAGCATTAGAAACTCAAAAACAAAAATGATTATGATCAACACAGACTGTCTGTAATGGCACAGAAAATAAAGTAAAGCGCCACTACACTGTTTCCTTCTCGTTAAAGAACTCTTCATGAGTTGATTTTCCGATTTCTGGGCCAATATATTTTGACGAGCTCAAAATGCATAATGAAACCTTTTGCAAAGCAGTTGGCGTCATTGCTTATTACAAATGTGCAGACATCCGTTCGGTCTGCAGTATATATTACTTAAAACGCTTAATAAAACAATTGTTGGTCTATGCATATATGATGAATCACATGGGTGTCTGGGATGTTGCTTCGCATCTTGTCGGTGCATCCTGGGAAAACGGCAGACCAACACATTTGTGACCCTGGACCACAAATCGTGTCATAAGTAGCACGGGTATATTTATAGCAAGAGCCAAACATACACTGTATGGGTCAAAATTACCTATTTTTCTTTTATGCCAAAAATCATTAGGGTATTTAATCATAATTTAATCAATCAGGGTAAGTAAATCATGTTCCATTAAGATATTTTGTAAATTTCCTGCCGTAAATATATCAAAAATTTATTATCATTAGTAATATGCATTAATAAGGATTTCATTTGGACAAATTTAAAGGTCACTTTCTCAGCATTTAGACTTTTTTTTTTCTCCGGATTTTCAAATAGTATCTCGGCCAAATATTGTCCTATCCAATCAAACTATAGGCTACATCAATGGAAAGGTTATTTATTAGGCTTTCAGATGAATCTCATTTTCAGAAAATTGGCCCTTATGACTGGTTTTCTGGTCCAGGCTCACATTTAAAGTCCGCGTGTACCGGAAGTTGCATACAACTTTTCTCCAGTGTTGTGACGTATTTTCCGAGAGAAACGGAATACTAAATGAGGAAAAATAGTGGGCGTGGCTAGAATAGAATGAAAGTGAAAGTAAAGTGACGTGACATTCAGCCAAGTATGGTGACCCATACTCAGAATTAGTGCTCTGCATTTAACCCATCCAAAGTGCACAAACACAGAGCAGTAAACACACACACACTGTGAACACACACCCGGAGAAGTGGGCAGTCATTTTTTCCAACTAGCACCTGATTGGATCTATAAAAGTAGCTAGGTGTTTAATGACATATCTCACAAACCCCATTTCGTGTTCTGTCCAATTTTTGAACCATTCGCGCGTGAAGTGCTTCGAGCACATCCGTGACCTCTCTGTTATCCCTCCTTCCCCCAAATGTAAAAATTCGAGTGATCTGGACCGTACAGAGGGAATTTTAGGGAATGGGAAAAGTGTTTCGTGAGTGCCACAACCAAAAATGCAACTCCTCGCCATCTCTTCTTTCACGAGCTGTCAATGCTCACAAACACACAGGAAGCCTGTCTACTGTCAGTTGGAGGGGCGTGGTTACGGATGCTAAGCAGACACCCAAACCGTCAAACCTACGTCATCAGGTAAGGTCCTCCAATGCAGAGAGGAGGGGCCTTTTCAGATTTTGATTAAAGATTATGAAACCATTTTTTTTTTGTGTGTGTGGATTGACCACAAAACGATCAATTTAAGCAAACAAAGTAAATAGTCAATTTTGATTTCAGTTGGACTTTAATGACGAATTAACAGAACATGTGATGGTATTTTTACATAAACCTAAGTAAACCTAACACGGTAAAAAAAATAAAAAAAATTCATTTTGTCAGGGTTATATCACACAACTATGATAAGTATCCCTAAAGATAAAGCGTCCTGGAATAAAAGTGAACGATTTGTAACCAGAACTGAATTGCGCATGTCCCCCGCGCGCCTCTCAAGACAGACATCCGATCGAAAAATTACCAATTAAACATTTTAATTTCATTAAGTTAAACAACCTTGTACTACAAAATAAATAAATAAATAAATAAAAATAACTGACAAAAAAATACTTAATGGACTTGGTAAACAAAGTTTGTGAGACTTGAAGCGCGTCTTACCGTGGCTGATCCACCTGCAATGATCTGAAGAGACGCCTCTCTCAGTAAACATCTCGGTTACGTATGTAACCGTGGTTCCCTGGGTAGGGAACGAGATGCTGTGGGGACGTCACCGTATGGGACACCCCTCGGTGTGACGAATGTCTGAAGCCCTATACCATCCTGCCAATCCTATTGGCCAAATAGCACTTGGCACCACCTCTACGCATGCGCACGCATCGTATACCTGGCTGCCTCGCGCTATTTCGCTCAGATTTCATGAACTGAAGAAGAAGAATGCTATCAAGGTATGGAACGACCAGGACCGCAGCATCTCGTTCCCTACTCAGGGAACCACGGTTACATACGTAACCGAGATGTTCCCTTTCAGGGAACGAGATGCTGCGGTGACGTCACCGTATGGGAACGCTATACAATAACGCCTGAAGTACCTGATAGCTGGGATCCAAAGAAGCATCTGCTCAAGCGGAGAGAACCCGGGAGCCAGGAGCCATCCTCACATCCAGACTGTAAGAATTGATAAAAGTGCTCGGTGAGGACCAACCTGCCGCAGCACAGATATCATCCATAGAAGATCCACTGAGAAAAGCTCGTGAAGAAGCCACTGCTCTCGTGGAATGAGCTCTAATTCCTAAGGGCGAAGCGAGTCCGCGCGCCTCATAAGCTAAAGATATTGCTTCCACCACCCAATGGGACATGAGTTGTTTTGTGACAGCATGGCCTTTATTCTTATGTCCAAAACAGACAAACAGCTGGTCAGACTCACGCCATGGGGCTGTTCGATCAACATAAGTCTTTAGCGCTCTGACAGGGCAAAGACTTAGATCTTCTGACCCCGCCTCAGCAGGGGATAAAGCCTCCAAGACCACTTGTTGAAAACGAAAGGGGTTAGAAGCTACCTTAGGGACATAATTAGGCCTCGGTCGCAACAACACCTTTACAGAGCCCGGTGCAAATTCCATGCACGAGTGAGACAGAAAGAGCCTGTAAATCCCCAACTCTCTTGAGGGAGGATAAAGCCATAAGAAGAACTGTCTTCAGAGTCAGGATTTTATCCGGTATAGTTTCCAGGGGCTCAAACGGATGCCCTGATAAACCTTGTAACACAATAGATAAATCCCATAGATAAAGGGGTGTGCTGGCCTTGGGTGCCAAATCATTCCCTGTGCTTGTGATAATAAATCCTGTCTGAGGGGAATCTCCCATGGAGAGCCCACTAACAGACTGATCAGGTCCGCAAACCACGGCTGTGTGTGCCACCGCGGCACACCAGCAGCAGCTGTTCCACTCTTTCCAGCCGTATTCTGGATAATACCGCTGGGATTAAACGAATCGGGGGAAAAGCATACAAGCTGGTTTTGGGCCAATTGTGAGCTAACGCATCCAAGCCCAGGAGCGATGGAGGGCATAGGGAGAACCATAGCGTGCATTGCGTAGTCATGTTCGACGTGAATAAGTCCACTCTCGCTTCTCCAAAAATCTGCCATAAGAGGTTCACCGTTTGGGGGTGCAATCTCCATTCCCCATGCTCCAGAGTCTGTGTGGATAGCAAATCCGCTCCGAAGTTCAAACGTCCGGGGACATGAACCGCTCGGATCGACAGAAATTTGTTCTGAGACCAGAGAAGAATATGTCTCGCCAGCCTGTACAGGGGGCGAGAGCGTAATCCTCCCTGATGATTCAGATACGACACAACCGCTGTGTTGTCTGACCTGAGCAGTACATGACGGCCGATCAGCAGATTTGAGAAATACTGTAGAGCTAGAAAAACTGCCAGTAATTCTAACCTGTTTATGTGCCAACTGCGTTGTGTCGCTGTCCACCCTCCGTGGGCTGGGCGCCCTTGACAAACAGCTCCCCAACCGGTCAAAGATGCATCCGTCGTGACAGTCTCTCGGAAAGCACAAATCCCCAGCCGAACCCCAACTAGAAGAAATTCGGTTGACATCCACAGTTTAATCGACATAACACACCTCCGTGTCACCGAAATCCTCCGATGCAGAAGACAACGGGGTGAACTGTTCCGTTTTTTCGTCCACCACTGAAAAGGGCACATGTGAAGTAATCCCAGACGGATTACGGGGGATGCCGCTGCCATTAGACCTAAAAGTCTGAGGCACAAGCTCACCACCACTGTGCGAACCGCTTTGAAGCGAAGCGCGCATGACGCAATCGACTGAGCGCACAGGAGAGATAGCTTTGCTGTCATCGCGCGAGAGTCCAAGTCTATTCCCAGAAAGGTTATCCGTTGAGAGGGAATTAAAACACTTTTCTGGAAATTTGTGCGTAAGCCCAGGCTGTTTAAATGATTCAGCACAAGATCCCGATGAGAGTGTGCTTGAGTCTGCGATTGTGCTATCACCAGCCAATCATCTAAGTAGTTCAAAATGCGAATGCCTTGGAGCCGCAACGGGGCCAGAGCTGCGTCCATGCATTTTGAAAAAGTACGGGGAGCCAGAGCTAAGCCAAAGGGAAGAACGCGGTACTTATACACTTTGCCCTCTAAAGCGAATCTGAGTAACTTCCTGTGTCTCTTGATGATCTGAATATGAAAGTATGCATCTTTCAGATCGATCATGACAAACCAGTCGTTTGGTTGAATCTGAGACAAAATAGACTTTACCGTTAACATCTTGAATTTGCTCGTCCTGGAGTGCAAGATTCAAACGGCGTAAATCCAAAATGGGTCGCAACCCGCCTTCTTTTTTTGGTACCACAAAATAGCGGCTGTAAAACCCTGACTCCATCTGAGAGGGGTGTACTTCTTCTATAGCCCCTTTGCTCAGCAGAGTTGACATCTCCTGTCGCAGCACTGCTATTTCCTTCGGTTTCACAACCGTGGGAAGAATTCTGCGGAAAGGAGGCGGGCCTTTTCAAAACTGAATGGTGTATCCGTGATAAATTGTGCGTAACACCCATTGCGAGATGTCGAGCAAGCATTCCCACGCGGCCCGAAACAACATTAGCGGTCTCAAGATTTCCACTTCCTGCAACGCTGTCATACGCGTTAAAATGTCCGGGCACGAAAAGCTCGTGGCGTTCATGAACAGGGGAAGTGCATGCGTAAAAGTCGTTGCGTCTCGTTGTGTATAATCCTGAAACGTGTCCACGGCAGGAATTAATCCAACAGGATGAACATCGGGCTCTGCCACTAGCGAAAAAGCGGCGGCTGTATGAGCCGTCATAAACGGGTCGTTTTTGCCAGACCCTTGAACCGTCCCTCGAATTCTGAAAGCTGAATTGCGCAGAGTGTCTGAGGGAATGCTTGGCATGACAACTCGATCCAATGCTGCTCGAGGCGCTATTTGCGGCGAGACAGTCAGTGTTTGAGTATGGGGACTGCAGTGAGAGGGTTGGATGCGCAAAAGCGGTCCAACAGTGCTCTCTAGTGGAGGGCACAGTCCCTGGCAAGCAGCGAGAACATCAGGAGCTACTATTCGGGGCCCCAGAAAGAGAGGCATAAGCCGTCGAGCTCAGGTTTAACCTCTTCCGTTGTCGCTGGTGAGCCGGTGGAAAAACCTAGTTAAGTTAAGCTGTTAAGAAACGGTCGTCCAGCTTAGATGGAGGTTGGGCCTCGGCCTTCTCAACCTCCCAATCCAGTCCCAATTTACCCACCCCGCGAGAAACCACATCCAACAGCTCGCTGTAGGATGGGGAAACACGCTTCTCCTGTCCACTAGGAGGGAGAGAGCTAGTGTCGGCCACGAAGTCCTCAGACCCCGAGGCTGCGGTGGATAAAATGTCATCGTCATAACGTCCACAACCGAAGGAGATGGCGTCGCATGCCTCCGGTGTGGGATGAAAATCCTCATTAGAGAAGACGACCGGTCCAATAAAGCTCTTTTCCTGCACCAGGGTGTTATTTTGAGAATTTACCAATCATTTCCTTAAGGGTAGCCTACTTTTCTTGAAATCAGTTCCCTTTAAGTTCACAAATAACCAAAATACATTTGTCTTAACTTTTTAAGTTAATTTGATGTTTTATTAGATTTAAAATTACTTAAATTTAAGCCTAATAAACGTTTTTTTTCATGTGACATTTATGCCCTTGCGTTAACTTTTTTTATTATTATAAACTTTAACTTGTTATATTTTTTAAATCCAACATTAAAAAATAAATTTCCAGTCCTGTACAGAGAACATTTCAGAGTGCTTTTCAGAGATAGCAAATATTTGGAAGTTTCTCCATGATCACTCCATCTGATTGGTCTTTAAAAATGGCTGACATTAATTTAGTTATAAAATTGCAGATCGTATTGGAAATGTGATAATATTTTGTAATAATCAATTCAATCTGATTAATTTTAAAATTGTTTGTCATAAACTAACATCTCAGGAAAATGTTATGGGGTTTCAAACCAAAATATGACTTCCTGTTGTGAAACAGGATATTGATTTCATACATGTCCACTGTAGAGGACATCATGAGTAAAACAATGTTTATGCATTTTGGGAGATACAACAAATGAATAGGGAAATAAATGATATATCAATATTTTTATGAAATATTAGATATTATTATGAAAATCTGGCCAATTATTACTTCCATTATTACACTTCTTTTCTCAACATGCTGTCCAAACAGCACATTAACATGCAAATTAGGTACAGTGTATAACATACTGTATATATCTAGCATATCGGAAATGTTCAAGCATTGACTGTTAGCAGAGGTGGAAAGTAACGAATTACATTTACTCGCGTTACTGTAATTGAGTAGCTTTTTTGTGTACTAATACTTTTTTAAGTAATTTTTTTAATCTGTAATTTTACTTTTACTTAAGTATATTTTGATTGAAGTATTGTACTTCGCTACATTTTAAAACACATTAATTACTGATTAAAAAAAATAAAAATAAAAAAAATAAATCGCTCCCTGGAAACTACGTCAGTAAATAAAGAGCAGGAGGGCAAACTGGCGCTAAAATCACGAGAAAGATGCAGACGGACAAAACAGGCGTTAGTGGTGCAGACACCGCTGAAAACGAAACCCCCTTCATATTCTGAAGTTGAACTCGAAGGAAATGAATTGAACCCCTGGCCATATGTATGCTCTATTATGCAGTGTAAGCTGTACTTGCCTAGGAAGACCAAACTAGCAGCTTATAAAATCTCGACAAGACATCAACCCTTCGCAAGAATGTAGAGGTAAGCTAAATAATTGCATCGTTGCATTGGTGGTTAAAATGAAGCTTTGACATTTTAGCAAGAGGTTTTGCACAAATTAGCCAAAAAGACAGTGGTGAGGAGTGTGCTATTTTTGTTTTAATGATGTGCGCGCGCATTTATAGTGCGTTCTTTCACTGTGTGATTCAGTCTCCTAAAATGCATTTAGAATGATCACAAAATTGAAGATATAGGGGCAGAAAATTCACATATTTATATAATTTCATATATTAAATCAAAATCACACAAAGAATGCCATCGTTTCCTCCAAAAATCATCATGAATATATACATACATATATAACAGTTCAGTAAACAAGTTAATTAAGAGACTTGCGTTTTAGACACCATATTGCCTTTTTAGCTCTATTTCTACAACAGAAAATAATTCCAAACACAGCCACCAAAGCACAGTTTTGCGTCTCTGAGCAACGTGACAGTGTTTCGTTCCTGAATGAATCAACCGTTTAAATGAGTCGGTTCAGTCGCAATGACTCACTTATTAACAGTGACTTGCTGACACATACTGGCCATTTTAATTTCACATTTAAAGTATCTTTTGAATTTTTTTAAATAATTAATTTCTTATCATTTCAAATGAGTATTCAACATTTTATGTCTTGTATATCAAAACATTATTCATGCATTGGTAACTGCAGGTTAAATGCATTCTTGTCCTGCACTAAACAGTGTAATACATCTAAATGCCACTTCCAATGAATCTTCTGCATTTCCTCTGCATTAAAAGATGAGTTTGTTGATACTGATTTGCCTGGTAACAGCCCAAATGTTTTATTATTCTAAATAACTGATTCCTTTAATTAAAAACAACTAGTTTGAGATTAATATACCTATACTCAGTTCCTGGAGGGCCGTAGCCCTGCAGAGTTTAGTTCTAACTCTGCTTCAGCACACATATCATGTAGTTTTCAAATAAACCTAAATGATTAGATTAGCTGGATCAGGTGTGTTTAATTAGGGTTATATCTAAACTGTGCAGGACTCTGGCCCTCCAGGAACTGAGTTTGACACCCTTGGCCTGTCCCATTTTTGACTCCCTCCCACTGTTAAAATGTAACTAAGTAATTTTTACTCTGAATAAATTTTAAATGAGCTACTTTTTACTTTTACTTGAGTAGATTTTTAGACTGGTACTTTTACTTGTACTTAAGTAAAATTTCATTAATGTAATGGTACTTTTACTTGAGTAGAATATTTTTGTACTCTTTCCACCTCTGACTGTTAGTTCTTAGGAGTAAAGAAAATCAAATGAATGAAAAATCTGTAATAGCATTCATATATGTAATTGTTTTTTTGTTTTCTCGCTTCTAAAAGCGAGAGTTTTAAAACAGAACTTGGAGGTTAAAATAATTTACCTAACGTCTCAAACTAAAAGCTGTCATTGAAAATGTGTTTTGGATTCCTTTAAATCCTGTTGTGACCCACAGCTTTTTTTTCTGTGCAGAAGGCAACAAAAAAGCTAGGTTTTGCCTAATTCAATGTTACAACTTGCTTAAGATTCTTGGCCGAGTAATAAGCATATTACTGTTAAGCTTAGAACATGCACATTTTTTCCCTGCTTAATTTTCAAATTGTGAATTTATAGCGGGCTATTGGCAGGGAAATGCCATTAGCACTTTGACCTGCCTGGAGTGAGAGAGCAGACAAAACCCCACCCAGTCTATAAACCTACATGGTGGCCAGGAAATCTATGAACTTATTAATCTTTTTTTCTGCAATATAAGAACATATCTAAACAAACTGTTCTGTAAATTTATCAGAGACTTTACTATGATTGCGAAGGGCACACAGAAAGCCTAAATGAAAAAGATTTCTTGATAATATAATTGAATATTGACAAGTATTTTAATTTAACAATAGTCATACTGTGCATAAAGGTAATATAACATTGTCAGCAAACTGAGCTTATCCTTGAAATGCAAGAATTAAAAATCAAAAAGGAAACACCAGAACAATTCATCTTTTATTTGCAAAAACCTCTCCATGCACATAAAATGTGAAGTGCTCACAGCATCACCTCTGAATGTCTGTGACTACCACATTTTTGGGCTTGGATCTTAATAGTAACAAAAGCGACCTTATTTCTAAGATATCTGAAACACTTCAACGTTTCTAGAAAAGAACTAAGCCTGACAATAGAAAACAAGTTGGTAAGATTAAAAAAGGCAATGTTTAAAAAAGCATTTTGACAAAATAAATATTCAACATACAGAGAGAATGGTTTGATTCAATAATTCAAGTCATTATAAGAGCTCTTTATCAAAACTCTTACTTTTCAAAATCTGCCATACAGTGTGTCTTTACCTAGTTTGTCAATTTTCAGTTTCTGAAACACTCATGATAATTATTACAATTTATATTGTACAAAGCAGTTAAGAAAAAAAAATCTGTGGTTGAAACCGTGTACTTTTTTTTAAATGCAAAATCTAATAAAAATATGACATCATAATAATATCAATATAACTATGACCATTCTCAAGTTACAAACCTCAAGGAAATATATGGTCCTGCACATATTAATGTGATGTTAATGTATGGCTGTGTTCTTTTCTCTTTATACTCTCTTTATACAAGAGGCAAGGCTATGGCTAGCGAGCAAATATGAAGTAAATGTGTGCCCTTCTACATCTACTGTATAACCTAAAACTTGTAACTACATTTTTTTAAAATGAACAGTTTGGCTCAGATTAAACAATGTTTACCAGTTGGACTTCACATGGTGCTGATGACATTTTCATGTCCTTTCCTGCTTGGACAGATGAGAAGAATTCATCAACCGTTACACTACCACTATACGCATAAGACTGTCCTGTGTATACTGCTTAATAGCTGGTTTCCGCTGAATATGTCGATGTATTAGAGATGATCTGTGTAATGTTTCTACACATCCTGATATTCACAGTACAAAGTTCAAATAACTGATGGTACATTTACAGTAATTAATGTACCGTTAAACAGTGGAAATGTCCTGAACTAATATAAACAAAAACTTGAACAAAGACAGAAATAAAATAAAATCATGTTATGCACACAGATGAAAAAGTCAAACTGCGCCTTTAACTGGACCTCCAGTTTAAAAGCTCAAATTCCTTAAAAACGAGCGCCAAACTTTTGCATTCAAGAATAAAATAGTCTTGGATCTGCTCTGACTTTGTGGGTGATCTTCACCATTAAAAAAAACACTTTGTGATGTGTTTATTTCTTGTATTTGGACTACGAACAGTGTGCAAGTAGTGACCGTTTCACACAATAAATAATTTTTGCAGTTTATGGTTTGAGACTTTAAACACAAAATCGTTGGATTGTATCCCAAAATAAATGATCTTAATATTTCGTAGAATGTGTTTTTATTTGTTTGCAGACCATGTGATAGGTTGCCGACCCAGACACCTGGAGACTGAAGTTTTAAAGGAGAGTGGGGCCTTTGGTAGTATATGTCATTGAGGGGAAGTGGCGGCTGTCGATGTCCCAGAGCTTCCTGTCTCCATGAGGCCCCACTGCTGAGACTTGAGTCTGGTTTCTAGCCCCTGGTAAGCTAGAGGTCCAGTAGTTGATATAACTAGCCATAAGGAGCATCAGTTCTATGATCTACAGCAGTGAGAGAGAGAAAGAGGCACAGTGAACCAGGAAGTCTTTAGTAGACAAGTATTTCAACATTTAACTTGCTTTTACTGTATCAGGCCAAAAAGATACAACAAAACACAGATTTGCGAGTAAATCTCATGCTCAGACAAACACGGTAGAGTGAAACTCTCATTGAAAAACCTGTTTTTATCATCTTTCAGATAGTGGTTTCAGAGGGGGGTGTAGAAGTTGAACTGAACTGTTTTAAAGTTCTGATTTTCCCCCACACACACTTCAGATCAGATTTTTAAGATAGGTAATAAAACTGAATGTTAAAAGCACAACATATATAAGAATTCTGTCTTTACTGACCGCATTTGGAAATGTGTTGTACTGTACTGTACTGTACCTTTTGTGAATTAGCATGTCTTACCTTTGGTTTAGCCATTGCATATAAACGTTTATACACAGTCTTGCTGTCCAAAGCTTGGTCTTTAATCGGGCTGACCACTAGCATGAAATATTCCTTGCAACCTCTAAAGGTGATCACTGACTGGTATGGATATGTGACGAATGGGTGCTAAAGAAGTCATTAAACAATTTTCTTTTTTTGCACATATAAATGTAAACAATTCAATCCTAAGAAATCTAATTTAAAATAACTGCTGACCAAGCTGATCATCAGTTAGCATGAGAGGAATACGATTTTAATTGCTTGGGGATTAAAAAAATATAATTTTGACCTGTTTTTCGAGCATCTGGGAACCCAATATCATCGGCCAGATGGTAACAATTCAAAAGTATAAGATAAAGGATGCCTCTTATCTTTCACAATGATGTAAGTCTTATTCCACAGTCTTTCTTTACATATACTCTCTATTCACTGTAACTTTATCCCTAATAATTTACTTGCTGTTGTTACTACCTTCCCCAGTGACCTCCTCTGAGCCTCAGAAGCATTACCATACCGATAAATCACACAAAATGTCATAATGCTTTTAATAGAAGCCCTATAAAACATCAAAAGCAGTCTGCTATTGACATTAAAAGAAAGTAATTTCTTTAAGAAATACATTCTCTGTTGAAGCTTCTTGCTTACAAAATCAGTCCATGCATCCCAAGTTTATTGTCCAGCATTATACCAAGGTATACACTAATTGTTACTAATTGTATTTGTTACTAATTGTATTTGCTCACCCATTAATTAATGTAGGATGGGTTACATTTTGCTCTCTCTCTATAAAACAATATCCACCCAGCACATACGTTTTCAGTCTCTTACAACTCTACAAAAACAAATATAAACACAACCGTTAGTTTTTTACTTTTTTTATGTGATGCATCCTTGCTTTTATTTAGATTGAATTGATCCAGTAAAAGTGACAGTAAATACTTTTATATTTAAACAAATATATATATATATATATATATATTTCAATAAACTCATGGAGAAACAAACTTATCATGGTTTCCACAAAAATGTCCTTGGATTCAGCTATGTACTTTACAATTACATCACATCCTGTTACTGTTGCATTCTCAAAACTGTGTTATAGTTTTATATTTGAGGTTCTGCACACTTGACTTGTAGGCTTTTATTAAAAGGCTTTACTGTAAGCATGTTTTTCATTTGATTTTACAACCTCAGGGACTCTAAATTCTTTTCTGTGGCAATCAACAGCACACCTAAGAGCTTAAGTTATAAATGACCCGTAATATTCCTTTAATGCAGTCTTACTTTCTAAAACTATAACTAGCATCCACATTCACTCACCATTGTATAGTCCAGAACACTCAGCCCATCCTCATTAACAGCCAGCCACACTCGAGTTTGCTCCAGTGAAGAGGGAGGCAATGGCTGCACACCAACAGAGTGGGAGTAAAAGGAGATATTCTGCCATGTTTTAACAGCCCTCTTGTGAAAAGGTACATCTGGAAATCAGGGGCGAAAATCTCATCTAAATGTTGGAGGGACAATAAACATAACATTTCTCACGAGCAAGTTTTGAAGGGGACACCAATAAAACAGGCAAAATTGTACTTAAGGATATGTGTACAACGAGGAAAGCCTTACTATTGCATGGAGACCGTTCCATTATCCTTCTTCTCAAAGTTTCTTTTTGGTTCAATGAAAAAGCTGTCTAAATTGACGAAAACATTCTTCAAAACATTTTTTTTTGTTGCAATGTTTTTGAAGTTGTTTACACAATCAAGCCATCAAAATACAATGGAAACTTTTATTTATTTATATAGCACATTTAATAGCAATGTTGTTGCTTCACAGTTATAATTAATACATGCATATATAAAAACATTTGCCATGCCTAGCAAAATGAAGGCATACACACTCTTAGACATACACCCTCACACAACTGTATAGTGAGATCGGTATAGACGTGGATTATCAGCCCAGCCGCTCCGGGAGACGTTCAGACCATAGACTGTATAAAAACAGGTTCAAACTAATAGCACGTAACGATTTAATTTATGTCTCTATGATGGTTGGTTGATATACAAGAAGGGAGACTAGCCTCCTCTATGATGTTACTTTTCTCAGCACTCCTCAGCGCTGAAAGTGAACACTCGATGCTGATTGGTTCCCCTGTCCTCCCCCTCCCCATCTCTTTCACTTAGCAGTTGTAAATTACATCAGCAGATTCGGCACATTCGCGATAGAAAAGCGGAGCTTTCATGTAATGGTATTACAACTGTGAAATTACAAACAAAAATATATACATTCTGAGACATGAAATGAATAGTGAATTTTGTTAACATTAAAAATTCCTCATTTTCACCTCAAAATTTGGGGGAACTGTGCCTCCCTTGCCTCACCCGACAAGCCGCCACTGAAACCGACTAAATCATAGTGAACGTGGGCAAATCTAAATGCGCACCCGCACTAGTCTAATCTAACGTACAAGACTTGTATATGCGTACACTATGTGTGTGTAAGACGTTATTAAACAAGCTATGTAAACGCCTGTATAAAACGCCTGTTATAATCGCTAACAGCGCAGACTACATCGGTGACAAAAGTAAATTGGTACACAATAATATTTTTTGGACATGACTTACTAATGACTCAGCATCATCTATATTAAAGAGAAAATAATCACGTCATCCGATGTTTAATGTGAATAAAGTTAGCTAGACTTATGGACTTCCACAACTACTGAAACTCGATGTTTTCTAGCACCGGACTGTGTGTGTGTGTACGTGTGTGTGTGTGTGTGTGTCGGTGGTGGTGAGGTAAAAGGGGAGCAGGCAGTGGATCAAAGCAATGTGAGGCAAAGCAGGGGGAATTTGAGATGTTTAAAACTTTTTTTGTTGTTGCTCAGTTTGCATTTGTATTGTTTTACTACTGTACGTACACAATTAGTTTAACTATATATCTCATTATATTATTTACAATACATATATTTCAATTATATTTTAGGGGGGGACAACCCTCAGATAGGGGGGGTCCGGACCCCCCCCCGACCCCCCCGCGATTTCCGCCAATGCTGGAAATCTTTTTAAGTGGTCAAGGTTGTGTATAAAATAGCATTCAATTTTGCGCATGGCTAAGAATACTGATGCCTTATCTACTGTACATCTGAACTAATCTTGGCACTGAACAGCTTGGCCCCAAACAGAGGCCACTTGCGGGCCACAGTCAGGTAGATTCTTATACACTCGGAGGCTTTGCACCCATGAGGGACAGACCACTTTGTGGCCAAATGCTCAGAGAGTTCCCTGTGGGACAAAGTTGTGATTAAATGAAATAAGTGTTTGTGTAAAGTTCAACATGGTGAACATTTAAGCTTTCATTTACACTTAATAAAGAAAAGTATTATATAACTTGGTAAAATTGGGCATTGGTAAATGGTAAATCAGGCATTCTATGAGCAAACATTATTACAAATTAAAGCTAAATAACAGTGTACATACATATATATATATATATATATATATATATATATATATATATATATATATATATATATAATTATATTTATACTAAGTCTGTACAGTAATTCAATGTTAAAAGTGAATTATACAATAAATTTTACAATTATTTTTTATATTTTGTTTGGTAAATGGGGCATTCTGAGGTCAAACATCAAAATAAATTATTTTAAAAATAATAATTATCGTGAACGAGTAAGTCTATTGTTCATTATCTGGCTCGGCTCGTTGTTCATCTTCAGTTCTCTCTTCACAGCAGTTCAGTCAGTGTACTGTTTGATTACATGCATTACTCCGGGATATTGGTTTGTTTGAACTCAGAGGGAGTGTCAGCCACATTAAAAAAGTTAACAGCTTAAGTCATTTGTGGATTAATGCTTATTGGAGACGCGAACCGTTTAAAACAATTCAGTTCGATTTGGTGAACTGGTTCAAGAAGATCCGGTTACATCGAGTGATTCGTTCGCGAACTGGATATCACTATACTGTTGTGTTTTGAACTCGCTCACAACAGACATGGAAGAGAAGACAATGCTGAATTGAAGTCGTAGTTTTTGCTATTTTTGGACCAAAATGTATTTTCGATGCTTCAAAATATTCTAACTGACCCTCTGATGTCACATGGACTACTTTGATGATGTTTTTCTTACCTTTCTGGACATGGACAGTATACCGTGCACAGTTTCAATGGAGGGACTGAGAGCTCTCGGACTAAATCTAAAATATCTTAAACTGTGTTCCAAAGATAAACGGAGGTCTCACGGGTTTGGAACGACATGAGGGTGAGTTATTAATGACTTAATTTTCATTTTTCGGTGAACTAACCCTTTAAGGCCTTTATACATAATGCATTATAAAAGTAGTTTTAATTTATGCATTAATATGCCTTGTAATGCACTGTGTGATCCCATTAATAATTTTAATCAGTTTTAATACATTATAATACTTTTCTATTGACTGTTAAACCTTTCGAAAGTATAATGCATTAAAACACATGACAAACAAACCTTCAAATATTATGATGCATTTGAACTTATGAACTTAAGATGGTTATAATTACTTAAGAAATGGTATAAATCATTATAACATGCATTGTGGACATGTTTATAAAGGATTATATATGAACGCTTTAAATGCCACCATAAAGTATTTTATTTACTATTTAATTTTAATGTATTATATAATTGTAATTATACTAAAACACATATTGTTGCATTAAAATAATAATTATATAATTGCATAATTATAATAATTAATAAAAACATAATACATAATAATGCACAATAATAATTAATTGCCCTAGAATTGCTAAAGCCACACACAGACACAAAATAATAATAATAATAATAAAAATCTGAACACCACAAACTTTTTTTGTATACTGGTAATGTGGTAATAAATGTGAATGAACATACTGACAAACAAGGACAATTGAAATATAATAAATTAAATAGTATGTAATAAAATGCTTAACATATATAATATAATATAATATAATATAATATAATATAATATAATATAATATAATATAATATAATATAATATAATATAATATAATATAATAATTATAAACACGAAGGTGAAGTGATTATAATGTACTCAATCAAATAAATTTGAATTTACCTGAGCTTCTCCATGCTGCATTCCTGCTTGTAGCGTTTAGGATAAAAACGCTCCAGTACCTGCAGAAGGACCTGCTGGGTCTTCAGCTGAGAAAAACCAATGGAAGAGATAGCTGGGCGGTCTAGATCACCATGCTTGACCTAAAAGATAAATGTGATTGAGGTGTATTTGTGTGATTCACCACTTCAAATAAACTTACTCTCAAACACTTAACACACACCTGTGCCATCAGCGCAGCAACCTCCAGGGCCAGTTCCTTACTGACAGGGAAGTGCCCTTGTTGTACCTCTTCATATACTTGATATGCCAGCAGGAGGCGTTCTCGCTCAGTCTCCCCCTTAGCCTGAGCTCTGAAACACAGCCTGCAAGGAAGATTGACTGCTTTTAAAAACCTGACACATGAAAAACATTGATACTGTGCATATGAGACAGTTTTTCAAACGTACCTGCTTTTATAAGTGAGGCGGACAATCCGTGTTCCTTCATATTTTCCAGGATGAAGTTCTTTCAGTGCCTGTTGAGATCACATCACAAATCTGCACCAGAAGATTAAAAAACACTCCTTTAATTTTCTTGCATCAAAAAACATACAGACTAAACTGATATTTCATATTCATATTATACTTTATTGCTGGGCTGCAGGCAGTGCTCCAGATCGTTTCCAGAGGGGTCATCAGTGAAGAGTGCGAAGCCTGAAATCTGTGGTTTCCTCATGCCTGGCCTCTGGTTGACTGTGTTGAGGAACTCCTCCACTGTGGTGGAACCATCAAAACCTACGACCTGTAGAGATGGACAAAAGTTAAGAGGCAGCAGTGTTCTGAAAACCTGTCCTGCTAAACATTCCATGTCATACATCAAAGACCCTGTTTACACCTAGCATCCATTTTTTGAGACTGGATCATGAGTGGTCAATGCCCAATACATGTGTAAATGGGGTCTAAAACAAGCTGTGATCAAATCACTGAAACCACATATGGACACATTAAAAAATGATTTTGACAACACTGTACATGTAGTGTAAACATCCACCCATATCCTGCATGCATCTTAATACCAAGTGTAAACAGGGCAAAAGTAATTATTGAAATGGAGCAGTCAATTGAACCTTAATGTTATTAAAAATGCTATTGCGTTTTTGTTGACTATCATATTTAATACATCAGGCTTTTATGGTTCATACTGTATAGTATGATATGTGAGAATATAAAGCTTATACTCAAGTAGGAAAAAAAACACGTCGGTCGGTATTATTCAAATTCATCAGTTTATTTTTTATATGGCCAAACAGTTCTTGGTAGCTTGTAATGGGAATCAGTGTGGATTTTATAACAATACAGCAAACTACTTCAATAAAATGCATTTAAATATGACTCTATATCTCCTAATAATGTCTTAGCAAGGTGATTATAAATGCTTTTATGATTTATGATCAAAGATCTGTAGTTTTAATTGCGGGGGGCAAAACATACAATGCAATGCAATACAATGGTGATTAAGATATGTGCAAATAATCAAAAGCCTGGTCGTACTTTATATTCACGTTTTTCTAAAAATAATAATAATAATAATAATAATAATAAAAATGAAAAGATTTATGGATAATCAAGTAAACCTAAGACGCTTCATTCCAGTAAATGTTCATCTTGAAATATTACTAACAATAAAGTTATGTTTACTTTATAACAAACAGTAAAGATGTGTACCACGACCTGAAGAAGGACTTTTACAATTGCATTAACAGAACCTTTACTTGCTAAAAAGTTTTAACTATTAATCAGAGGCAGAAGGCATGCAGTAGATGGCATACAACAGCTTTTTCAGTTGATGTATTGAATGTAAGGGCCAGATCGATGGGAACAGAAAGTGTGTGTGTGTACCTCATAAGTGTTGTTCATGAAGTGAACGGGTATGCTGAAAGGTAGCGAGTGATGGTAGGGGTTTCTCAGCAGAATAGAAAGAATTTCCATTCGTGAAGGCTTCGCCTCTCTCTCTCCATTCTGTGAGGTTCTCTCTACTGAGCGCTGGCAGTACACAGCATACTTCCCCACTTCAGTCCTGTGGGCGTACACACATAAACACAGGCTTTCACATTCAATTACATGAGGCGTCAAGGCAAAAACTCTTATTCATATCTGTATCGAAGTCTAAATGCAGTAAACGTATCAAAACTCTTAATTAATTTTTTTCTTAGTTTTGTAGAAGTCTTTTTTGACTGTGTGTTTTTAATTTAATTCAGTGGACTGTATATGATATAATTAAATTATAGAACGGCAAACATGAAATATTTATGTAAAATCTAAATGTATATTTGTAAATCCAAATGTATTTAGTGCTGTCAAACGAATAATCATATCCAAAATAAAAGTGTTTGCATACATAATATGTGTGTGTGTGTGTGTGTGTGTGTGTATGGTGTAAATGTATTATTTATATATAAATACACAAACATACGTGTGTATATACAATATACACATACACACACACACAAACACACACATACACACACACGCGCACACACGTATAATAAATGCTATTTGTTCAATAAATTATGCTATTCAAAAAATGCTTTTCAAATTAGAATGATCTGATGTTTATTAGAATGATTCTGAAGTGTAGTAGGAAAATAAATACCACCAACTCTTTGATTACCAGCTATCTTCAAAATATCTTCTTTTATGTTCAACATAGTAAAGCTACTTTTTTACAGGTTTAGAACGACATGAGGGTGAGTAAATGATGACAGAATTTTCATTTTTGGGTGAACTTTCCCTTTAACATGTACAACACACTGTACTTCATGGAGTGAGCGTGTGGTCAGTAACCTGGGATCTGCGTTCTGCTGCAGGTACTGTCTCAGGTACCACAGGGAATGGTGCTGAGGCAGGAAGAGAGCTACACACAATGACAACAGCTGCCAGCACTAATAAAGAAAGAGAAGAGCAGAGAGGTATAGAGATATAACATACTACATATGATGATACAGTGTAGTGTGGGTGTGTGTGTGTATTTACAAATATGTCACTGACCTGCATGAGGGCATAGTTGTGAGGAGTGCGGCAGTTGGTCTGTTTGATCAGCTGACAGTACATCTCATTCTGCAGCTCTGGATGTGTTAGGCACACCTGCCGTTTATTCTGGGCCAGCGAGGTGTGGTAGTCGATGGAGGGAGATTCCACCAGCACATTGATAAACAACTGGCATGACTATTATTATCATTTATTTTATTGTATTTTACTTTACATACTTCGATTGATTTCAATTTAGATGTGTTCTCTCACATGTATCCACATTTTTACTTGGTAGTTACACCACATGACATTTTACTAGCCATTGAAATTATTTTTTTTTTCCTTTGAAATTGCTTCTTTATACCATATTAGCAGACAGTAAAGTGTTGGGAGAGAAAGACCAAATGAGATTGGGATATATTGCACTACTGTCTGTGATGAGAACCGACCAACCAGCAGATGGCGAACCGCTCACACACAGCTGGTTCTGTGGCTGTACAGACAGTGCATGCAACAACATGCTTTACTGTTTTATTAACATTCTGTTCTTACAGAAATTATAATGCTAATTAAATCAAGTCAGGATGTAGCTGTCAACCCCCCATTCATTACTTCAGAGTGGGAGGCCTTTTCATTCAGTATCAAATGACTACCTAAAAAGCCCCTCTGATCTTCAAAGAGCACTGAGGGCTGTGCATGATGCTAGCTCTCGTGGACACGCCATTGAACAGTCAATAGGGCGTAATATCTGTAAACCTCTGGAGAACAGGTTTCTCAGTCGAAAACAGGAGCCTGAGGAGAAACTACGAGCGACTGGAATGAGACCATCACAGCCTTTGATCCTGCTGTGAAGGAGACAAAGTAGCTCTCTCACACACAGGGACAGGACGGCACAATAAATCCTCAGGAGAGGAGGATGAGGACATCTTAGAAGGGTTTTGAGAGATGGAGTGAAAGAAGACAGACGAGAGCGTTCACCTTAAAGAGTTTGAGAGCCTCTGTTTGAAGCGCCTCGGAGGGCACCGTGGTGAGAGGGTACCGCAGTCCCGCTTTACTGAAACACAACACTTCACCTTTCCACAGAGCAGAGTCTGCACACATGAACACACAACAGATTGAAAAAACAAACAGACAGCTGCCATCAGCCCATAAGAGCTGGTCGTAAACACTGTCTGGGGTCTAGATAGAGTCATTCAATCTGTCTGTCTCAGTTTAAAACCATCCATCGAGTTACTTGAGAAGCAGTTGCACATGTCGTAGAAGTGTGCAATTGGTAGATATTTCAAGAGGGTCTGGTTGCAGACTTGCACTTGCACTCTCAGACTTACATTCTCAGACTTGCACTCTCAGATACTTGGACTTCCGCTAGTGACATCACTTGCAGTCTTTATTTTTTATTTTGTTGAATTTTTTTATTACTTTTTGTTTGAATTTCCCAACATTTTATAACAGTAGCCAGGTGGTGAAGACAAGAAAAAAGAAACTAAATTACAATGTCACTTGCAATCGCTACTTGCACTCTCCGCTACCTGCGACAATTGCATTCGACACAAATCGTGCGTGTTGCCAATGGAGACAAGACGCTGTGGTGGTGATTAAACAATTAAAACAAATTTAGTACTATAATGTAAAGGGTCCTGCAAGAAAAAGACAAGACCGGCAAATCTGTGGCCAAAACGCCAGAATATGAACGCTTGCGCAAAGTCTCTCGCTAAGCGTTTTCCTCCCGTAGAAAAATATAAACACTTAACATGGCTTAATGTATTAAGATGCTATAAAAATATCAAATTAAATATACACTTCATTATTTTAATGAATATGTATAAAGTATTTTCCTCCCATACCGCAAAATGTGGCATAATGGACTAAGATAATAAAGGCCAAACTCAATATGCTTCTCTACATTATTAAAATACATAACTAATATATACAGGCAAGCAGCCCAGAATAAACGCAACATGCAAAGTTTTGCGTTAAGCATTTTTCCATATATAATAAACTGTCTACAACTCGTTTATAGCACTGTCTTTGTCCATTTAGCTACATTATGTGTTTTTTTATAATGATTTTCTATAGGAGGAAAACGTTTAATGTCCAATTTAACGCACTGCGTTCTGTACTCGTCTGCTTGCCTGTACTGAGTTGATCCTTTAAAATCCCTTAATGCATTTCATAATGCACGTTCATATTTGCTGGTCTGTATATATGTTGAGTCAACAACAAGACATATAGACTAGGCCTACTGAATTGTCTTTATCATCTTAGTCTGTTATTAGGCCACATTAAGCGGTTTGCTGTATGGGAGGACAAAGTTTGTGCATTGTGTTCATAGCCATCTGCTTGCCTTGTAGTACATTACATAACTATATATCCAATTTGGTCTTTTAATTGAACTTAAAATATCTTAATACATAATGCCATATTAAGTGTTTGTTTTTTCTACAGGAGGAAAACGCTTAGCGAGAGGCTTTGCGCAAGGATTCATATTCTACTGTTCTGTGGCCACGGATTTGCCGGTCTTGTCTTTTTCTTGCAGGACCCTGTACGTTATAGTAGTAGGCCTACTAATTTAGTTTTAATCGTTTAATCACCACCACAGCGTCTTATATCCATTGGCAACATGTACGATGTGTGTTGATTGCAAGTGACGTCACAGGTAGCGGAGAGTGCAAGTGGTGATTGCAAGTGACATTGTAATTTAGTTTCTTTTTTCTTGTCCTCACCACCTGGCTACTGTTGTAAAATGTTGAGAGATTCAAACAAAAAGTTATCAATAAATAGAATAAAATAAAAAAAATAAAGACGACGGCAAGTGACGTCGCTAGCTGAAGCATAAGTGTCTGAGAGTGCAAGTCTGGGAATGCAAGTGCAAGTCTGCAGCCAGACCCTTCTCAGATATTTCAAAGTAACCTCTGACCTGGGTCTCCGTCCACATCCAACAGCTTGCCAATCAGCTGCTCGTACTCTGTACCTACTCTCAAACTGGAAGAGCTGCCCGCTGAGACGGTCAGGTGGTACAGCCAGGTGTCCTATGAGAAAGACAGCAAGAAACTGAGTTTGAATGCAGACGTTTTAACTGAGCTGAATTTCATTTACCGAAAGTAATGACACTATGAACAGCTGAACTGATACTGAAAAAAACTTAGGTCGCGTCCGAAATCGCATACTTCCATACTATATAGTAGGCGAAAAACAGTATGCGAAGCCAGTAGTATGTCCGAATTCTTAGTATTCGAAAAACAGTAGGCGAAATGTACCCGGATGGCCTACTACTTCCGCCCGAATTCCGTAGTATGCATAGGATGGGCACTACTCTATCCCATGAGGCCACGGGAGAGGACTCGTCATACTCATATTCGAAAATAACGGAAAATCGTGACGCCGCTGTTTTGAAGTGTAAGTACCTTATGGATAAACGCCGTTCATTGTGGTTAAAGTGTAACGTTACTTGTTTAACATAATCCAAGTAAACGACTGACTTGTTAAAGTTTTACACATTGTAAACTGATGAGACTATTTTGTAAATTGAGTTTAAAAACATGTTTAATAATCATTATCGATCAGAGGCTGTGCCTCAGCTTGTTAATGCTGCTTTCTACAGACGGCTCGTTAAGTAATTTAATGAGATAAAGTTAAAAAAATTTAACGAGTTAATTTACATTTTACTAGTGTTGATAAAAATTGTTGGATACCTTAACTTAACTTAATAGGTGCCTCAGTTTGATCATAAATCATCAGTAATGTGTAAATCCTGTTCTGATGTTACAGAGACTGATTAAACCCTACTCACTGGAAAGCATATTTAAGTAAGTATATAAATTAAATTTAATCTTAACTACACACACTCTTTACATGTATTTATGTTAGGATCATCAATGATTTATGCTGTTTTTTTATTATAATATGAATTTCCAGGTATTTCCAGTTGCTATTTTGTCAGTTGCAAAGTGCTTAATAGCAAATATCTTTTGTAGCAGTTGTGTGCACACTGATTTTGCAGCAGTTTCCAGTTGTTTTTTAAACAAGCAACATCTTAACATCTGAAGAATGTTGTCTTGAGAATGGGTGCCACACTTTAGAGAAATACCCATACACCAAGTCACATTTAAAATTATTCTCTCTATTTATTTATTTATTTTTCATTTCTACATGGATAAGAGCACAAAGCTTCAGACAAAACCACATTAACATTTTCATAAAGTAGTATAATAGAGCTTAAAGCAACACCAAAAGGGAATTTCTTAAGACGTTTCTATAATAATGTCAGGAAAATAAACTTCAGCAGCTTCAGTTCAGTAACTGTATGTGTACAAGATGAGGACTTTAAATTTGGGTATCAAAAATGAGTGAAAAACAGTGGAAATCTAAAATTTACCCCAGGGATACAGTAATACAATTGTAAAATTAAACTTGTAAATATGTTGGTATGATATGTTATGTGATATGTTGCTAGATTTTCAAATAACTAATATTAATTCCCAGTTATGAGTGTAATATATTTATGTGTATATATAAATACACACACGTTTAAATTTAACTATTTACATGTGTATTTATACATATTTATGTGATTTTATAGTATATATATATATATATATATATTTCTTAAATAACTAATATATGTATATCTCGATTTGACAGTCTTAAAATTACCTTCATAACTTACAGAAGCTTAAACAATAGCACTATGAGAACATGACGTGATTTGCAGAGTCTTAACCTGTTCAATTGTCCTACAGGGAAATCCTGCTCTTGAAGAGCTGCACACGGTCGTCTGGTGTGACACAGCTGTGCTCAGATTGTCCCACACATGCTCTCCTGTGCTGGCTTCTGTGTTTTGAGGTTCCAGTGTATCATCGTCATGATCCTCTACAATTTGTGGATCCGCAATGTCCTCATTCAGAAGACGGAGGTTGTGGAGCACTACACAGCATGCAACAACATCTGCACAAAGACAGGACTCACTTCCAGGGCCTTGAAGAAGAAGAAGATGGAGCACAGCTTGTCTTCATCATCCTGAAGGCTCTCTCAACAATGTTCTGTGCACGAGCATCATTGGTGTTGAATCAAAGCTGTGCAGGATTCTGTTCAGGCTCTCTGTATGGAGTGATGAGGCAGATGTGTGCACTCAAACAAGGATACCCACCATCTCCCAGGATGTGTTTTTCTGCAGGTGGATACAGGCCTCCAGTGTAAATAGGGCTGTTCTTCAGCAACCTGGCATCATACACAGACCCGGGACACTCAACAAACATATCAAGGTACTTCCCCTGGTGGCGACCTGCAACTGAACAGAATGAAACCGCTTCCTTTTGAAATAACATTGGGCTTCACTTGCTGGAGGTTCAATTTGTATGTGACAGCCATCTATTGTGCCAGCTACCAGAAGAAAAGCTGCTTCCACTGCCTCCAGGTCATCTGTGGTGGAGAAGGCAATCAGCCTCTTCAAAATCCCCATGACTGACCTGCTCATTCTGTGCACAATGTTATGCAGCTCTTGGATGTCAAAGGCCATTGACAGCAGCCTGTATGATGTATTAATTTATGTTCCTTTTGTTTCTTTTGTGTAATTTTATTTGTATTTATTTATTACAATAAATTACTTTATATCCTTACATAAAATCAGGCTGTCATTCTGTTCACAGATGTAGCTGCTGTTATTCTGAGGTAGAAAATTAAAAGCTAAATTTATATTTAGTAAAGGATTTACAAGCTGTCAACGAAGGCATGATCTGAATTGTTAATTCAAACGACGTAAAAACGCAGACGAAAGCGGTAAGAATAACGAAAAACATCACCGATTTTATATAATGTTCGCTCAGTAGATTGGGCTCTTTAAATTTACGCGTTGTTGTGACGACATATGTCACGTGACAATGTCAACATGGCGGATGTAGTACGTCCGAATTCCATTCATACTACCCACATTCATACTATATAGAACGTACTTTTCTAACGGTCGAGTAGTACGTTCAAATTCAAATGTAGTACCCAGTACGCAGTATGCGATTTCGGACGCAGCAATGTAGCTCAGTGTTGTTGCTGTTGTTAAATAACTATTCGAAATCATTTTTGTTTGAAATATTGAAACATGAAATAATAGATTTTATGATAAATGCTGCTTTGGCAACTATATAAAAATACAATATTAGTACAGAACTAATGCTAAAAGAACTGATGTGGCTTCTTCACTTACATGCTATAGAGTAGCAGTGTAGTATGACAATTTAGAATTTTAGTTCATTTAGATGTTTCTGTGCAGACTAGGCTAAATGCTGTTCTTTTGAAGTTTCTGTTTAACAAATTATCTTGAAAGAATGTAGCATGTTTCCACAAAAAGTATGAAGCAGGACATCTGTTTTCAACTGTGATAATAAGATATGTTTCTTGAGCAAAAAATCAACATATTAGAATTATTTCTGAAAGATCATCTGACAATGAAGACTTGAGTTATGATGCTGAAAATTCAGCTTTGCCATCACAAAAATATATTACATTTTAAAATATAATAAAATATAATATATTCACAATGTCATTGTTTTTACATCGATCACATAAATGTAGCCCTGGTGAGCATAAGAGAGTTTTATTGATGGTATATTGTTCTAGACAAGTTGATCTGTTTAAATGTTCATGTTGCCATCAAAACAAAAGTGTCTGTAGCATAACAACAGTGGTAATCACATACCTTCATAGAGAACTGATATGCATATGAATGCAGTATTTTACACATTGTGATATATATATATATATATATAAACAGCATTTAGGTTAATGTAAGGCAAAATTCCGATTTTGTTTGTGGTATAAGTGGTACCTTTCCTTGTTTAGTCCTGACAAGCAGGTAAGTGGGGCTTTGCTCTTTGGAATGGACCACTAACGTGAAGTGAGAGGAAAGGAACCCCCGCCCACCTGCTTCATAATCCTCATCAGAATCACATGACCTGTCCACTTCTTCCACCCATGCTTCTCGAACGCGTAGCTGACCCAGTGGGAACTGCCATAAATACATATTTGATCTTAGCACAATCATTAACATAAATTAATTTACAAATTACCTGAATATATATTTTTATTTAAACATTTAAAATACACGTGAACTTAAATGGAAATTTTGCAGAGCTACTGAATCACTCCGAATTGAAGGAATCTGAAGATATCCACCTTGTCATCCTGGTTCCGGTAGTAGTAGAAGACTTTCCCAATCAAAGCACACCACAAAAGCTTTGAATGACCATGTTTCACCTGTAGTAAAATTAAAGACATCGTCAGAAATATCGAGAGAGAAAGAAAAAGCAAAACAGGTGAAAACATACTCAATATATAATAAGGGGTGGCTGATCAGCTTTTTTCCAAAGCTTGATTGTGTTTATAGGGTGCAGTGAAATAAGAGTTCATGCTTCATTTCGCCAAACGCATTATTTTCACATATTTTACCTTTATTCTATACCACTGTTTCCATTCTTGTCAAAACAGTCTGTTGAGTTCCTGGTTTTGTGAAACCCCTCCATCAGAAATACACGGTAGGCTCTGATTGGTTCGCAGGCTCAGTGTGTTTGTGATTCATTAACCGACTAGTGCACATTGTCCAGAAACCTAACACTTCCTTACCATTATGTGTAGTTGTGTGTTTCCGGGGGCAGGGTTGATGTAAACATCAGGGTTAGTGATGTCACAAACCCAGGAAGAAACTTGTAGTCCCTACTAGCCGTTTTTTTTTTTTTTTTGTAATCCTTAATCAGTTATTTCTTTAAAAGCAAAAATCTCCCTTTTGATTGTACTCTGAGTGTCATAACTTTGCAGATGTTGTTTATGCTCTAACAGCAACATTACACACTGGCTAAAGTTCAAAATGTGGAATCAACCATCCCTTTAAATATGTGGTTGATATTGATTCCAGTTTATTCATCAAACTGGAAATGGACAGTCAAATCAATTTAATTCAAATAGGAAAATCATGCCAGTATGAACACACCCATTTGACTAGACATATTGGGGGAAAACAATACACAAGCACAGCCACATACAGAAAATAAAAACATTAATTATATCCTGACCTGTCAATCAAAACCCATGTGATGTGGTGAAGTCACCCCCCCACCCCCACCACACACACACACACCCACACACCAACACAGTCTCACTCTCTACTCGTCAAATGTCTGACGCATGGTCAAGGGATCTGGCGTCACTTTTTTGACGCACTGGGTATACCTTTGGCGTTATTTTTCAACGTGCAGGTTAGTCCGATAGACTTCTATAGAACTCAGCAGCGTTTAAATTTGACGTCTTGGGTCAGCACACCGCAACGAGACTAAATAAATAAAAAATAAAAAAAGAATAGGCTACAAAAAATTATATATGACAGAGATCGTTTTATCTGGCCCTCCAACTTGTTTTTGAGGTTTAAAAATCCTCGCAATCTGATATCAAAGTGTTCTCTGTGCAAAGGCTTAGCGCGTTCATCAGTGGTGAGTTTAACAACACTCAACTGCAGGTAAAACAGCATTCAGCGGTGAGTTTGACCAAAGCAACGCTCAACTGCAGGAAAAACGGCATTAAAAGGTGAGTTTAACAACGCTCCAAGGCGCGTGCAAGTAAGCAGTTTAACCGTTTTCTTACAACCCATTCTCGCTTATCGCTTATTCATAGTTTATCACTATGAAATCACGTTCAAGAAGTCTCATTCAGCACACATCGCGATACTTGCCATCAGTTTACATGTGCCACAGGTTAGGTGAGTAGATGTAAATTCGCTCTTTTAATGCCTGTTATAAAAAGTATTCTGTCTTCTTTATTAATCAGATTAGCGCCGTATTGTTTACCCGCTGTATTATATCAGTCATCCGAGGCTGTCTTTGAGTTTCATTGCGTTTAACTAAATGAACACACCTGCTAACTAGTGTGATTAAACTCTGTCGGTCACGTGACGTGCCATAGACTTTCAATATATTCATTTCAGGTTCAAAGATGTAAATTTGTAGTAAAATCATGGTAACCACGACACGTACAACAGTAACAAATTACATTTGAAGTTAAAACCCAGGAACGGGCCATTTACCATGTTTTTACCACAGTAACTGTAGTTTTACTATGGTATATTAATAATCAATACAACAATACAATAATCATCACACTAACTATGGTTGTACAACTGTAATGGTCGTTTTTTGATGTGCTTTTATATGACAGATATCACAGTAATCACATTTACTGTACCATGCTTTTGATACCTTTTTATGTAAATCCAAAAAAAGTAAATAAATAAAAGGACACATTTTTCCCCTCTTGCAGTTCATTCATATCAGTTTATATTTTAAATATTTTGCTCACAAAACATTATTAAAATTCTGTTTATAATTCTGTTTATAATTCCCCCCCCCCCCCCACCTTTCATATTTTTATTATTATTATTTTTTTTTAGCTGAAAAGACATAAAGGAAGCAGTCAGCCCAGTGGTGTTTCTGAAGAGGAATTCCTTCAGAAATGGAGAAGACAGAAAGCTGCGGAGGCAGACATTTGCAGCAGTAAGTCTGTGATAGTTTGACCTTTTTATCAAACTGCTGTTATAAATTGCACAGCATTTGTTGTTTCTTAAACTGTTGCACTGTCCAAATACCCACACTTGCCATATTTGCACCTGTCCACTTGATTATTTATTTGACATATTTCCTGTGTTTAGCCCAAGTGTTCGAGTGAGCATGATGACCACAAGTGTGTGTCAAACTTTTCATGACCTGATGACCTGATGACAGTGGTTCCCAATCCTGGTCCTGGAGAACCCCAGCACTGCACGGTTTTGGTGTCTCTCTTATCTGACAAACACACTTTTGAGGTCTTGGAGTCTTCACTGATGAGCTGAATCAGGTGTGTTTGATCAGGGAGACATCTCAAATATGCAGCGTTGGGGTTCTCCAGGACCAGGTTTGGGAGCCACTGCCTTATGGGACACACTTTGTAAAAATTTATTTGTAATAGTGATTTTGACCACAGGAAGAACAGCACTCGTATGTATATGAGATAGCTGATTGTTGGATCAATAAACAACAACAACAACTTAAGTGTTTAGAGTTTTATTTTTTTTTTTTTTTATTTATTCAACTTTGCATTTTAAAATAAATTCTAAATCTCTCTTCATTAGTCCCTATTACAGAGGACAATTTAATTTTTGGTGCTTCTAATTAAGTGAATAAAAGCAGTTGCAAATGATGTACAAAATAAATATACTTTTCTGTGCACCAAGAAAACGTGCAACACTTTGTTTTACTACCAAATTATTCTCAATATCTTTATTATTATTATTATTATTATTATTAATATTTCACATACATTGGAAAGGTTTCTGTGACCAGATCAATTACACTACTGATAACCGTCCTTTAAGCATGTAATATTTTTTAAAAGAATTCATATGAATATAGCTTGCTATTATTGACTAGCTTTTAATAATAGATGCATTTAACATTTAATTATACAGCATCTTTACAGAGGCTGCTTTGATGGTCTAAAAAAAAGTTGCATGTAATTAAATAATATTTCCTTTCTGTCTTTCAGGATTGTTTGCAGATAATGCTGTTCTTCTCCATCATGCACAAGGACTCACCTCTTTAACTCTTTACCCCCCCCCCCCCCCCCCCCCCACACACACAGAAATGGTCCCTTGATCAGTGTTTAGACTTTGCAGTGGTTTGATTTTTGCAGAAGATGCAACTTTGTTTTAATTCTAAGCTTATAATGATTACATTACTTCCAGCAACCCATATACTGTATACAGAACCAGTGATCAAAACAATAGTTGAAAATACTATTTTCATATTGATAAAGCATTGTGTTCTTTTTTTCAAGCTTCATAAAGTAAACTTTGCTTCTGGTGCTTTTATCATAAAAAAACATCAGTTCTCATCAGGAGTTTTCGTAAAGGACGTATTCATGCACAGCCATCCCCTAGTTCCAGTCATAAAGTGAATGATGTTATTGTCGGTTTTGTTTCTGCATTTTTATGTAGCAGGTGTTTGTTTTCCTGAACACGTTTTCTTTCTTCCATTGTTCGGACAATCAGTGTTTATTTGATGCTGTGCTGATGGAGTTTTATAGATGATATTGCACACTTGACATGCATGTCTTCATGGTTTTTATTTTCTGAGTTTAAAACCGTGTGTTGTATCACTTTTTGGTCAATTAAATTCTCCAGTGTTCTCTGAAAGACTGTTTTTTTTTTGTTTTTTTTTTATAAATAAAAGTATTTGCAAAGTATTTTTATTCTTCATAGTGGCAAAAACAAGCTTATTGACAGAGGATGCAGTGCAGTTATATGGGCACTTTGTCTTTGAATTAGTCTTTTCTTTCTGTTTTTATTGCTAGAGTTCAAATGGTAGAGAATGGCAAATCACAGAAACACAAAAGTTAATAATTTTTATAACTTTAAAACACAACATAATATACAATGTAAATGTTAGAAGCTCATCATTTGATTAGAAAATGCACTTGTCTTTGAAAAAAAAAAATCTTATATTTAATGAGAGGAATCGGTTAGATAGAACTGCGGTCATGTGCTCATCAATATTGCCCAAGTTTTGTCAAGCTGAACAACAATAATTAGAGCATTTGCATTATTGTTGGAGGAAGGTGTAGACGTTAATAAAACACAATCTAATAGGCAGTGTTGGGGAGTAACTAGTTACATGTAACGGCGTTACGTAATTTAATTACAAAATAAATGTAACAGTAATCAGTTACAGTTACTAAGAAAAAATGAGTAATTAAATTACAGTTACTTATGAAAATTGTAACGATTACAAAGAGGATTACATTTGAATATTTACACACATCCACATACAGCTTATTTCTTTCCCAAATTGCACTAAGACATATGACCCATAATCTCCGAGACGCGGAAAACACATTCGTAGAATCCAGTCATAAAAATGGAATTCAGCCTATAACGCGGACGCAATATGCCACATTTAGGACGAATAAATCAAAAGTAGGTCAGTACACTTGAATCAAAACCCGATATGGACTGATGTCTGTGAATGTTAATCCGCAAAAAGACTGAATATGAATCCTGCACGTTCTGCGTGTCTGTGGAAATCAGGCGCTGACTGGACACCGGGAGAACCGGGACTATTCCCGGTGGCCTGGCAGACGATTTGGCCTTCTACTTTAATATTGTTATTGTATAATTGCAGGCCGAATATACTAAAGCGATTATTTCCGAATCCGCCATTCGATAATTAAATCTCTAATAAATCATGAATCGGTTAGTCGTGACTGGCAATGGTTGGGCTCGCGCGCTCTCTGCGCCTCCGCCGAACGGTTTGGATCAGACTCCGAGTAATCAATGCGAGAGAGAGAGACCGGAGTGAACTGTGTAAGCGCACAGCTGGAGCAGAGAAGCGACACTTCTGTTCAGGGTTTCAGGTGCAGGTCAGTTTCATCTGTAAATATGCTCATGTAGTTTTGTCTTTGTTTACTTAGTCAAGCAGCAGCAGCACATTGCTCGCAATCACTCAAAATACTGTATAAACGACGTCATTATTATCTTTTGTAATGTTACAGTAGTAAGTTAGCAGATAAATCATCATATTTTATCGTAGGTTTAGGGGGAGCTAGTGGATACAAAAACACAACCCTTAGGAAAATTAATATAGCCTATGGTATGGCACTAACCGTGGTTTAACTATGGAATTTGTAGTAAAAATAAATACAAGTGGTAATTCATTTGCCAAAAAAACAAAATTGCACTTACAAAACATGGTAAAAGTCAAATAAAAATCTTCAGTATTAAAGTCATGAGAGAGATGGATGGATAATGGAAGTGAAGGTGGAGTTCAGGAGAGAACTCTTAATTACGTTGCAAGTCCCCCAACCTAAGGATTCACATTTTTTCATGTCAGGTCCAAAAAAATAATAATAGGGTTGTCCATGTTTCAGAATGGGTTGTGGGTGTATGAGTGGGAGATTTCCCAGCCTATTTTTTTCCCAGTCCGCCCCTCATGGAAATTAATCTCTAGAACAGTCACTTCATGAGCATTTTTTACTTATTTTGAGAAACTATCATCATATCATATACAAAGAGACAGCAGTGTTTCAAAAAGACACCAATGTTTCAGGAGTTTAGTACACAAAATAGGACACATGCTTATTAGATAACCGTATTTGAGTTGATGTATATGCTTTTATTTTTTTATTAACTATTTTTCCCCAAACCATTGTTAGATGCAGTTAGATGCCTGTAGTTATGCAAAGATTTGGTTTAAAAACAGTATCTATAAACTATTTCTTTTGATTTTAAATCTGCTTTGAACTTCAGATCAATCTCTAATTAAAAGGCAGTACTAAAGTCTGATTGTGTGGTGGATGTGTTCAAATGTGATCATCTTAATTCAGGTGATGAAGAATGATGAAAGTCTGACAGTATTGAGCACTACTGTAAGGTTAAACCTGCATGGTGTAAAATGGTTGAAGATGATTAACAGTTGCAAATTAACATTCATTATAAATTTATAAAAGTAATCAAAATGTACTCAAAAGTAATTAGTTACATTACTTTATTAAAGTAATTAAAAAAGTTACACTACTATTACATTTTAAATAGGGTAACTTGTAATCTGTAACCTATTACATTTCCAAAGTAACCTTCCCAACACTGCTAATAGGTAGCAAATGTTATTGATTGTTAACCAATCTATCCCTTCAGCTGAAAGACATCGGTCATAAATGGATAAGGAAGCGTGACGCCGCTGCTCAGCTTTGATATCATTGGCTGTCAATTTCCCTTGTCACCGCAGGACAGTCTGTGGTTGGACTATCTTTTAACCCATATTAAACAGCGCATCGTGTTACAAAAGTACGTTTTGCTGCTCTTATCACATTAGTATTAGATTAAGTCAACAAGTAAGGGTTGCTATGTTGAGAAAAAATACCTCTTTAGTGAGATCCTAACCCTAACCCTAGGCATAACTTCAAAGAACTACAAAAAACAGCGCCTAGTTTTCCATTTCCATAGATAGAACGATGGAGGCTTGTGGGTAATGTAGTTTAAATCGTTTTATTGACGAAATGAAATAAATAAGATATTTAATGGAAAACTGGATTTCTAAATATTTTCATTGTGTTAACCTCTATGATATAATTGAAAGACAGAGTGAAATTTGGTATTTTAGAGTGAGCAATATTTAAAATGCCTTTATGACACATTTCCATTCATTTCTGAAAACTGTGCCCGACATTATTTTATCAGCATAGCATAAGTAATAATCCTTCCGGTTTTCTCTTTGATTCGTTAACTGAACTCTGATTTACAGCCATTTGAAATGTACAGTTTTTGGCTCTTTCGGGGGGTGCTACTGGGCCCCTGGGGGTAGAAGGGCAGTGAAACCAACATATATGTATTCTCCTCATCATGGACAACAAACTGAGCTGAGTCACATTTATATCTGACAGTTTTCACAGTCCACACTTTTCTAATCTTAACATCATGGCTAGTAAAGCTTTTGACAGGACATGGTGAGGCCGTCTGATGAAACATGGAAAAATTAGAAAGAAATAATTTAATAATAAAAATAATAGATTTCTTTTATTTTTTAAGTTAACAGTAAAAAAAATAGAATGGATAAACCTGCAACAACTTGCCTTTATCTATTCCCCACTGTTAAGCAGTAATCAAGGACAATGTGATACTTCACTATTACACAAGGAAGAATTCATGGAGTACTAAGAATACTATATATATATATATATAAGAATACTTTATATATAAACTAATTAGCAACAATCAGTGTAAAAATGTCCTCCTCACCCCCCCCCCCCCTTATCTTGCTCCTCACGTGCTTGTCATCAGTAATGTGCATGCTCTTGGTTTGAATACAGTACAAGATCCACGTTGATCATTCCTGCTACATTCTCAGTTATCCCTCAAGTGTTTGTAACAATAAAGCAAATGGCTTTTCAAAATAATTCATCTAGTAACTCCCTTTATATATAAATATATTTAAAAAAAGCCATATTTGTGATTAAATATATACAATAATAACTTTCTGGTGTTTTGTTGTTCCAGATTTCATTAATCTGATGAAAAAAATGTTTATGTCTTAAGTAAAAAATAATCATGGTAATTGATAATATATAGTTTTTCAAGTGTAGAATAAACACATATGAGCCTACCTAGTAAAATTATGAATTTACCAAGAATTTTCAACACACAATATTCACCATATTAATTTTATTGAAGCATAGACTATGAAGTTGATAAAGTAGCATCAAGACAAACACGATTTAAGGAAAATAATAATGGATCAAAAATTCATTAATATCATAAATTAATCAGTTCACACAGAGGAGTGATGAAATGTCCTTAAAAGTAAAAAGATTCCATCCAGTCAACTGTGATACAGATCATGTGATACATATAAGACATGTGATACTGTTCCAGAAAATAATGATTCCTTATCATCACATCTAAACTGGTTTCATCTCCCCATCATGATCTTCTTCTCTCGTGTCTGGAAACAGTTTGTGGTTGATATCCAGCACTGATGTGGTGTAGCTTGTTCTCAGCCAGAGGATCTCTCAGTCCTAACATCCCATTTTCAGACAGTTCCCAGACCTGGTCAAAGTAAAACAAACAATACAAACAATTCAGATGAAGTTGTTTAATGGACAGAGAGCTCAGCTTATGTTCTGCATGATTTTAGCAGGGTGAGCAACTATGATCCTTGTAGTACTGTACACTTACCATTATTCAAGCTGTTTTGAGACCTTTTGAGAAGCATTTTCTCTGAAGACAATTTACCACATCCTCTTCTTTCACTCCTTTCAAGAGCATCACTTGGTCAAAACCCCTCATTTGGCTGATGAGACCATCTGTACAAATTAAAATACTGCAATAAAAATTTAATTCTGCAAGGGGGGGGGGGGGGTAGAATAAAATAGAATTATAAACAGAATTTAAATAATGTTTTGTGAGCAAAATATTTAAAATATAAACTGATATGAATGAACTGCAAGAGGGGAAAAATGTGTCCTTTTATTTATTTACTTTTTTTGGATTTACATAAAAAGGTATCAAAAGCATGGTACAGTAAATGTGATTACTGTGATATCTGTCATATAAAAGCACATCAAAAAACGACCATTACAGTTGTACAACCATAGTTAGTTTGATGATTATTGTATTGTTGTATTGATTATTAATATACCATAGTAAAACTACAGTTACTGTGGTAAAAACATGGTAAATGGCCCGTTCCTGGGTTTTAACTTCAAATGTAATTTGTTACTGTTGTACGTGTCGTGGTTACCATGATTTTACTACAAATTTACATCTTTGAACCTGAAATGAATATATTGAAAGTCTATGGCACGTCACGTGACCGACAGAGTTTAATCACACTAGTTAGCAGGTGTGTTCATTTAGTTAAACGCAATGAAACTCAAAGACAGCCTCGGATGACTGATATAATACAGCGGGTAAACAATACGGCGCTAATCTGATTAATAAAGAAGACAGAATACTTTTTATAACAGGCGTTAAAAGAGCGAATTTACATCTACTCACCTAACCTGTGGCACATGTAAACTGATGGCAAGTATCGCGATGTGTGCTGACTGAGACTTCTTGAACGTGATTTCATAGTGATAAACTATGAATAAGCGATAAGCGAGAATGGGTTGTAAGAAAACGGTTAAACTGCTTACTTGCACGCGCCTTGGAGCGTTGTTAAACTCACCTTTTAATGCCGTTTTTCCTGCAGTTGAGCGTTGCTTTGGTCAAACTCACCGCTGAATGCTGTTTTACCTGCAGTTGAGTGTTGTTAAACTCACCACTGATGAACGCGCTAAGCCTTTGCACAGAGAACACTTTGATATCAGATTGCGAGGATTTTTAAACCTCAAAAACAAGTTGGAGGGCCAGATAAAATGATCTCTGTCATATATAATTTTTTGTAGCCTATTCTTTTTTTATTTTTATTTATTTAGTCTCGTTGCGGTGTGCTGACCCAAGACGTCAAATTTAAACGCTGCTGAGTTCTATAGAAGTCTATCGGACTATCCTGCACGTTGAAAAATAACGCCAAAGGTATACCCAGTGCGTCAAAAAAGTGACGCCAGATCCCTTGACCAAGCGTCAGACATTTGACGAGTAGAGAGTGAGACTGTGTTGGTATATCGCGATATACACTGTACATATTGTATAGACACACTAGGTAAGAAGTGAGCGCCACACATTGTATTTCTGTTTTTTTTAGACAGTTTAGTTAAGGTGCCGGATGCACTGAAGATTTCGGTTTATTTTCTACATTTTGCTTTGGTTAGATTAGGTTTAGATTAAGGATTGTTTTCTTATGTTTTGTTCTTTCCTTTGGCGCCGCTTTCGTTCTTTTCCCATTTTATGGTTTGTTTGTTTACATTTTCACCTTGTACATAGCGCACATTATTATTGTTATTTTACTGGATCTAGTGGCTTTGGCTTTTTGTGAATAAACGTCCAGTATTTTTTCTCTTTCAAAGTTTTGTCTGTCATGTTCTTCCACCTCATTTCATACCCAGCAGTACGTTAAAATGTAAATGTTACGGTACATTCCCTAGACTCCTTAAAGTTCGTAACAGGGTTTAAATGGGAAGATTTTTCTGCTCAAGTATAGGCCTATATACAGTTTAAAAGAGGAAAAACTAATGGACACAAAAGTAGCCTACTTTTGGACAGAGTACGAGTTCTTTGTTAAATACATAAAATAAAAAAATATTTTTTTAGCCTATATGAATAATGGATTCGAAACCTCAAAGAAAAGCCAGGCCACTATCAAAAGAAACCTCGAAACATAAATGAGGTAGACATTCCCAGAAACTCATTATTTTAGTCGCAACAATCGGTTAATGGAAACGCTGTCCTTTCGCAATAGTTTTTTAATCAATATTTACAAAACATTAATTTCCCAAGAAGCTGAACGCATTAGCGGTTACGTGTCAGTTAAACTTTTCATCTCCAATCCTGTTTGTATTTTTGAGAAGTGACGCTGTTGTGTTTGTTTGTATCGGCCGCTGTCCATTAGCCTAAGGTTCTGAAATGCAATATTTTTTGAATAGCCTAGTCTATTGTTTTTATTTTTTAAATGGCGTGCGCCCTTGAGCACCCACGGAGAAAAACATAAATCGGCGCCTATGTTTTTCAGTACAACATACTATTCCTATTTCACTTTACTTAGTTTTTTCAAGGCAATCAGTTTGCATGCTTTTTTTTAAGTAAGCCCAACTTATTAGATTTTACAGTGTATTACTCCTTTGACTAATACCAAAATGTAAGAAAAGACTATGTTACAAATGTCATCTGAAGAACTTCTGTACAAAAAAATATGCTATACTATCATTCAAAAGTCTTTGGGTCAGAAATCATTTTTTTAAAGAAATTAATAAAAAAAAGTATTTATTTTTTCAGCAAGAATGCATTCAATTATGACATCAAAATTGACAGTAAAGACAGTAAAAAAAATCTATTCTAGAAAATTATTTTCTAGTGTAAATATTTATATTTCAAATAATTGCTGCTCTTTGAACATTTGATTAATCCAAAAAAAAAACATAATAAAAAACAAAAACAAAACATGTTATCATGGTTTCCACAAAAATATTAAGCAGCACAACTGTTTCCAGCTGTGATGACAACAAAAAGTGCACCAAGCATGTTGCCATCAAAGGAATAAATACAATTTTTAAATGTATTAAAATCAAAAACAAATTTAAATTGCAATAGTTTTTACCAATTTTGCTATTTTAATCAATTAAATGCAGCCTTTGTTAGCATAGGAAATTTCTTTAAAAAACATCTTACAGACCCTACATTTTTGAATGGTAATGTAGAAGAGATGTCCTCAAATGAGGAGCCCAGAGATGTACCGGTCCGACATTCTCGCATGAGTAGGACGAGGTGCGTTGCACCTTGTGCTCAGGCTCTGAGCAGTCACTGTCCAGTGAGTACCCATCCAGAGGAATGGCATAGTCACTCTCTGAACTGATGGAGGACATAGACACACCTGCAGGACAAAAGACATGTCTAAGATGTGTAAACCTGGATTCTTTTAAAATAAACTAAATTTAAACACTTGAATTATTATAATACAGTTAAATAAACTAGTTAATTACATAAAATGGTTAAAAAAAGTGAAATAAAAAGACTTTGAAAGCCCTAGAGTGGGTTATTTTACAGATTTCCTCACCTCTTTTGACAGCGCGTGGGCTGCCTGGGGTACTGCCCTTCTTTTCTGGCACCACTGTGGATGTGTGCAGGCTGGCCAATGAGCTGCTGTCGTCTTCTGAACCAGAGTCATCATCTGGCAGAGGGACACTGCTGATCTGAGTTGCTTTCTGAAAGGGCCGAAGCACAATGTTGAAAGGATGAGAAAGACAAGTACATTTTGTATTACTTTAACCCTCTCAGGCTCAAATTAAGTTTTAGTAACTTAGTAACTTTAGTAACCTTTAGTAAAGTTTTTAGTACTCCAGATACATAAAATATGTATCTGGAGTAATAAGGTTTTTAGTTTTTAACTGTTGCAAATCAGCAACGCCTGCCTTGAGAGGGTTAAAGATATGCAAAATAACAATTTAGCTTGACACTTGTAAGCTAAGAATAAGTTAAGTCTCATATTGATGATTTAATCTTACCCCTTTAAGTGTGGAGTACACAGGCACACTGATGTTCTTATAAATGAGGTGAGTGAAGGGGCCAGTTTTTGAGTGCTGAGGTTGGGTGGATACTGGAGAACCAAAGGAACAACACATGGGCTCTTACATAAAGTCGTAAAAATTAATAGGGCCTGGGTGGGCATTTCAATATAATTTCGTAAGCCCATTCCATTTACAGACACCAGTGAAATATGACCAGATATGGCGTTTGAACATTTAATTGGCTTTTTTGTAATTTTCTTTTCTTTTTTATAGTACTGTAGGTCAACTCTACCATTCAAAAGTTTGGGTTCTGTAAAATGTAAATGTTTTTGAAATTATTCTGCATTTACTTGATCAAAAATACAGAAAAAACTATTACTGTGAAATAGTATTACAATTTTAAATAACTGTTTTCTGTTATATAATATTTAAAAATTTGATGTAATATTATTAAAATGCTGAATTTTCAGCAGCCATTACTCCAGTCTTCAGTGTCTCATGACCCTTGAAAAAACTATTCTAATGTGATCTTTTTTCTAATTCCTATATGCTGGTTCCTCTTCAGGAACTCGAGAACGATTGGGGAACGCCCCCAGCGTGACGTCTCTGAAACGTGTGTAATCAGTCCAATGGATGGGCGAGACGTCATAGGTGGGTGACGTCAGAGACCAGGAAGCACAAAAGCACGAGAGGCGCAGCCGGCACCAGCCTTCTGTCTTCAGCAAGCGCTCTCTCTGTGTGTGTACTGTTCAAAGAACTTTTACGTTTGTGAGTCTTATTTAGTGTTGTTTGTCATCCCCCAAAAGTATGCCAAAAGCAGCCTCCAAGACCAAACACAAAATGGGCGAAGGCAAGCAGCGTTTAAGACTGTGTGTTCCTCCCTGTCCTCGCTACATCTCAGGCGGGGATACACACAGTTTGTGCGTTGTTTGCCTGGGAGCGGAGCATGCAGAGTCGACTCTCGAGGGGGCCTTGCCCTGCATGTTCTCCGTTCCCGGAGGGCTCTCTTCACCGAGGGAGCCTTCGCTAGCATTCCCTGCGGAGTTGGTCCTGCTTACGCCGAGGCGGAGTGGCGATCTCACTCGTGAGGTTCGCAGTTGGATTTGGCAGAGGGAATGGAGACGGGCGAGTCCCTATCTTCTTCCTCACCTGCCAGATCCAGCACCCGCTCTCAGGGATCGGATGCGCGCTCCGGCGCTACTTCTCCCTGGGGAGCGGGCTCGGCGTTTCATCTATCTTCCTCCGAGGAGGTTGATGTGGTGGACGTCGCTGAGGATTCGCCCCCTCAATCGCCCCAGTATGAGGCGCTTTTGGAGGTGGTTACTCGTGCTGTGGCCAAGTTAAACATCGAATGGCCAGCCGAGAAAAAAGCTGAACCGCAGAAAAGCAAACTTGATGAGCCTTTTTTGCGAACTAAGCCGCCACCTCCGCGCCGAAGCCTGCCTTTTTTTCCCGATTTGCATGCTGAGGTGGGTAAATCGTTGGGAAAAACCCTTCTCGGTCCGCGTCTTCATCCCCGTTTCTGATCAATACGGCAACGTAGCGGGGATGAATGAGCGCGGTTATAAGTTCTCCCGGCACGGCGTCATCATTAAAGGCTCCGGCATTGCCCTCCAAGCCGCTGCGCACAACATCAGCGCTGGTGGGCAAGGGGAACTCGGCAGCGGGTCAGGCTGGTGAGTGTCTGCACACCATGGCGGTGTTACAAGCGTACCAAGCCGATCTGCTGAAAGATTTAGATGAGCAAGAGCACGTGAGATCTGAGGATATAACGGAGCTCAGGAGGACCGCTGATTTGTCTCTCCGCGCTACCAAAGAGACCGCTCGTGCTATTGGGCGGTCCGTGGCAGCAATGGTAGCAGCAGAGAGACATTTGTGGCTCACCCTGTCCGACATGAGAGAAAAGGACAGGGTTTGTCTCATGGATGTCCCGCTTGTGTCCTCGGGCCTGTTCGGCGACGCTGTTAATTCTGTCGTCGACAGGTACCAGGAGGTTTGCAAGCAGGCGGCGGCATTCCAGCGGTTCCTCCCACGTCGCTCTCTAAATCCGGAGGCTGCTGGGCGGGAGAAGCCTCCACCGAGTACCAGCTCCTCATACAGGGAGGCACAAAAACAGAGCGTCGCCTGACGTGCTCCTCCAGCTAAGCGGAGCCGTGGGTCCAGACGACGCTCTGGGTCAGGGGCTTCTAAGTCTAAGCCGGATCTGCGGATCTTACTTAAGGCTAAGAGGTCCTCGGCCAATAAGCCCTGACGCCACTGGACCTGGGCTTATGAGGGCAGTCCCCTCTGTGGTGCAGCGGGTTACACCGCATTACACGGTGTCCGTCTTGCCTCAGTGCCCTCAGGAGATCGTTCTGAAAACCCTGCGGGAGTTACAGGGCGCAGCAGTCTCCCACGAGCACCACGCCCAGTTACCACCCGGAAACGTAGCGGTGCTGAGTGGCTCGCCGCATCCGCGGAGGTCTCTAGAAAGGTTAGTTCGGTTGTCTCCTGCCGGTCCGCCGTTACAGGGCACCGAGCAAGCTGTTCTGATTATACAAGAGATCAGTCTCGAGAGACTGACTCCCTTAGTAGATTATATAGCAGCATGGAAACTACTGCCAAATGTGTCTCAATGGGTCCTGCACACTGTAGAAAGAGGCTACACAATTCAGTTTGGTGCTCCTCCACCTCGATTCAATGGGGTTTCACCCACACTGATGGGTCCAGAGCAGGCTCTGGTTATGGAACAGGAAGTGCACGCTCTCCTGAGGAAGGAGGTCATCGAGGTGGTCCCTCCTCACGACAGAGAATCAGGGTTCTACAGCCGGTACTTCATTGTTCCAAAGAAGGTTGGGGGGTTGCGTCCCATTTTAGATCTGCGTCTAGTGAACCGCTCAGTCAAACGACTGAAGTTCAGGATGCTCACACTTAAACAGGTTGTGTCTCAGATCAGGTCCGAGGACTGGTTTGTCACAATAGATCTAAAAGATGCACATTTCCATATCTCCATCCTTCCCCTACACACAAAGTTTCTGAGGTTTGCTTCGGGGGCGAAGCGTACCAATATCGAGTACTTCCCTTTGGCCTTGCACTCTCACCCCGCACTTTCACGAAGTGTGTGGATGCAGCACTGGCTCCGCTATGATTCCAGGATATCCGCATACTGAACTATATCGACGATTGGTTGATTTTTACTCATCAGAGCAGATAGCAGTTCGGCATCGAGATGTCGTTCTCACCCACATGAGAAAGCTGGGGTTAAGACTGAACGCCAAGAAAAGTGTGCTTTCTCCAGTACAGAGAACCACTTATCTGGGCGTGTTGTGGGATTTGACCACGATGCAGGCACGTATGTCACCTGCTCGGATCGAGTCGATCCTCCCCGAAGTCGCGAGAGTGAGAGAAGGCCAGTCACTCACTGTCAAGCAGTTTCAAAAACTGCTTGGTCTGATGGCAGCTGCGTCCGACGTTATACCTATTGGCCTGCTGTACATGAGACCCATACAGTGGTGGCTCAAGACCAAGGGGTTCTCCCCGAGGGCAAACCCACTTCGCATGATCAAGGTCACGTGGCGCTGCCTACGTGCCTTGGATATGTGGAGGAAGCCTTGGTTCTTGTCTCAGAGCCCGGTGCTGGGAGCTCCTTGTCGCCGCGTGATGCTAGCGATGGACGCGTCCCTCACTGGCTGGGGTGCGGTCATGAGTGGCCACCCTGCCCGCGGTCTGTGGAGTGGTCGCCATCTGACATGGCACATCAACTGCCTGGAGATGCTGGCCGTGCTGCATGCACTTCGTTATTTTCTCCCAGACCTAAGAGGTCACCATGTGTTGGTGCGCACCGACAACACAGCGGTGGTCTCTTACATCAACCACCAAGGAGGTCTGCACTCACGCCGTCTAAGCAAACTAGCGTACCAGACCCTTGTGTGGGCCCAGGACGAATTCCTCTCGCTCAGAGCGGTTCACATTCCTGGGCATATGAATATGGGAGCAGATATCCTGTCGAGGCAGGGGCCGAGGCCCGGGGAAAATGGCGGCTTCACACCGAGGTGGTGAAGCAGATTTGGAGAGTTTTTGGCCAGGCTCAGGTGGACCTGTTTGCGACTCGAGTGACATCGCACTGTCCCCTATGGTTCTCTCGGACTCATCCAGCTCCACTGGGGCTGGACGCCATGGTACAGACGTGGCCGAGGCTTCTTCTGTACGCCTTTCCCCCGATTCCTCTGCTCCCGGGAGTTCTGGAGAGAGTGCGTCGGGACGGAGTCCGGCTGCTGTTAGTAGCCCCGTTCTGGCAGGGTCGAGTATGGTTCTTGGACCTGATTTCCCTCCTAGATGGCTCTCCCTGGGAGATTCCCGTCAGGAGGGATCTCCTCTCACAGGCGGAGGGCACCATAGTCCACCCCCGCCCGGAGCTGTGGAAGTTATGGGTGTGGCCCCCTCGTAGCTTCCGGTCTCTCAACCGAGGTTGTTGAGACCATCCTCCAATCCAGAGCTCCCTCTACGAGGAAACTGTATGCCTTGAGGTGGAAACTTTTCACTTCTTGGTGCGGAGACCGCCAGCTCGACCCAGTTAACTGCCCGATTGGTACAGTGGTGGAGTTCCTGCAGGCCTGTTTCTCCGCAGGGTTGACCCACTCCACCCTGAAGGTCTACGTGGCGGCCATTGCGGCCTACCACGCCCATCTCGGTGGCCAGTCAGTGGGCAGACACCCCCTTGTTACACGTTTCCTCCGCGGTGCGCTGAGACTGAGGCCTCCAGTACGTTCTCGTGTCCCCACGTGGGACCTGGCTGTGGTGTTAGAAGCTCTCTGTAGGCCGCCCTTCGAGCCTATTGAGGAGATCTCTGATCGCCTTCTCTCTATTAAGACTGTCTTCCTGTTGGCGATATCTTCTCTCAAGAGAGTTGGGGACCTACAGGCCCTCTCTGTGGCCCCTTCTTATATAGACTTTGCGCCCGGTCTGGCTAAAGCTTTCCTTTACCCTCGTGCGGGGTATGTCCCTAAGGTTCCCTCCTCTACACCACGGCCTGTCATACTCCAGGCCTTCAGTCCTCCTCCCTTCAGGGAGCCAGACCAGAAGAAGCTTAATTGTATGTGTCCAGTGCGAGAATTGGACACATACGTCCACAGAGCTGCCCTGTGGAGAAGGGCGGACCAGTTGTTTGTCTGTTATGGTCCCCCTAAGAGAGGTCTTCCTGCTACTAAACATACCCTCAGCCGGTGGATAGTAGTTGCTATTTCTCTTGCATATGAGTCCTCTGACCTCCCCTCTCCCCTGGGGGTCAATGCTCACTCCACTAGAAGTGTGGCGGCCTCCAAGGCCTTCCTAGCAGGTGTCTCTATGCGTGACATCTGCGAGGCTGCTGGGTGGTCCACGCCTTTGACCTTTTGTAAGATTTTACGGTCTAGATTTACGAGTCGCTCCAGGCTCCTCTGTTCTCTCGTCCTAGCTCTGCAGTTTCCCACACTGGCAGAGATTTGTAAGTCTGGCGGCGTGGGCATTCTCGCTCCCCAATCGTTCTCAATGCAGCTCGAGTTCCTGAAGAGGAATGTCTAAGGTTACGTATGTAACCCTGGTTCCTCGAAGGAATGGGACGCTGCGTCGCAGTGCCACACTTCCGGCATCTCTGGCCGGCACTTGCTTCATCCTTTGAGGCTGGTGCCGGCTGCGCCTCTCATGCTTTTATGCTTCCTGGTCTCTGACGTCACCCGCCTATGACGTCTCGCCCATCCATTGGACTGATCACACACATGTTTCAGAGACGTCACGCAGGGGGCGTTCCCCAATCGTTCTCGACGCAGCGTCTCGTTCCTTCGAGGAACCAGGGTTACATATGTAACCTTAGATGTTTCTTGTTAATATCAATTGTCAAGCATTTACAGAAATCTTGCTAAATTTTAAAATGCCTTCACTGTTCATTTTAATTAATTTAATGCATCCTTGTTATAATTAATTTCATTAATTGAAAAAAAAGAATCTCACTTACCCTTACTAACTTGCTATCCAAATTCATTTTCAGATATTGTCTTGTTGATAACAATTACTTAAGAATCATTTAATAAAATTTGCACTAACTAAAGACATTTTTAGAGCAGAGCATAACTAGAAAAATGTAAAAAAAAAAATTCCAGACCTGAAAACGGCCATTTTAAAATTCCCTGACATTTCCTTATAGTTCTAAATAATTTAAGAACCAACAAATCTGGACATTTAAATATCCTAGAGCGCAATTCCATATGGCAATATGTACAAATGTGTGTCACTTTTATTCAGAGCACTAAATCAAGTTTTTCATTCATATACTGGCAAATTGTGACAGCAGTCAGTCTCTGTTCACCATAGTTGCTCCCATCAGCCCTTCTGTTTAGGCAAAACCCATGCATTATGGCCCAGAGAAGACATGCAGTTTTAAAAGCAGCAGTTAAACAAAACATAATGCCTGTCAATGGTGGTTAGGTAAACATTTCTGGTCTCTAATATTATTTTGCTCATATGTGGTCAAAGTGACCCAGTTTTTACTTTAACACAGGTTCTGCAACCCAACCTTTCAGCCTGTCCAACCACTCAATCTTCACTGGCATGAAAGGGTTAAATGTAGCTGCCACTTCCAAACCTCTGCAAGTGAGTATGTATCAAATTAAATGTATGATCAGACTTACATGAAAGGGTTAAATGTGGCTGCCACTTCCAAACTCCTGCAGTGAGTATGTGTCAAATTAAATGTATGATCAGACTTGTGTTTCACTGCAGCATAGAGCACAGTTTTTTTAGAGAGAGGTGAACTACTCGCTGAGATAATTACACAGCTGTTTTATCCTTTCAGCACAGCTTATTGAAAAGCAAGGTTTCCATTTTCTCCCTCTACTCACAGACCCAGTCGTCCTCTAAAAGCTTCTTAGAAGCTTGAATGAATGGAGATCACACCTGCACAGGTGTGTTCCCCTTAGGTAAGAGGAAGTGACATCTAACAAGTCCTGACATCTAATTGACATATCCAGCATCTGTCCGTATGGCATTATAACAGTAAGTTGCAAGTTAGTTACTGAGTGATCCATGATTGTTACTGATTAGTTGACTTACCTCTCCCAATAGTCTTTGCTCCAAGACAGGCCTCTGAGACTCTCATTCCTGACTTAGCTACTGCATAAATCCGGCTCTCCTGAAAAACACACACAAAAACATGAAAACAGTGATGTTGATTTATCATACAAAATTTGCCAGTATAGTGCTAGGGTGATGTGGGTGGTTGCCAGGGTGTTGCATTGTGGTTGCTAAATATATATTTTAAATGGTTTTCTAATAGTTATTTTATGTGTTGCTATGCTATCAGGTGGTTGCTTGCTGACCCAAATCAAAAGAGCCTCATAAGCTCACCCAAAGCATTCTGGGAAGGGCTGCACTACTGCTGAATGACTAGTAATTTGTTTGGAACTAACACTTACTTAATGGTATTCGATTTGATTGCACCATTAGTTCATCACTTATAAAGTAATACTGTATATAAGTAATAAAGTATCTTCTGCTGACCAAGTTGACACTTATTTAATCAAGTTACAAGTAATATTAATTTACAAGTACACTAATTCTGTGAAATATAATTAAATTACTGTTTTCCATTTAGAGGGGTCATATGATGTAATTAAAATTTTTCCTTTCTCTTTGGAGTGTTACCAGCTCTTGGTGCAAAATGAAGATCTGTAAAGTTGTAAAGACAAAGTCTCAAATCCAAAGAGATATTCTTTATCAAAGTTAAGACGTTTAAACTTTAAACGTCTTAAAAGCGTTTAAACACGCCCCCACATGTCTACATCATTATGTGTAAATATTTGCGTAATGTTGCCAAATGTTCACACAAAGAAAGAAGGCATGGTTTCAGTAACCGCAGTTGATGCAGCCATGTCTAGGAGATGCTGTGTGTTTCTAGGGGAGTGCAAAAGCATTTTATTTGGCCTTCTGAAAGTAAACGCATTTAGGAGTTTTTAAGGTTACTTACAACAGAACAGCAATGCATTTTATGGACGACTGTTTCATGAATCTAGGAGAGGAGGTGATTCTGACTTTGCTACAACAATCTGGTGCTTCTGAATCAGTTACAGTAAGTATGTTGTTAAAGTATTTGCTATTAAATGTTCAAATGCAGTTTTTGCGCATCGTGTGAGTGTGTGGGTGTGTGAGAGAGAGAGAGAGAGAGAGAGAGAGAGAAAGGGTCACTCAGTGGAGTCAGCTGTCTTAACCGTCTGTGGCTTGTGTACTGCAAACACAAACAAGCTTCATCACCATGTCTGTCACATGACTCTGTTCCCCTTTCGGGCTTGAACTGATGGTAAAACTAAGGACATTATTAACCCTCTCAGGCTCAAATTAAGTTTTAGTAACTTAGTAACTTTAGTAACCTTTAGTAAAGTTTTTAGTACTCCAGATACAAAAAATATGTATCTGGAGTAATAAGGTTTTTAGTTTTTAACTGTTGCAAATCAGCAACGCCTGCCTTGCTAGGGTTAACTGTCTTTACATTTATTATAAAAGATGAAGCTCAAGATTATGGAAAGGTGCATTATGTTTCCGACGAGTGCTTGTGGTGTTCGGGCCAGTCACAATGCACTGGGTCAGTTGTCCAATCAGAGCAGACTGCTCTTCTCAGAAGGAGGGACTTCGTAGAAAACGATGCATTTGAGAGAGGCAGGGCCTACAATAATGTACAGTATTTGAAAAATAATGTGTTTTTTGAACATTAAAGCATGTCAACATATCCTGTTACACTAAATACACAAAATAATGATCTTTAAAAAAGCATCATATAATCCCTTTAATATAATGTAATTTATCCAGCAGCCCGGTATCCTCTTGTTACTGAGATGTCTGTTCCCACTTCAAGGTCAGCATATCAACTCTCCAGCTCTATCACTGACCCAGTAGATCAGCTATTGCACCTTCGTGAAGGACCCCTATCTACTGAAGAGTATGTTCAACAGTTCTGTGAGATATCATATCAAGTACAGTACTATGATGATTTTGTTTAGGGACTTGTTCCGTTTCAGACTCAATGACCCAATTAAGTCCCGTTGATCTTCCAGAGTCAAGTCAGGTCCCCATTGATCTTCCAGAGTCATGTCAAGTCCCCGTCGATCTTCCAGAATCAAGGTCCAGTCAAGTCAACGCTGACCATCCAGAGTCAGGTCAAGTCACCATTAACCCCCATGTGTCAAGTAAAAACCACAGTTAAACTTCATGAACAAAGTCAAGTCACAGTTGATCTTCGTGAACAAGGTCAAGTCACAGTTGAGCTTTATGAGCCAAGTCAAATCACTATTGATCTTCCAGAACTTCATCACGTCTCAACAGATCTTCCACAGTTTCATCGTACCACAACAGATCATCCAGAGCCTTGTCACGTCTCAGCTGAACTTCCAGAGCCTTGTCACGTCTCAGCTGAACTTCCAGAGCCTCGTCACATCCTGTCTGTTGCACCCAGCAATGTTCTCTCACCATGTTGTATTGCTGTCAAGGAGACTGTTACTGCTGTGGAACCTCCAGAGGTGGCCGCAACTGCTGCAGAACCTTCGGAGGTGTCAGTAGTATCCATCCATGAACTCTCATCGTGTCCTGTCAAGGCTATCGAGGCCATCTATGAACTCATTGCCTGTCCTGTCATGGCCATGGAGGCCATCCACCAACTCACCGCCTGTCCTGTCACGGCCATGGAGGCCGCCTATGAACTCTCGTCCTACCCAGTCACGGCTATGGAGACCATCTGTGAACTCTCTGCCTGGCCTGTTATGGCTATGGAGGCCATTTGGGAACTCTCTTACCATGTCATCACGGCCATTAACCTGTTTATCCAGTCCTACCTGACCAGACATGCTCTCCTGTGACATCGACTCCACTGTGGTGGTCCTCTGCTCCACCCTGGTGGGCTTCTGTCCCGTCTGCTCGGCTGTGGTGGTCCTCTGCCCCGCCCTGGTGGGCTTCTGTCCCGTCTGCTTGGCTGTGGTGGGTTCCAGCTCCACCTACTCTGCCCTGGTGGGCTCCAGCTCTCCCCCTGGTGGGTTCCAGCTCCACCTGCTCTGCCCTGGTTGGCTCCAGCTCCCCCAATGTATAAATCACATTCACACATTCATACACACTCATTCATACACCGACTGTGGTGTCAGCCATTCAAGGTGCCATCCAGCTCGTCGGGAGCAGCTGGGGTTAGGTGTCTTGCTCAAGGACACCTCGATTCAGGTGGAGCCGGGGATTGAACCACCAACCTTCCGGTTTGTAGACAACCTACATGAACCACTGAGCCACTGCCGCTGAAGGGCTCCTGTTCCCCATGTTAAGCCCAGGAAGGGCTCCTGTTCCCCATGTTAGGCCCAGAAAGGCCTCCAGATCCCAAGTTAAGCCCAGGAAGGCCTCCAGTTCCACCTGCTCCACCCTGGCTTCCTGCTCTTCTGGCTCTGCCCTGGTCCCTGGCCACTCCACTTCCACACGGACCTGGCCCTCCGGCCCTCCCCCTGTTCCTCCTCCGCTCCACCACCCTCCTAGATTGTTTAGAGCGTCTGGAAGCCGCTCCTTGGTGGGGGCTATGTCATGATCCGGTCACTGCACATCAGTTTATTCACCACACAGACTTTCACACGACACAGTACACCCTGGACTTCATTTCCCATAAACCCCTGCCTAGGAACTCATTATTGAACCTCACCTGTTTCCCATCAGTGACACTATAAATGAGTGTGCACTCATCCACACTCACATTGCGGAGTCTTGTTTAGATTTGTCTGGCATTTACGAGCGTTTTCCTAGTGTTTGTTCCTTCCGTGTTTGACTTTGGATTGTGTAAACTGACTTTGATTCTCTGCCACCTGCCCCAACCTTTGCCTGGTACTGTTTCTGATTTTGGATATCCCCTGTATACCTGACACTGTTACCTGTATTCTGCCTGTCTGACCATTCTTAAAAAACTACTGCATTTTGATCCGAATGTCTCCATGCCACAGCTACAATATTCCATATCTGATTTAATAAGTGGCCTTTAAAACAATACAAAGTGTAAAATTTAATCAAATTTAATTCAATCAACTGTCTTATACAATAAAGCAACATTTTAAGACTGTCCCATAAATAAACCTACAAAAAAAATGGAATCCGCAGAGCTCTAACAAAACTTCAAACCATGCTGAGGTAGATGATGATGATGTACCTGTACAGTTGGCTATGGACCCTGTCAATCTCCAGCCCTCCTCCTGGGCAGGTGGTGTCCCGGGACAGCTGGGAGGGTGGAGTGGGCTGGAGGGGACCAGATGTGCATCCACTGCTGGAGACATGGGCCTCTCGAAAAGAACTGACAATAAGACAGTGAGATATATACAAACATAAGCAAAAATAAATGGAGAAAGGAAAGAAAACAGGAAAGAAACTACAGTATATTTACTCTGAAGCTTGTCTTGCAGTATGAGGATCTGCTCGGCCTGCTTCAGGTTTGTCTTCTTCAACTGCTGGTTCTCTGTTTCCATCTACAAGACACAAAAAAAGAAATGAGAAATGTAGATGAAACACTCTAATGTTTTTTTGATCCACAACACTTCCACGTTGCAACTCACCTCTCGTAACTTAAACGTGACCCAGTCTTTGATTTTGGCAGCTTTTTCTTCAATTATCTTTGCCTCTTGGGCTCGAACCAAGTTCTGCAGATAAAGAGGGCGGTTTTGAACAACATTTCAATGAGTCCTTAAGTGGGAGTTTAATGGACACGAATGGCCATTTCTTTCTCATTGTGAGGACCTTTCTTTACCTGATTCTCCAGTTGTCCTTCAAGTCTCTTTATGATCATGTCTTTCTCCTGAATTTGACTGTTCAACTCTTGATATCGCCTGTACAATGAGTTTTCCGATTCACTTGGCTGCATGTTTGCAGACTTCAGCTTCTCCATTCTCCATACCATTCGCTTAAATGGTAATCTTGATTAAGTCCTCAACATAAATGAAAATGCAGTCTATATATATATATATATATATATATATATATTAATAAAAAAAACAAGAAAGAGTTGCAATTTGTGCTCCCAATACTTATTTACTTACAGTTGTGGTGAAAATTTGGGATTCGAGATGTGAGCCTTCGCCAGCGTTCCTTGCGGTACCGGTCCCGCTTTCTCTGAGGCGGAGCGGCGCCAGCATTCGTTGGGTTCGAAGATAGATTTGCTGGAGAATGGAGACGGGCACATCCTTATCTCCTACCTAACCCATCAGATCTGCCCGATTCCTGGGTTCAGAAGCCCAAGCTTCGGTTCTTACCCCCCGAGCATCAGGCTCGACGCTCTGCCTTTCTTTCTCCGAGGAGATTGACATGGAGGGCGTCGGTGAGCTTGTAGTTGCACAAACATAAAGTTGCATAAGCACCAGTATACAACAAACAATGTTATGCCTAACATTATATGAGCAGCTATTTAATCTCCAAGGGGATTAATATTGTTTGTGTGACTAAGCTATTCGATTTCAAAGCTGATTGTTTGATTGCAATTAATTCTGAGGAATATAATGACAGTTATTTAACTCATGAAGTTAGATGTACTGGAGGGACTGCTGGGCAGGAGCAGCCCCGTCCGCGTACAAACAGAGCGTTGCCGCCTGTGTTCCCCGCTTCAGGACCAGAGGCTGAAGCAACGCTGTGGGCCAGCGACTTCCCAGCCTAATCTGAATCCGAACTTCAGGCTGGGAGGTCCACGGCCAAGAAGTCATGACGCATTTTAGTCACGACTACAGAGGGCAGCCCCTACTGGGGAAGAGCGGTGTCCACCTCATTACACGGTGCCCGTCTCACCTCAGTGCCCTCGGGAGGTGGGTCTGCCAACCCTGCCAGAGTTTCAGGGTGCAGCGGCTTCCAGCGAGCACTGCTCTGTTATTTCTGCCCGTGAGCGTAGCGGAGCTGAGACACTTGCCACCCCTTCGGGGGCCTCTTACACCAGAGGTCAGTCTCGAGAGACTGACTCCCTTAGTAGATTATTTAGCAGCGGTGAAACTATTGCCAAATTTATCTCAGTGGGTCCTGCGTACGGTACAAAAAGGCACATCGACACTAGTCGGCTCCTAGCAGGCTCTGGTTATGGAACAAGAAGTGAATACCCTATTAAGGAAGGAGGCCATCGAGGTGGCCCCTCCACAAGACAGGGAATCCGGGTTTTATAGCCAGTATTTCATAGTTCCATAGAAGGATGGGGGGGTTGCGTTACGTCAGCTGAACTGCTCAGTTATGTAACTGAAGTTCAAAATGCTCACCATCAAGCAGGCTGTAGCTCAAATCAGATCCAAGGACTGGTTTGTCACAATAGATCTAAAAGACTCATCTCCATCCTTCCACAACACAGGAAGTTTCTGAGGTTCGCTTTTGGGGACAAAGCTTACCAATATTGAGTACTTCCCTTCGGCTTGCACTCTCACCCCGCACGTTCACTAAATGTGTAGATGCGGCTCTGGTTCCTTTGTGTATGCAGGGCATCTGCATTGTGAATTATATCGACGATTGGTTGATTTTAGCTCAATCAGAGCAGATAGCAGTTCGACATCGAGATGTCATTCTTGCACATATGAGGGAGCTGGGTTTGAGACTAAACGCCAAGAAGAGTGCACTTTCTCCAGTTCAGAGAACCTCCTATCTAGGCGTAGTGTGGGATTCGACCATGCAGGCACGTCTGTCTCCTGCTCGGATCGAGTCGATCCTCATGTCAGTCGAGGGAGTCAAATAAGGCCAGTCACTCACTGTCAAACAATTTTTTAGGTCTGATGGCAGCTGCGTCCAACGTGATACCTTTTGGCCTGCTGTACATGAGACCCCTACAGTGGTGGCTCAAGACCAAGGGTTTTTTCCCCGAGGGGGAACCCACTTTGATTTATCAAGGTCACGCGGCAATGCCTTCGTGCCTTAGACATGTGGAAGAAACGTTGGTTCTTGAATCAGGGCCCGGTGCTGGGAGCTCTTTGTCGCTGTGTAACGCTAGCGACAGACGCGTCCCTCACCGATTGGGGTGCGGTGATGAGTGGCCACCCTGCCCGCGGTCTGTGGAGCGGTCGCCATCTGACATGGCATACCAGTTGTCTAGAGATGCTAGCTGTGCATTGAGTATTGAAATATTTCCTCCCAGACCTGAGAGGTCACCATGTGTTGGTGCGCACCAAAAACACATTGGTGATCTCTTATATCAGTCACCAGAGAGATCTGCATTCACGCCCCTTGTACAAGCTGGCACACCAGATCCTTCTGTGGTCCCAGGACAAACTCCTCTCGTTCAGAGCAGTGTATATTCCTGGGATATTGACTATGGGAGCAGACATACTGTCGAGACAAGGGCCGAGGCCCGGGGGGCCTCACCCCGAGGTGGTGAAGTAGATATGGAGAGTTTTTGGACCTCTTAGCGACTCAAGAGATATTGCAATGTCCCCTCTGTTTCTCTCTAGTTCATCCAGCTCCTCTGGGACTGGACACTATTGTACAGACCAGGCTGAGGCTTCGTCTGTACACCTTTCCCCCTATCGCTCTGCTCCCGGGAGTTCTGGCGAGAGTACGCCAGGATGGGGTCTGTCTAGTAGCCCCGTTCTGGCCGGGCACACTATGTCTCGCAGATCTGATTTCTCTCCTCGACGGCTCTCCGTGGGAGATCACGATCAGGACAGATCTACTCTCTCAGGCGCAGGACAAGTTAATTCACCCTCGCCCGGAGTTGTGGAAACTGTGGGTGTTGCCCCTGAGGGGGCACAACTCATATTATCCGGTCTCTCAACCGAGGTTGTTGAGATCCTCCTCCAATCCAGAGCTCCCTCAACAAAGAAATTGTATGCCCTGAGGTGGAAACTCTTCACCCCATGGTGCAGAGATCACCAGCTTGACCCTGTTAACTGCCCAATTGGTACAGTTCTGGAGTTTCTACAAGCCAGGCTCTCTGCAGGGTTAACCCACTCCACCTTAAAGGTTTACGTGGCGGCCATTGTAGCTTACCATGTCCCTTCCGGTGATCAATCAGTGGATAGACACCCCCCATAGTGACACGTTTCCTCCACGGTGCAATGAGGTTGAGGCCTCCAGTACAGTCCCGCTTTCCCCCTGGAACTTGGCTGTGGTTTTAGAGGTGTAAGCTCCATTCGAGCCAATTCAAGATATTTCAGATACACATCTGATCCTTTAAACTGTAAGCCCCTTCGGTGGCCCCTACCTACCTAGACTTTGCACCGGCATGGCCAAAGCACTCTTATACCCTCGAGCGGGTTATGTTACAAAGTTCCCTCTGTCACACCACAATCAATAGTACTGCAGGCCTTCTGCTCTCCTCCTCCCTTCTGGGAGTCCGACCAGAAGAAGCTAATTGTATGTATCCAGCTCGAGCGCTGGACACATATGTCCACAGAACTGCCCTGTGGACAAAGTCGGACCGATGGCCTCTGTGCCATGGTCCCCTCAGAGTGGGATATTTCCTGCAACTAAGCAGAACCTTAGTCGTTGCATAGTTGAAGCTATCAATGTTACCTATGGGTCCTCTGGTCTTCCCCCGACGTTGGGAGCCAAGGCTCGCTCTACAGGGGCTATGGTAGCCTCTAAGGCCTTCTTAGCAGGGGTGTCCCTCTTGGACATCTGTAACGCTGTGGGATAGTCCACGCCTCCACTTTCGTCAGATTTTACAACACAAATATGCGAGCCACTCCTGGCTCTTCTGTTCTCTCGCCTTAGCTGTGCTCTTCGGAGCGTGGGCACATCGTTCCCCAAAGTGTGCTGCGTCGTATCGCCATACTCCCGGCACCCCGCCGGCGCTTGCTTCCCTACTCGAAGCTGAAGACAGCTGCGCGGCACGTGCCTTTATAGCTTCCTGGTCGCTACGTCACCCCACCCGTGACGTCACGCCCTTCCATTGAACAGATTGCACACGATATTCAGAGTCGATCTTGCCAAAGGCGTTTCTCTGAATCGTTTTGACGCAGCGTCTCGTTCCTTCGAGGAACTAGGGTTTCATTCGTAACCTTGGGACGTTTTCTTTCTAGAGCATCAGTGAATATTTTAACTTTTTGTAATAGTTGTGTTTGAGTCCCTCAGTTGTCCTCAGTGTAAAAAGATGGATCTCAAAATCATACAGTCATTGTTGGAAAGGGTTCAAATACACAAAAGATGCTGGAAAACCAAAGAATTTGTGGGACCTGAAGGATTTTTCTGAAGAACGGCAGGCAGTTTAACTGTTCTGGACAAACAAGGGACCCATGAACAACAATCACAGAAGAAGAAAAAAATTCCAAAAAAGCAAAAAACCACTGTGGATCTTCCAGGTAACAACACAGTATTAAGAATCAAGTGTATGTAAACTTTTGAACAGGGTCATCTTCATAAATTCGACTATTTTCTCTTGTAGACTACATGTAAACATCTTTTATGCAAAATATCGTATTCAGGTCAATACTAAATGAAAAATAACAAGCAATTTGTATGATCCCTCTTATTATGGTAAAATAACTAACATTTTGCACCTATTGTAGTGTATGTAAAATTTTGACCACAACTGTACATACTTAGTAAAAAGATACTTAAGTTGATTTACTAAAATATTTTTAAATTCAGTTAATGTTTGTTTTTCGTGCAACTGAATATTAGCTAAATTTAAATCACAGACTATAAACACTAAAATTTAACTTTAATTTTTTTTTGTAGTTTTTTCTTTTTCTAAAATGCATTGTAGACTTTGAGAGAAAAGTATAAAATATTGACTATAAAGAGGAAATGACCTAAAGTGGTTCAGCATAATTTGCCAGCGAAGGCTTTTATTATACCTTCAACCCTGTAACTTTCAACAGCAAAACATTATAAAAAATACCAGTGTTGGCAAAATTACATTGTAATGGATAAAAAAGCCAATGTGTGATTTATTAAGAGGCACACTGTATCTAAGTGTTAATGAAATATCAATTAATATTTTGGCAAACAGGATGCTACTTCCTTAGAATTATTCAAATTATGGAAAATAAATAAAGGAGGGGATAGTGGTACAATTGTGCTACCTGTTTGTCAGCGTTCTCTGCCCGCTGGTCAGCCTCAGTCACCCTCTGTTCCAACTCCTGCATCTATTGAAATAAAAACAGAGATACATGGATTGCTCTTTTGACAGTAGGATGTGTGTGTGTGTGTGTGTGTGTGTGTGTGTGTGTCTGGTGGTTATTTAAACTATGAATGTATGATAAATTATGAAAATAATCTACTGTATATCTGATTTTGAGTGTCGTTATCTATCATGCTTAAGTAATTTTGATCATAATCTGACACTAAATACTGAGGGCATGTTGTATTGGTGCGGGTTTGGGCACGCTTAATCTTTTTTTGTTCCGTTTCTCTTTTTGTTTTTCATTTTGCGTTTTGTTACATTTTTCTTTTTTTTCGTTTCATACTTCATATCATTTCTCATTTTGTTTCGAAATTTTCCTGTTTTGTTGCTTTGTATTCAATTTTATTTGTACACTAATTTATTTGAAAATATGTGAGTATTTTAAGCTCAGCCAGAACAATCTTAATGAGACTTAAAGTCATGTAGAAATCATGATCTTCCATAAGTTTGCACTTTTCTTTGTTTTCAAATTTAGAATAAGATTAACAGAACTAACTATTCAGAACTAACTGAAAATGCATATGCAACAATCACATACTCCCAGTGGCCTTAGAAATTAAAATAGAGTCAAAAAAAGTTATTAAAGTAACTGAATAAATAAATGACTAATGAGTCTTACTTATTTCAGAGTTTCAAAAATGATGTGCTTCAGCTTGTACTGATACGTTTGCATAAATGTGATGAATGGATTACAGGAGTGGCTGTGTGCACATATATGTAGATGATTTAGGCATGCATTATGCTATGCAAATGACTGCAGCTGCACACTTGTTCATTTATAATAACCTGGATTCATCAAGATTAGAAGGAGAGCAAGAAAAAAAAGTATGTGCACATGCTCCTGTTTTGAAGATGATAATTTGGTAAAAGAATATTCTCATATTTAACTGCTAGTGAATGAAACTCATTGAAGGGAATAGAAAATCTTAAATCTTTTTTTGGATCTCCTCATGCAGAATCACTTTTGCAAATATATTGATTAGCAAAAGCTTGTTAGAACTCACACAGTTCCCGGCCATGCCTTGTGCTCAATGTTTCATGAGTTCAGTGACCCAGTAAAAATTAGGACAAGCATTCTAATGGATTCCCACTGTATGACAGAGCACTTCTTTTGTTAAAAATTCTTTGTTCTTTCCCTTTTTCTTTCCACCCTTTCTCATTCCTCAAGCCAAAAGTACAAGGATTCCCAGGAGGCACCCACTCAATTTGAGCATTCCCTGAGTTTCTGGGCCAGAAGAGCAGCCTGTGGGGTCATTGTGTGGAGGTGTGACTCTTCACCTAAGGGTCAGCAAATGTATATAAATTAATAGATGACACGGTGACAAATACGAACAAGGACATGCCTTCGCTGACACTTCATCAGTCTGCATTACTATGGGAATAGTGTCCACTCACCCAAGCTCATCACTGACCTCAGGTTAGCCTTACCCACTCAGCAATAATTCAAAGAGCATTAAGAGCTATTTAAAAACTATGTCATAAAGTTTACTGGTGGAGAGTGTTGAACTTCTGGTCTCAATAGAGTAACAATTCAATGACACAAGCAGATGCAGTGAAATTCCAAGATACGATAGTATAGCCTTTAGTCAAATTAAATTTCAAATGTAATTTCTGAAATGTATGGTGTAAAAAACCTGTTAAATTATTATTTGAATTTTTTTTTAACTTAAACAAATTATTTGTACACAGAAATCTGTCGTTGCCTTTATTCTTTATAGCGATTAATATAATACAGATTGTTTCAAAGTAGCTTTACAAGGATAAATGGAAAAATAATGATTCAATGATGCATACAGAGATCAATTTTGTAAAAGCAAAGATCTCTAAAACTCTCTGTAAACTCTAAAAAAGACATTGGTCAGTTGTCATTCAAAATGTAAATGTTTAGGTCAATGGTTTTAACCACTGAACTAGTTTTTCCAAAATTTTGATGCATCACTAGAAAGATGTGTTTTCAGTGTTTCTTTGGCTAAACAGTCAATGCAAAAGTACTGTAAGACATATCGAGTATATACACAGATTTAAAGTGTGAACTTTTGATGCTTGTTGACTCTGGGAACTAGTTATTTTAGTGCTTTTAAATTTGAAATTTGAGTGCAACATTCGATACAGTTAATCGTTAGCATTCTTTTATCGCCCTTGAAAAGTGTGTGGGAACCCAAGGAAGTGTCCTGAGCTGATTCAGATCTTATCTTACTAACAGAACTTTTTCAGTAGATATTGGTCACACTGTTTCATCTGTAGCTCCTCTTACCTCTGGTGTTCCTCAAGGCTCTATTTTGGCTCCCATCTTGTTTTCACTGTACATACTTCAACTAGGTTCAATTTTTAGGAAGCATGAAGTGTCCTTTCAAAGTGTCCTTTTTATTTTTAAGCTGATGACAACCAAATCTATTTACCTTTAAAACACAATTACAAGAATGGTTTCGAAACATTCCTTGCATGCTTAGCTGATGTAAAATCTTGGATGTCTAAATTTTTTTTGCATTTAAATGAGGGAAAGACGGAAGCAATTGTCTTTACCCACAGAGGGTCGAAAGGAAAACCAAATTTTAACTGTGGTCATTTAAACTCTTATATCAAACCAACGGTGAAAAATGTTGGGGTTATTTTTGATTCCTCCCTTAAGTTTGACCAGCATATTAACTCAGTTGTTACGTCATGTTTTTTCCAACTTAAACTTCTTTCAAAAGTTACAGTAGATCTTTTTTATCTATTAAAGAACTTGAAAGAGTCATACATGCTTTTGTTTTATCCAGGTTTGAACAATTGTAACTCCTTGTATACTGGACTACCCCGGTCCTCCATGTCACAGTTGTAAATGGTTAAAAATTTTGCAGCCAGATTTTTAACAGGGGTTCGTAAACGAGAACACATTACTCAGATTTTAATGTCTCTTAATTGATTGCCAGTGCGCTATAGAGTTGAATAAAAATGGCATGGCACCTTATATGTCATATCTTGTAAATGTGAATACTGTAGGTCTGCCAGATGTTTGCGATCCTCCGACAGTAATACTCTGTCATATCCAAGATCAAGACTGAAGTTGAAAGGTGACCGTGCGTTTGCAGTGGCCAGTCCTAGGCTAAGGTACAGTCGTCACTTATCTGTTAGATCTGCATCTTCTGTATATGATTTTAAATCTAAGTTACAGTCTCATCTTTTTACCCTTGCTTTTAATTCATTATAATTCTTGGTCTCATTTTTAACATATTTAGTATATTATTTTTATTATTATTTTTATTTCATTTTACCTTTCTTCTTTTGTACAGCACAGTGGTCAACTCTTGTTGTGTTTATTTGTGCTTTATAAGTAAATAAATGAAATTAAATTAAATTAAATGAAATTAAATGAACTAGCATGATCTTTAACATGATCACAGCAGTAGCAAAACAACAGTTCTCAACATTTCTTTGGCTCCATCCCATTGTAACTTTTTTGTCATGTCTTTGATTTAATTTTGCATCAACAAAAGTCTTTCGAACTACTAAGTTAGCATGATCATTAGCAAGATAACTAGGTGTTTTTGATGTTTCTTGACCTGAACGATCAATAAGTAAACAGTAACTTTACAACTGGAATGGACAAGACTTCTTTTCTTCACAGCTTGTTTTTGTTCATGTCAAATTAAACATGGAATTATTCTGACTCAAGTTTACAGACTTAAACACTGCATTAGCGTGAATTTTGTAGCACTAGTTTAAAAAGCATCACTCAAACAGCTAAAAAAATGGCTTAACATTGAACTTAAGGTTAAGACAAATGCCAAAGCATAACGCATTGTTCCAATTCAGCAGAAGGCTGAGGATGGACTGATGGTCGCCTGGGATGACAGGCCACAGGTTAAACAGATGGTGGCAGGGCAGCTGCTCAGGCATCGCACAACCAGGTATGTGAAACATTTAACAACTGTTGTCTTGCAGTTGCTATTGGAAAATACAAAAAAGGTTTCCTCCTTGGTTGAACTCCCTAACTTCCTTGACCAGCTGACTTTACTGCTTCAGATGGAAGCAGAGCATGTGAACTATGCATTAATGACTGTGGAAATCACCAGCACAGCATCCATCTGCTATCAGTTTCTTATTAAAACATTACCTTTTTTACAGTAAAGCTGAGGTTCTTTGTGAAAAGTGTGCGTGAGATTTTTTCTTTTCTTTTTTTTTTTATGAAGTGCTCTCTGCAGAAGAAACATCAAACTACTGCCTGAAAATGTAATGATTAACCATATTAGGAATAGACACCAAAAGTCTGAAACAACCAATGGCTCAACAATTAAAAAGCGAACTATGCAAGAAAATAAAGACTAACGAAGAAGGGATGGTATATTTAAAAATGGAGCAAGCTGATAGAATGGAGGTTGGGTGAGTCTGAGAAAGCGAGCGATAGCAATAAAGTATCATTGCTATTGCAGGCTAATCCTCCTGTGTGCTAGCTCATTAGAAACTAGACTGTTCTACAGAGAGCATGAAGAACTAGGCCAAATTCAACATGAGGACCAACTTACTGAAACTTCTACTTTCCAATTTTAAATACAAACACATGTGGCACTCAGATAAAGACTAGATAATTTCTGTGTGAAGTCACATCAACACGATCAGAACTGAAATACAACTATTAATCTGACACTTTCAACTTAAAGGTATTGTAAGAGATCTTGGAAAATGCTAACTTTAGCCTGATAGCACTGAAAGCAAACATCTTTCAAGGCCACGCCCCCTGAGTGCGTGAATGCACACACATACCAGAATACCAGAGACAATACATAAAATATTACTACAATAGGCTATATCAGCTGTACCCAATTCCAGCCCTTGCACCCCACTTTTTAAATAGTATTTATGTAGAGAGGTATATTATGTCACACTTCACACTTTTCTCTAGTAAGTTTCATCTGTGTGTGAAGACGTTGCACAGCGTGCGTGAACACACTGATGACGCATCCTGTCTGCACGAACCGGGTGCACAGAGGAATGCAGATAAATACCTTGACAGGCAGGTAGGAAAGCGAATTAAAACGCTCGGACCGAACATTTCTTGGTCCAACGCCTTCCACAGAATATATAAATACAGATAAATACATAAAGATCACTTTACTTAATGATGGCTATCGGAATGTGCAGAGACTTTCAATCAGCATAACAAAAAATGTTTCTGAAGACAATCACCTAATGCAAATTTAAGTAAATAAAAAGAAATTAGTAACATTGTTTAGAATGGAAAACATGCATACAACTTACGTTTTACACTAAATACTGCCAATTAAAATCAGTATGTGGAGCAGTATGTATAGTGCAACAATGCATTTCTAATTTGCATGCTTTGTTGCGTAAAGTTAGTTCCTAATTTAGGGTTTGAGATTCTTCATCATCTTGTGTTTCCATCAGCCAATCAGTGTTACCATGACATTATTTCCTGCAGCTCCAGCATGAAAATCCAGCATAAGTGAAACGGAAGTAACATTTTGTGTTTTAGCACTTATTCGTGTCTCAAACTCAGTGGTGCACTATTTTGTAATATTGGTGGATATTACTTAAGTGACTCATTCACTCATTCATAAACACTGCATTATGGGTTACAGTATTAACTGTAGTGTGCTCTGTTGTATACTGTAAGGTTTGTCACAAAAAATATAAATCACATTGGTATTCTATTATATACTTTGCACAGTACACATTATATTGGGCAGAAATACCATGCATAGCATGGTTGCTCTTTGAACATAGCCTACTTTTTTTATCTCATTCTACAATGGGAATCTCATTCTACTGTGGGAAGTGGTTAGGTTGTTTGACTCCTAACCCTAGGGTTGTGGGTTCGAGTCTCGGGCCGGCAATACCACGACTGAGGTGCCCTTGAGCAAGGCACTGAACCCCCAACTGCTCCCCGGGTGCCGCAGCATAAATGGCTGCCCACTGCTCCAGGTGTGTGTACACGGTTTGTGTGTGTTCACTGCTGTGTGTGTGCACTTTGGATGGGTTAAATGCAGAGCACGAATTCTGAGTATGGGTCACCATACTTGGCTGTATGTCACGCCACTTTTCACTTTTTTTTCACAATGGGACACACTTTTCAACTAAAGGGCATGTGTACGTGAACAGAATGGAAAAAGTATTCCCTCACACCAGAATGAGAGATCACACCCCTCAGAATATTCTGTGTCATGCTTTTCCTCTGGTCAATGTGTAAAACACTCCTTACGCTGCCCAGAGAAGCAGATGAGAAGCATATAATTCTTTCTAAACAGACACCAGCAGCGAACTCTCAACACTTTCTTTTGTCATCTTCAACAAAACAAGTAGAAACCCATGCAACATTAAGCCCCAATATCCAGCACGAGAGAGAGGCTGGAAAGAATGGGAGAGCAGGAGAGTGTGGAGGTCAGGGTGAGCAAAAGGCTGTAAGAGCAATGACCAGAGTGGGAAGAAACCTGATGAAGGATGCTTGGGAGCCATCCAAGACTTAATGTCCCTGTGGTCTGCGTGTTTGGACAGTAAACACCCTAATGGCACCACCACAGACATAAAAAAAAAACACAACAACAGACCTACCTCTTGGACCGAAAAGAAAAACAAAACTGAGGTTGCAGCATTTGGATGGACTTATTAACATTAAGAAGAGCATATAGACAAATGGTTTACAGACCGATCTGATAATGTTTATATGTTAGGAGATGTTTATTCTACAGTGTGTTTATTGAGACAACGCTGATAGCACACCTACATCACAGAGATGTCTATTTGACATCTGCATTTACACCGGCAAGATATATTTTTTAAAGTGTTAGCTCATCTACAATACATCTATAGGACCTTTCCAATCAGATGTCAAATAGACGTTTAGAAGATGTCTTTAAGATATTTATGATTTAGAATGTATGTAAAACTGACGTTTGAAAGATGTTTGTACACAGCAGATGCTTTCCAGAAGAAACAATCTTTAACAGACATCTTGCAGATGTATGTGTGCTACCTGGGAAAGTTATGCATGAAAAATGGTTAGGTGTTTAGATTCTACGCTAAATGGTTTTATCAATGAAAAGGTTTGAGATTGACTAGTGCAAAACCTCAAAACTTTTAAGGCCCGAAACATAATTTACATAAATACATGAACGCAGATGTTTCTTTTGTGGGTTGCTGTGTTCTGAAATATGTCTGACTACAATTCACGAAAATATGCTTTGCATTCTCAGTGTTATCACAAGGGGTGCTACAGCATGTATTAGCCTAAATGTATTTTACAAGTCAACTGCAATCATGGCAGATCAAATGTTAAAAAATATTCTTGCTAAGCAAGTTAGTTAAAGTCAAAATGTTTATAGCGACCTGAATAACAATACATTATATTTGAAATTAAATCTTTTTCCCCTGAAGTAGAAAAGTTTTCTACCTCCAAACAAAGTATGATCAACCAACATTATGCATAGCAACATTGCTAACAACCACTTAGAACATCTTAGCAGCCGCACAGTAATACTCTGCAATAGGGAAGCACCGATATATATATACTGTATATATATATATATATATATATATATATATATATATATATATATATATAGATATTAGTAAGTGTTGTTGTTTATTTTCTTCTTATGTTTGTTTTTACTTCATTTAATTTACTTATTTATTTATTTACTTATTTATTTAAGTTTCATATGTTTCATAAAAGCATTTTGAGCAGGAGTCTTTAAAATGACATCATATGGAAATGTCATCATTTGGGGGCCATTGCATATGAGTGTCAGCTGTTGGAAAAAAAATAAAACCTCCTAAAATCTTAAACCTCCAAAATGATGTATAATGGAGCTGAATGTGTACTTTTACAATCTTACAGCCTTTATAAGTAATGCCGCGTTCCAGGCAACCCATAGCCCGTGTTTTTCAAACCTTATACCCTGAAAGTGCACTGGAATGGCAGTCAAACCCGTGACTTCCCACCCGTGAACTCGTACTAGATCGATGTACTCCGAGTTCCAAGTTCTGACGTCACACAGCACGTGAAACAACGATGGCACCCCCTACGAATAATATTGCCTACGGATGCAGTGTTCATGCAAGTGGTACACATTCAAAATTGGTACACGATTTTAGGACAATGTAACGTTGCAATAAAATTAATAATCTAGCTACAATTCCTTGCGCTCAGGAAGTTTGGCGTGACTTGCCTGGAACAGTACAAAGTCGTTAGTCGTGGTTTGAAATCGTGACTTAAAAGCTCAAAAACCTGCCTGGAACGCAGCACAACTTGAGTTGTTGTTCCCTTTCTTGATGATATTGGTGATTGGTGATATATGCTAGTTACATTACATTTAAGTTAACAACATTACCATCCTCTTTGAGCTAAATGTCCCAAACTTCAAACATTTTTTAATTGTGTTTGAAAGTGTTTCCTGCCTTTTCTGTTTCAGCATTAACTGTAATCAGGGATATAAATCTAATGGAGGATATTTAATAATCAAGTTATTGGAGTAGGCCTGGGTATACAGTATAATATCTTAGGATGAATGATTTCCAAATATTTTGCTATAAGATTTTTTTTTTTTTTTTACGATAACTTTGGAAAAACTATGTCAAAAGTACCTGTGATTAAATTCAATGGAAGATGTCCAGAGTCTGCCATCAAGATGGGTGAGATTCAAAAAATTCTACTTTTACTGATGACAAATTCATGGACAGGAACTGAAAGGGATTATTTGTCTACATGTATGAATTATGTTATCCAAAGTATACTGCACACTGCTATGCGAGTATTAAGATCACAAGCACAACACACTTCACACACTTTGGGTTGGGAAGAATTTTTTTTATTTTTTAAAGAAGTCTCCTATGCCCACCAAAACTGCATTTTATTGGTCAAAAATTACAGTAAAACAGCATCATTATATAATAATAATAATAATAAATTTTATTTATTAAGCACTTTACATTTTAAAGAACATCTCAAAGTGCTTAAAAATAAAAGAGTCAAAATAAAAAACAAAAGAGTAATTAGAGCAATTAAGAAAATAGGTTAAAATCAGCTGCCAACTAAAATTAACAAAAAAATTTAAACACTAAAAGAAATGTAAACATTGAATAACTAGAAAAAAGGTACGTTTTTAGGCCACCTTTAAAACCATCAGTCGTTTGTGGAGCCCTCAGATGTTCAGGGAGGGCATTCTTCAGGCGAGGGGTGGTGGCGCAGAAGGCTCTGTCCCAAATGATGCATGAGATGGAGCCGATGAGTGTTTGTGGAGCAGAGAGAACGTGCTAAGATCTGTGGAGTAAGCAGTTCTCTAAGGTAAATGGGGGCATTGCCATGGATGCACTGATGTGTGAGGAGGGAAACTTTATACTCGATCCAGGCAAAAATGGGAAGCCAATGTAATGACTGAAGAATTGGTGTGATGTGTTCGCATTTACACACTCTCATCAGGATCCTAGCAGCACTTTTCTGTATGTGCTGGAGTTTCTGGATGCTCTTGCTAGGGATTTCGATGAGAAGAGCATTGCAATAGTCCAGTCTGAAGGAGACAAAGGCGTGAACGAGTTTCTCAGCATCATGTATGGTGAGTGTGGGACAGAGCCTGGCTATATTCCTGAGGTGGTGAAAAGATGTTTTGCAGAGATGTTTAATGCGGGCCTCAAAGGTTAAATGAGGTTCAAACCTGACACTGAGATTGGTGACTAATGGTGATAGGCAATGTACTGGCCAGAAAATGTAATAAAAGGACTGAACTGCTGCTGAGTGGTCCAAAATTATGTTCTCTGATGAAAGTAAATTTTGCATTTCCTTTGGATATTAGGGTCCCAGAGTCTGGAGGAAGAGAGGAGAGGCACACAATCCACGTTGCTTAAGGTGCAGTGTAAAGTTTCCACAGTCAATGATGGTTTGGGGTGCCATGTCATCTGCTGGTGTTGGTCCACTGTGTTTTCTGAGGTCCAAGGTCAACACAGCTGTATACCAGGAGGTTTTAGAGCACTTCATGCGTCCTGCTGCTGACCAACTTTATGGAGATGCAGATTTCATTTTCCAACAGGACTTGGCACCTGCACACAGTGCCAAAGCTACCAGTACCTGGTTTAAGAACCATGGTATCCCTGTTCTTAATTGGCCAGCAAACTCGCCTGACCTTAACCCCATAGAAAATCGATGGGGTATTGTGAAGAGGAAGATGTGATATTTCAGACCCAACAATGCAGAAGAGCAACCTGGGCTCTCATAACACATGAGCAGTGCCACAGACTGATCGACTTCATGCCACGCCGCATTGCTGCAGTAATTCAGGCAAAAGGAGCCCCAACTAAGTATTGAGTGCTGTACATGCTCATACTTTTCATTTTCATACTTTTTAGTTGGCCAAGATTTCTAAAAATCCTTTCTTTGTATTGGTCTTAAGTTATATTCTAATTTTCTGAGATACTGAATTTGGGATTTTCCTTAGTTGTCAGTTATTATCATCAAAATAAAAATAAACATTTGAAATATGTCAGTCTGTGTGTAATGAATGGATATACAAGTTTCACTTTTTGAACGGAATTAGTGAAATAAATTAACTTTTTGATTACATTCTAATTATATGACCAGCACCTGTATGTGTGTGTGTGTGTGTGTGTGTATGTATATATGTGTGTGTGTATATATATATATATATATATATATATATAGTACATATGAAGAGTTCAGATGCAAAAGCCTCTATGTGCCATCTGAACTTTTCACCTTAAATTAGGATTTTTATCAGGCTCCTATATTTATGTTCAGTTATTTCACTCTAATAGCATGGAAAAGAACCTGCACATTGCCATTAAAGTAAAATGACTCAACCTAAGCATAGGAGCTTGATAAAAATCCTAACTTCAGATGAAAATTTCAGATGGCACATAGAGGCTTTTACATCTGAACTCTTCATATATATATATATATATGTGTGTGTGTGTGTGTGTGTGTGTGTGTGTGTGTGTGTGTGTGTGTGTGTGTGTGTGTGTGTGTGTGTGAAGAATAAAAGTATTAATTTCTAAATAAACAATTCTTCATGTTACTGACACCAAAACTATGGCATTGCATCACAAAATATTAAACCAATTGGCAAAAAAACACAATCATACTATAAATCTTTCTTTATATCTCTGTATCATTGTATCTATCATTGAATGTTTAATTGTACAGCTATACGTTTTCACAAAAATGTAAAGGAAGATCCCCCGTAGAGGCAATAATAGGTACTGAAGTCACAATCATTGAGAAAGAGAGAGAGAGAGAGAGAGAGAGAGAGACAGCGCTGGTGTATTTGGATGGATGGGGGTAGCGAACTGATGGTTTTAGCAGACATACAGATGGAACAAGCTCCAAGAGAGGAGACAAAAAACACACCCAAAAAAAACACACATTTTACGGCACAACAGGGCAAAAAACAAGCCTGGTCTTTGTGTGCGTGTAACAGTTTAGCTGACCCTAATAAATGTCTTAACGTGGCAGAAACACTTTGCTTGTTCAGAGACTTTAGCATGACACGGCCTAAAACTTTTTCTCATTTTTTATTTTTTATTTATTTTTTATTATTATTATTTAATTATTATACTGTCACCTTTGTGCAGCTTTGTGTGCTTTTGAAAACATAATTTGAAAAAAGCCATACAGAGAGAAAAAAAGGAAAGAATTGTGTAAAGAAGTGTGATATGAAACAACATTATGAGGGCATGCTGTGTGTGTGGCTTTTTGTGAATAATGCTTGACCTGGCTGATGTAACTTTACATCAAGGATAAGACCAAACATACTGTGAAACTACCAAAGAAAGCAGGATTTTCATTTAGAGCGCTTTTGTGTATCACTAGAGGTACACCAAGAGGTTCAGTCACTGTAAAGCAAAATTTTCAAGATATGCTGCACTCTGCTGTTCAATGTAAAAATCCAGTTAATCTAAATCCTAATCAAGTGTGTTTCCAAAAACATCCACAACGTGGAGCTAAAGCTGTCTAGGATCTGTCTGCTATTGTGTTGTGCCGGATTTTTGTCAAATTATGCAAAAAAAAGTCTGTTATTGTCACCACACAAGATTATCAAACATAATACATAATTTAAAATAGTGTGGAAATGACACTTATAATCCATTTGTGCAGCCATCATAGAGTGGGGCAAATATTAGGGCAAGTCACAAAGCTGGTCACAATTTACATTTATTGGTGATTTAAGCATGTTTTCATCCAGCGTCACTCCAGATAGACTTTCCTACTAATGTAAATCTCAGTAGTAAATCCCACATATTTCCCACAAGTCCCAAATTGTCCTGCAAAATCTGTTCTGCAACAGAGCAATAACAAAGTGGTCACCCTAAATTACGGATGTGTATTTAATTTGACATGAAGCAGAAGTTGTGATTGTGTTTTTTCTCAATTGTGACATGTATCAGTGTGAAATAGCTTCTCGAACAAGACAAAATGTAGGGTGAAACTTGATTTTGCCCACTGGGAATTGATTGGCTCATTGGATCATCGTTGTTTTCTGACAGGTTGTCCTGCTCTTGTGCCAGTATACACATCACCAGAGAATAGACGAAATCTTGTTGCAAGAGGGATGGAAAGGTATTTCCCATAAATAGCTAAATATAGGCCTATGTGTGTTTTGCGACCAAAATATATTTTAAATATATGCCAAATGTATGCTGTAAACAGTGAAGCTCAGTGAAATATATATATATATATATATATATATATATATATATATATATATATATATATATATATATATATATATATTTGAAATAGACTATATATTTAGTTTCAACCTTCATATACCAAAATATATTTCAAAATGAATTTCAGGGGCAAGAAAATACATTTCCAATCTTACAGTAGTCTACATTTAGACTGAAGAAGGCTAATGCAAATAGCCAAGAGATCAAAACTACATTACTAAAAATGTAATGTAATACTTATTATTATTATTATTATTACTATTAAAATATATATACATACATATAAATTATATATTGGTAGAAAATATATTTACACAAATTTTGTATATTTTGTATATTTTGAATATATATATATAAATATATACACACACACACATACACATTTCTGTATTTTTTATTTAAAGACTAGAATAGCACAAACATTTTAAGGATGTGCATATATTCCATAAAAAAATCTAAATTGTCAATTTGGATTTCATGGTGACTTTAAGCCTTTGTGTTTTCTGTTGTCTGTTTTTATTTTTTTCTTTCTTTTTCCTTTTTCCCCCAATTTAGTTCCCTCATTGCCTGATGTAATATGATGCATATTACATAAACATATACATATATAGAAAATGCATCTTTTAAATATTTCTTTTGTCAGTATATTACAAATCTATCCTTAATATTATTCCTCATATTCATAAATCATTTAACCATTTGTCACTCAATCATTTATCTTATAATAATCATTTATTATTTTGACTATACTATGTTATATGTTTGCATCCTTATGTTCATCTGTTCTACAGTTAACCTAGTTGTCCACGGTCTGAGCCTGTTTCAGTAAGTGTGAGACTATGTCCTTCAGTAGGTTCACTCTTCGTTTTACGATATTACATGCTCTTGTAAGACTTAAGAGGAAGCCAAGCACAGATTCTTGAGGTCTGCTTCAGCAGAAATCATAAGACGTGTCAAAACCACATGTCAGGGCAGGGCAGGTTGTCACAAATGGTTAAAAGTATTTTATTTTATTTATTAATTAAAATGAAATTCAAATTAAAGTTATTTTTGTGTTTAGTACCACCATCAATGGAAAAACAAAAATAAGCAGGCATAATTACATATTTGTGCCAGATTCTGCCAACTTCAATTTGAATTGATTTGTTTTCTGAAAAGTTTCTATATTGTTATAGAAACCTGATCATATCGGTGTTGAAATATCTTCCTTCCCTCTGCCGTGTATCTTCTATGAATGGCCAAACCAGCTGTGCTTCATTCTTTTATTCATCACAAAGTCTGTTATTTACCATATTTACTGTATGGAAATACATGATAGTTGTGTCTATATTTGTGGCTCTGCTTTTTTTCCATTGTATGCTCTCAATGTACCATCAAAACTTCTGTTGTTTTCATTTAAATGCGTGTGCTGTTGGTACAGAAATCACTTGTATTTTTTTCCTTCAAAAGGATAACAAAGTTATATTAAATGTTTTTACTGAGCACAAATTCAGGTATGTGCCCTGTAGTCTATTTATATAAAGGAGAATGTTTGACATGGAAAGGAAACGAAGTATGAACAGACTGACATGTTTACTGAGAATCAAAAATCCTTTCTTTTGTCAGCTGTGGTCAGCCTTAAAAAAAAGCACTCGCCCTTTTTTATTCTTTTTCTCTTTTGTAGTCCACAGTATTCACTCTTGAATGCTACTTCCTACTATGACTCAAATTAAATAAAAAGACCCTCCTCATCCCACAGCCCTCCTCCACCCAGCTCTAAACAAGAAAAGAAACAAATTCACTAGTCTTTCTTCCAGGAATAACAGTTCCAGAGAATGGATTCAAACGGCCATTGTTTTATTGATAAAGGAGCTACATGTTGCACAGCAGGGCCGGGGCCATGACCCTAGCATCAACTGGCCCTGTTCAACTGTGTCAAAGAATGGGAAGAGAAAAAGAGCACTCTCTCTTACTTCAGACATGCTACCCCCCTTTCAATGTCGCTTCATATTGGGTAACGGACACTTTGATCAAAGACTAATTATGGTTTCCTGCTTGACACTCTATTGTTCATTGATTTGTAGTGTAGAGGACACATATGCATATGTTCTTGTCTTTATAACGATGGAGAAACGTACATGTCCGATGCTTGTTTTGGTCTGTTCATAGTGTTCCTGTGGCTCACTGGTAGTGCTTTGTTAGCAGTGCAAAAGGTTATGGGTTCAATTCCCAGGGAACACACATACTGGTAAAAAAAAATGTATAACCTAAATGCACTGTATGTAGCTTTGGATAAAAGTGTCTGCAAAATGCATAAATGTACACTCGCTCAACATATTGATACTTACTGTATAAGTTATTGTCAGTGCTTTCTAAGAAAGGCATTGCTATTATTACTACTCATACTTACTAGTAAAATACTAAAATTGACTTCTTAATGACATTTTAACTAGCCTTTCCTTGTGAAAAAAAATGTGTTTAACTGTACTGAATGTGCACTTGAAGTGTACTTAAAATATTGTTTATAAAAAAAAACATACTTGCAGATAATATAATATTATTAAAATAAAAGGCCACTTAAGTGTACTTTAAGAGAGTATGCTTTCCTGACTGTGTTTCTTAATGCACTTTTAAAAGTGCACTTTGTAAAAACTTAAAATAAAGTATTTTACTGTATGGATGCAATGATTTAAAGTACATTTGAAATCAAATTGATTGTTTTAAAAAGCGCTAGTGCATAGTAAATCGCTTGATTTTAATTTTAACTAGCATGTATAACCATATCATTATAAATGTGTAATTAAAAATATTTTTAAATAATGACACAAGTTTCAACAGAAATTACATTGTTTTTGTTTGTTACAAATGTTTTTTTAGTACTTTCGGCAGTAAACAACCATATTTCAAAGACAATAGATGTAAGCATGAAATTACTTAAGTCCCAATTAAGTTGGTCAAAAAGCACTCTAAAGTGGAAGTTGGTGGAAACAGATGATGAAATGAGTAAAAATCACACATTTAAGTAGAATCTGAGTCATATCTGGAAACTAGCATATCATAGAAGTTAGCGGTGGGCTCTTTTGCCCAAGTAAGAAACCCACAGCAATGTTTTTGGACACACAACCCTAGCAGTGACTTTTGTGTGGGCATGCATTTCTTGCTTTTTTTATCAAATGTGAAAGTCTAATGTTAAACTTGCCCACGAATGCAGCATGTACACCAGCAGGTGTAACTAAAGTAGAAGCCTACAGTAGATGGCAGAAACATGGCCATCCCATATAAACACCAGATTCTGGGACCTCATTTCTGCTTCTCATGGAAATCTAACTCTCCAAAATGCCCCATTTATGAACATACATGATGTTGATCACCCCGGCCAAGCCAAAACAACACATGGACTGCTGTCAGCTTCTTTTAGTCCAAGAATCGTCCGCAAGTATAACGAAAACCAGCATGATTGGGGAAACTGAAGGTTTCTGGGTTGATGAAGCACTGTACTGTGGTTTTGTTGGGGGGAATAGATGCCAAACCTGTTCTCATATGCAACCATTTTCACATCTGCCCCACAGCTGTTGCAATGGCCCGGGGTGCGAGAGAGACAAAGAAGAACAGGGAGAAGAAATAGAGTGGAAAATGGGCTGAGCTGGTAACATAGAATATAAATGAGTTCTATACTTCTGAACTACCTAATATGAACATAAAGGCCAACCGTATGCGTGCAGGACATTATTTTTCTTTGTAACAAGTAAGAGCCAACAACTGTGAACATAAACATTAAAAATACATTACTAATGTATTTGCACAGCTTTATAATACAAAAACCTTTAAATAACAACAGTGACCTGACCCATATACTCAGGTTTCAATGCCAGATCCAATTCAGGGAGCATTTAAGGGCAAAACATATTATGAACAATGAATGCAGCTTGGCAGTTACTGCACATACTTTGATTCATGTAGGTGACTTTGTAGATAAGTGTGTGCTGCCTTTTCCTCCCTATTGTTTCATGTGTCCTCTTTAACCCCATCAATAAAAAAGTTGAAAAAAAAAGCAGAACGTCAATGTAGAATTTAAGCATGCAGTTGATGTTGTGTCCAGCAGGTGACATCTGAGCTCCATGATTGTTGATTAGCCCGCCAACAACCAGCTTGTAATGAGTTTAACTTTCAACACTCTTGTAAATCTAACCACAACTCAAGAACAGACACAGTGAATTGACAGTGATACACAGTCTTCCTATCTCACCAGGGATCTTGTGAATCAAACCCAGGCCCAGGGGAATCCATTTAGAAAGCAAATAACCATTTGCACTCACTACTCCAGTATTAACTGTTCCATTAGCAAAGGGCAAAATTAGCATCTGTAGAGTTTCATGGTTGGTTCAGAGTGAAATATGGACTCAAGTTTACGCCGCACCATACACACAATGTGGCAGGGTGGTGTGCTTCAGTCTTTGTGATCTAAATTAGGCCACACGTCTCACTTGCAGGCCATGTGTTCATGTTCAAGCAGCATTGTGCTGTAAATATGATATTTTGGCCAACAGGGATTTTCAATAATTGTGGAGCACTCTGAACTTGTGTGGTTATTAATGGTTGTAACTGAGAGGTAGAAACAAACTGGAATGCTGCTCAACTAGAACGCTGTGTGAAGAGGCAACTCAATGCATATGTTCGTCTGAATGATGATATATGACAAAAATAAAAAATAAACATATTAAAGATACTATTTATAACTATAACTATAACTATATATATATATATATATATATATATATATATATATATATATATATATATATATATATATATATGTATATATATATATATATATATATATTATATATATATATATAAATAGGTAGATAAAGGCTTGTCAGAGTGTTTGAAGAGTTAAATAAGGTGAAACAATTGCAGAAAGAAATATCTTCAGTTACTCAGCACTTATTAGAAAGCGTTAATTTGTTATGTTAGATACATGATTTTTTTTTTTTTTTAAAGCGCACAAGTAAATGTAAGACAGGGCTGATATGCTCAAACTCTCTAGGTCTGGTAAGAACACTGCTGCATTTTCAACCGCTTTGTTTAGGATTACATTGGGGAACTCAGCAAACAAACCATTATAATCTTTAAACTATAAACACATGATTAAGTTATCCACATCATGTATGCAAATTGTGTTCTTGTCTTAGTATGCCATGTTTCCTAATGATATCACCTACAGGGAGCATACTAAAGGAAAACAGCAAAGGTCTTAAGATGGAGCCTTGTGGCTCTCCATAATTTTACCTCCATCGGACCATACAGATTTACAAAATGTAAATCAGGCAAGTCCCAGCCATCAAAGGCCAACAAGGTCCTCAGGCCAAAGTACTTTAACATGTATAGTGAAATCTTAAAGGTAATGTAAGTGTAGTAAAACATAAATAAATAAATTACTATTACAACTGTAATAGTGATGGGGATTAAATCCTGACTGAAACATGCAGGTTACACAATTTTTTCCCAGGAAGTCCAACTGGAGAACATTGTTTTATTCAGAAATTGAAATGAAGGGTTTTATATTTTCATTATTATCAATACAGTAGTTATTACATTAATAATTATAGATTAAAAATTATAAATATTAATATTAATTATAAATATTAAATAATAGAAATTCTACATACATTGGTTAAAATTTATTGATAAGCAGCCTGATCTGGATAAGCTAACAGTTTGAGTTTTCTCTGTATATGGGACAGGGAAATATCTGAACAAACAATGGGCAAAAATAGCAATACTAACAACAACAAAGCTAAAGAGAGAGAGAGAAAAAAATAGTTTCAGTAATAAATGTGACTGATGTGCCTGAAGTGATAAAATTACTGACACTGGGAGACTCTGAAGGTACAACTGAAGTGTTTAAGAAGACTGAAAGCACATTAGCTTGAGTATTTACAGTCTATTGCAACACCCATTATCACAGAAACATCTACTGTATAGTGATGTTTTAAACATTTTCAATCTGACTTTGTCTTAAAATGACTTTACACTTGGGAACCTGGTATTCATTCAACAATACTCTATTAGAGCTTGATAAATCTGTGTACTGAGCTTTGTTGAAGCCCATGACGTGACACAGCAAGACAGAAAAACAAACAGCAAGAAAGGGGGACATGGAGACACAGACTTCATACATCAGACTCGCTCCCTGACACTAACCACATCGCTCACAGTTATTTCAAGAAAGACAGAAAGATGAAAAATTAGATTCTGCTGCTCTCCACTGTGTGAGGTGTGTGTATTTGTGTGTGTTATGGTACATGTGTATATCTGAGACTGCTGTCATGTACAGTATGTCAACAAGCTAATTATTGTCCATAAATTTGCATGCCTGTGCATGTGTGTATGCCGTGTGTGTATTTGCGAATGTGTGTCATGAATATGTGTGTGCTCAATTCTGCTACAGACAAGCAACCCCACCTTCCTCTTTCACTGTTTGAATGAGAGAGTGAAAAGGCTTTTGGTTGTAATTATTGTAATTAATGTTTTTTTTTTCTTTCTTTACACCAATGAAAAGTCCCCTGACCTCACCCACCTTTCCCAGCTCTGCTGGATGCGGTCTGTTCTGTAAGGAGACCCCCCTGTTTATGTTCAAATGGGTGTTACACTACATTTTTCTTGTCAACCACTGGCCCTTTTATGCGCTTCACTTCCCCTGGGTGCATAGGTGTGCTTGAGTGTGTCTGTGTGCAGAATAACGTAAGTGTGTTGTAATTTGTAATTTGAAGTGTGTTTGACTTTTTGTGCTGTACATGAGCACGGCTATATACTGTAAATAAGAATTCATAGCCAGCCTTAAGACTGACAATTGACATGTTCCTGTATCCAAATTTGCATATTGTACTTCACACATAAAACATTTACTTCAACGGTGAATGTATGCACTTTTCACAGTTGCAGTAAATATTTTGACGCAACTAACACCTCAGGTATTTTTTTGTATTAACATATTAGCATTTAGCAAAGCCATTACTTTCAAATGCATTATTATTTTATTTAGGTTAATTCCATTAGAATAATACATTTAAAATATTCAGCTTTTCAGTTCAAAAAGTTAAAAAGATAATACAAACTCTTCTGTTGTACAAGGTGTTGTTAGGATAAAAAGTATGCATGGATAAAGCTGAAGATCTTTGCCCAAACCCGACGGGACCCGATGGGTTCGGTCGGGTTCGGGCTTAATTTATATTATCTTATGCGGGCTCGGGCTCACGCTCCGGTTTGCGAGGTAAACGAGCGGTCATGTGATGTGCTTCGATTAGCGTGAGAAAGATGCGAAAAAGGATGCTGAGTAGTTGTAACGGAGGATTGCCTCTTGTGATTACGTTTTGGTTACACCTAAAGCAAAGTCTTGAGTTGTGGAAAAGTTTTGACCTTGTTTATAATGTCTAATGTCTGTGAGTAAAGGTTTTTCAAATGATAACTAAATATTCATTGAGTCTTAAATGCATAATGTGGACAGAGTATATATGCTTATGTTGGCATTATTCTTTTATTAAATATCAGCTGATAGTGGCGAAGCAAATCCGGCAGAGCCTTTATCTTAATTTCGTTATTGCCAAATACCCATTTTAATAAAAAAAATTTCTTAATTTAATTTGTTAAAAAAAGACTCGTTTAATTGGTGCGTTGGTCTATTAATAGGCTAAATGAGCCTATGAGTGCTGAGATGTTAAGATGTCACAGAGGACTTGTTTTATTTCTTTATTCCAACTTTCAAGTGGCCTAGTCTACATTAGTTATGAATAAATTATGTTAAAACGTATAAATGACTTATTCTTGACAAAAGGCAAAAGAGCTGTGTGTGTGCGCACATTTGAATAAATGTCGGGCTGTAAACGGGTTCGGGCTTTTAAAAAACTGTCGGGCTCGGGTCCTGTCAGGCCTAGCTTTTAAGGCCCGATTACAGCTCTAGCGTGGATTCACACTCGAGAAAAACCACTGGAAATAGGCTAGTGAATGTCTATGCAAATTTGTAAGCAATTTTCTTCAAAATAAGGTTTAAAATGCATTAACTCATATCTTGCACAATGTTTTTTTTTTTTTTTACATAAGATTATATGCAATATTAGCAAAAAAATGCTAATGCTAAAATACTTGCATACTATACTTAGGATGAATAGTATGCTAACTAAAATGATTGATGCTTATGGTATAATCAGTGAAGATTTCAGTTGCAAGATGTACGTACAACTATTCACTGACATATGCAAGTAATCTAGTTTTGTTTAGATTTTTTATGATACTTGCTTGCACTGTAGGCACCCCATTTCTATCCAATCACACCACAGGCCTGCATGGGGGTTGAGGGTCTTTCAATATCATTCAACACCTATAACCCAGAGATAAACACAAGACCTACACACCCTCTGAAACTTGTTCACTCATTACCCCCAACCTATAGGCCAGTGACCTCTTTCCTTATGAATACAATACAATGATGAATGATAGCAGAAGATACACATTTACTACTCTGGGGGAACCCAGGTCTGTTTGCAGAGGTGTTTAGTACTGATTGCTCAGCAGAGAGAGTGTGAGAGGATGAATTAGGGCCACAGGTAAAGAGAAGTGTCTTTGTGTTGAAGCCATAATCAAAAGACCCCCCCCCCCCCCCCAAATCCCCATCATCCCTTTTTCCTCCTGCCTACCTCCCACGAGACTTTGCAGCTTCGCCCTGAAATCACACATACAGAGAAAGAGTCGTGTAAATCTGGCTCCCAGTGGGAGAGAGAAAGTCTGGAGAAAATAAATCTGGCACAGTTCACAGTGAGTTCATCCAAGTCATGGCTCCAAGTTCTCTCATTCATTCTCTCTTTCCAGTCTTTGTTATCTTTCTGTCATCAGTTTACCCCCATACTGGTCAATCTGCTTTCATTAAGTGTTTATCTTAGTTTGACAAACAGCCTTCCCTATCTGTTATATTTAACTTACCTGCAACTTCACAGTACAGTTAAGGCAATTAGATTTAACGTTGTCTGAAGAAAATGTGAGTGCTTCCCCATGCTAAACACACTGCCATGATTCTAGCTCCTACAAAAAAGACATTTATTCAACTACTGTATGTAACATCTTCTTTCAAACTAAAAACAAGAGTATATACTTTAGTCTACTTTTTATGTACTGTACTTATATCATGTACTCTGGAGATATTCTCATAAATTATACATTAGTGATTAGTGTACTGATAAGTGTATTAAAATGTATTTTAGTCTATTACATTACTGTTACACACTAAAGCATACTTTTATAAACTAAAAAGTGGCCAATTTCCCAAGAGCTAATGAAATAGTACATTTACAAGTATACTAGTACATTGATTTTAATATATTACTTAATAAAGTATACTTGGAAAATATACCTGAAGTTCTTTTTGGCAATGGAGTAATGTGGGTGGTTGCCTTATTCTTTGTCCTTGTTCTTGTCCACCAGACAAAAAATGTAAATTTACTGACTTTGAAATGTAACAGTATACTTTGCGCTAAAACATGCACACAATTAGAGATATCATTCATTTCTGTATCACAAACAGTGCTGGACAATTTACTGGCCAAAGTGTACAGTATGTAGTCTATGTAAGTATAAGCCTTAGCAACCATAACTAGATGTTTTTTGTGAGTTGATGCAAAGGTATGTAGACCCTCAGAACTTTCCCTAACAAACTATTTGCTATCTATATGGACTATGATGAGATGTGATGGCTTGCAGCTTACAGTAGCCAGCCAGAGAGTGTATGCTGTTTGTTGGGAGCGAGAGAGGTGGACATTTGAGGAGATTGAGGAGTTCCAGATGGTTAATGAAGACGGATGTGAATACATGGATTGCTGGAGCACAGAGATTTCCAACTCTGACCTCTGACTTCTGATAGAGGGAGAAAGAAAGACATAAAACAACAGCTTGAAAAACTCTAAACATCTACAGTTTGAATTTGAGAAGCTTTTACCCTTTGTTGAGTCCTTACAGGTTTCTGTTTAGATAAGTGCAATATATTTTACGTTCTTACCACGTGTATAGGTGTTCATATGATGTAGGCTTTCTCATTTAACAACATGATCTAGTACAGTAATCGCAGTATTCCGTTTTGGCAGAATGCATGTATGCTCTATTTATTGTGTATATGATTGGTTTATTTTGAGCTCAGTGCAGATCTATGGCCTATTGTTGTTATGACCCTCCCTCCCCTAATCCTTTTTCCTATTAAAACATGAGCCAAACACTTAAGGGAGTGGCCACCGTGTTAAAGTACCTGAAGTCTGTAATTACACACACACACACACACACACACACACACACACACACACACACACACACACACGGGCCACTTGGCCAGTCACCTGACCAGGAAGATCTGTTAATTAGCTCACTAAGAGCACATCAGTGGCCCTGATGACAGAAGACTAAACCTGAACAAAACAGCTTTGGAGGTGATGACCCCATTGGAGAGGATCTGGGGGGGTTAAGGGTTGAGTCTCTGCAGTGCTCAGGGCTGAACCAGCTGTAATAATAGATGACAAGCCAGTTTGCTGAAACAAGGACGGAGTAAAGATCCAGATCTCGTTGAGGGATCGTAGAGAGCTTTCTTTTCTCACATGGATACATATGTCCTCATGGCCTTAGGTCAGGGGAGTGCGCACACTCCTATCTCGTTCCCTTACTGAAACCAGTACATTCTCTGGATGTAAAAATGACAGAAACATCTTTTTCTGTTTTTATACTTAGAAAAAGTGGATATAAGTGTTAGGTTAACATTTAGCAATTTAGAAGGAACTTCACCCTCAAATCATGAGGCTGTTACCCATGAACATGCTCACAAAACTGCATAAACATATATGTCAAAATAACAGTTCAAATGTGTATTTTTTATTTATTTTTTTATTCTTTAAACAGGAGGCAAAATAGTAAAAAAAAATAGAACTGCAAGATCTGCTGATATTCTAATTTGTTTTTGTTTTGTTTTTTTGCATCGATAATTACCACTCACATACCTTCAGAAAATGTCAACATTTTGGTAACACTTTAAAATAACTTTAATTTATAAATCATTATATAATGATTATTAGTTATATTCACATAGCTAGAAATATGAGATAATGTTGTTAATGAACTAACAAAAAGTTATCTATTAATTATTTGTTCATGTTTTGCAGTACATAATCTAAATGGGAAACTATTCATCATTTGCAATGTTTATAAATGTTTACTAATCATTAATACCTTTATGACCAGTCATCTCAATGTCAAAAAGTGTCCCGAAAGACCTGAATTCACCCCATTCACACATCTTTACTAATGATTTATTAATCATTTGTTCATGATTTTATACACTCAAGCATTCAGAAATGACAAAAAAGAAAATTTTAATTTTAATAAAACTAAGGATTTCCTTTTTGTAAGGGTTGTGAGGTCCACGTTTTTGTTGAAGAAATTCAGCATTCTATCGCAAAAAAGGTGGCCAAAAATTAATGATTAAGTGGATATTTTAATTAAATGTTTGGTCAATGTTAAACAAGGATTTGATCATCCTGTTACAACAGAGATTATCAGGCCTTTGGCACCTTTTGTAGAAATTGGTAATAATAGCCTATGTACATAAATTGTTTATTTTGTATTTCATTACGTATTTTAACAGTGTTATTCAATGAAACCACACAATTATTATTAATTAACCAATCATTATTGCCTCATTGTTTTTATATAATGAATTTTATGGCATTTTAAAGGTTGTTGTTCGCTTAGGTCTGTTTTTATTACCACAAAAATATTATTTGAATACTTCGTAAATTATTATTTGAAGCGATTTGAAGTATCAAAGCCATAGTAAAATTATGGTTAATTTTCAGAAGGTAACATAGAAACTCTAAGAGAATATTAAGGCAGATGCGGCGGTGATTTTATCACCGACATTAAAATACGTTATTAACTTAATGGTATAAAAATCCCAAAAAGTTTCACAGGATTATAAATGTATGCTACCTAAAAGTGATGCACTGGCCTCATCTAGGGCTTTTTTATTATTTTTCTTATCTCGGCGTCGGACTACTGTTGTCTTTTCCCGGGCATAGTTGTCCATCAGTTGTGATTATTTGCAGTCAGCTGACAGCTGCAAACATAAGGTGAGAGCGAGCACTGGCGTGGATGTGGGAATGGCCTAATGGTTAGAGAGTTGGACTCCCAATCGAAAGGTTGTGAGTTCGAGTCCCGGGCCGGCAGGAATTGTGGGTGGGGGGAGTGCATGTACAGTTCTCTCTCCACCCTCAATACCACGACTTAGGTGCCCTTGAGCAAGGCATTGAACCCCCAACTGCTCCCCGGGCGCCGCAGCATAAATGGCTGCCCACTGCTCCGGGTGTGTGCTCACAGTGTGTGTGTGTTCACTGCTCTGTGTGTGTGCATTTCGGATGGGTTAAATGCAGAGCACAAATTCTGAGTATGGGTCACCATACTTGGCTGAATGTCACTTCACTTCATGGTGCGTCACGTGTGCTTCGTCTGTCTACTGTCTTCACCGCAATTGTTTTTTATAATTATGTATACATGTTCATGTTAACATGTTTATTTAAGGATACATACAGTGATGGCCAAAAATATTGGCACCCTTGATAAATATGATCAAAGGAGGCTGTGAAAATTAATCTGCATTCTTAATCCTTTTAATCTTTTATTTAAAAAAAAACTAACAAAAAAAAAACACAAAAATCTAAACTTCCATTGGATATTAAGAATTTAAAATGGGGGGAAATATCATTATAAAATGAATGTTTTTCTCAGATACACGTTGGACACAATTATTGGCACCCCTAGAAATTCTTCTAAGTGAAATATTTCTGAAGTATAATCCCATTCATATTCACAATTTGGAGCACTCCAAGGTGATTATGAACATGAAATTATCCAGTCATGGCTTCCTGTTTAACAGAAATATAAAGAGGAGGGAAAACGAAGCCCAAATTCCCTTAATCATCCATCAAAATGAGAAAAACCAAAGAATATATTTCTGATGTGCAGCAAAAGATAATTGAGCTTCACAAATTAGTGAAGTGGTTTTAAGAAAAGAGTAACAGCAGTGAAAGTTCTCATTTCCACCATCAGGGCAATAAGTAAGACTTTTCAATCAGGGGCGAAAATCTCATCTAAATGTTGGGGGGGACAATAAACTTAACATTTCTCACGAGCAAGTTTTGAAGGGGACACCAATAAAACAGGCAAAATTGTACTTAAGGATATGTGTACAGAGAGGAAAGCCTTACTATTGCATGGAGACCGTTCCATATCCTTCTTCGCAAAGTTTCTTTTTGGTTCAATGAAAAAGCTGACTAAATTGACGAAAACATTCTCCAAACAATTTTTTTTTTTTGTTGCAATGTTTTTGAATTTGTTTACACAATCAAGCCACCAAAATACAATGGAAAACTTTTATTTATTTATATAGCACATTAAATAGCAATGTTGTTGCTTCACAGTTATAATTAAAACATGCATATATAAAAACATTTGCCATGCCTAGCAAAATGAAGGCATACTAGACACACACCTTCACACAACTGTATAGTGAGATCCGTATAGACGTGAAATAGAGGGGAAAAAACAAAAAATAATTATTTATTACGTCAATGACTGATTTGTTCAAAAAGTGGATTCATTCAGTTAGGAAACACCTCCTCAGTGTGTTTCTCAAAGATGCAATTAGTGCTGTTACTGCTGTAGCTTAGTTTTCAACTTTTTTTGTTGGTGAAATAGAGCTAAAACAGGCAATATGGTGCCTAAAATGCACTTAATATTAACTTCTTGTTTATTCAATTTTTATAAAAATCAAAATCACATTTGTTATGCTAATATCTGGAGAACAACTGCACTCTTAGTATGATGTTATATTAGATTAACTATATTAAATGAAATAAACCGACCAGTGGCGGCTCGTGAATTTTAAAATAGAGGAGGCAAACTAATTTTATTGGTTTGGGGATCCCTGCCAATTGTTATTATTATTTTGCTTTTTTTCGGCAGCTTTTAGTCAGAAACCGTAAATAAAATATATTCAATATCGCTACTCATTATAAATACTTGGTAAATTATCAGCCCAGCCGCTCCGGGAGACGTTCAAACCATAGACTGTATAAAAACAGGTTCAAACTAATATCTAATTTATGTCTCTATGATGGTTGGTTGATATTCCAGAAGAGAGGCTAGCCTCCTCTATGATGTTACTTTTCTCAGCACTCCTCAGCGCTGAAAGTGAACACTCGATGCTGATTGGTTCCCCTGGCCTCCCCCTCCCCTTCCCCTTATCTTTCACTTAGAGGTTGTAATTACATCAGCAGATTCGGCACATTCACGATTTTTTTTTTTTTTTTTTTTGAGCAACTGGGATGGTTCCCCCCTGGGAGTTGGTGCCCTATGCAAACTGCATACTCTGCGTATAGGGAGCGGTGGTACTGGTTGAAACTATTCATTATTTTTATAAATGTTTATAAACGATTGCTAATCATTTAGTATCTTTATGGGCATTGGACTTTTAGCTAATGTAACAGGGTGCGTGTATCTCACATAGTTGTATTATCTCAGGTTTCTAACTCTCTGAATACAGTACATATTAACTAATGTTCCATTAAGCATTATATTATGTTTGTTAATTATTTATTAATGAAAGTCATTATAAAGTGTTACCAACATTTTTTTTACCATTATAATAGAATATCTCAGTGAACAATACAGAACATTAAAGTTACTTACATGTGGTCCATCACTGTTCTCAGCTTACTGGCTGTTAACATATTTGAACCACAACATACATGAATGTAAATTTGACAGCTAAGAAACAGTAGGAGGTACATGCCCTAGTTTAACCCAAACTCGTCCATTTCTTTAATATAATAATTGTCTATTGTCTCCATTTGATGGATAATTGTGAACTCACAACACAGCACATAACCATACTAATACAGCCGGTCTGTTGGAGAGCGTTGCTGGGTGATCCAGTAATGAGTTGCACATATTAAAGAGCTGTTTCTCTTGCATGGAATCTGCATCACAGTTATTAACCTTGACTGCACCGCATGTGGCCCGCTCCCCCTCTGACTGTGCCTAATGGGCCTTTTAGAATCATCTTATATGATATGTCACTCAAAAACTGGCTTTTACAACTGAAGACTGAAAGATCCTGCCGCACTCTTAATCTACAACTGGGCACATAATCTACCACTTTGATCTGAAAAAATAATAATAATAATAATAATAATAAAAAGAGGGAGAGAGAGATGAAATCTCTTATTCTCACCACAGCTGTATTTATTTGATTGAATATAAAGTAAAACAATAATTTTGTGAAATATTAGTGCATTTAATTTATCACTGTGATGGCAAAACTGAATTTGGAACAACAGTGTGTGTATATGCGTGTGTGTGTGTGTGTGTGTGTGTGCATGTTTTTTTGACATATCAGGACACAACTTTGTATAATGACATGGATATGACACAGGTATTACAAGCAGAGGGTGACTTTTGAGGACATAACCCATGTCCCCATTTTTCAAAACGCTTATAAATCATACAGAATGAGTTTTTTTTGAGAAAGTAAAAATGCACAAAGTTTCCGGTTAGGGTTAGGTGTAGGGTTGGTGTAGAGGGCCATAGAATATACAGTTTGTACAGTATAAAAACCATTACGCCTATGGGATGTCCCCACTTTTCACAAAAACAAACATGTGTGTGCACATACATACACACATACACACACATACATATACATACATATATATATATATATATATATATATATACATACACATACATATACATATACATATACATATATATATATATATATATATATATATATATATATATATATATACATACACATACATATACATATACATATATATATATATATATAATTTTTGCCTTTGCTCGCTTCATGGCCACATCACCAGATGGAAGTTGTGGCCTAGTGGTTAGAGAGTTTGATTCCTAACCCTAAGGTTGTGGGTTTGAGTCTTGGGCCGGCAATACCATGACTTAGGTGCCCTTGAGCAAGGTACTGAACCCCCAACTGCTCCCTGGGTGTGTGTGTTCACTGCTCTGTGTGTGTGTTAAATGCAGAGCACAAATTCTGAGTATGGGTCACCATACTTGGCTGTATGTCATGTCACTTTCACCTTGCCTATGCAGTATTTTTCTAAAAATTAAAAGACCCGGAGTCAATTATTCCACTTATATCAGTTAAAACATCGATCAGATGATATATTTAAAGGGATTCATACAGTTTTTGTATTTGAATTGCTATTGTGAGTAGGATTATTTCTTCTGCATCTTATCCAGTGCCTCTTTTGCTAATTCCAAAACATAATTTTAAAGCTGTTAATAGAGGCTTGAGCTGTTGATAGCATTCAAATGCAGTTGAAGTTATTGGAAAGAGAGTGAGAGAGAGAGAGAGCTTGTGTGAATTAGGCTACCTCTGTGCGTGCCTATATAGTGTTCTGCAGCAGCATCTCTAAACAGCGATGTTATTACCTCGCTAGTGTGAAATGTCACGTGTAGCCCTTAACTATATAACTTCACTATATAGGTTAACTGATAAAATCGTCAGAACAGCGCTGACAACACCTTTTGGTGCAAACTGCATGAAAGTTACTTCAGTTAACTAGGCGAAGTGATATGGAACTGTAATGCGGTGAAGAGAACTGCCTGGAACTACGTTCACCATGCACCATGCTTACTGCTGCTGCTGCGGCAGAGCAAATACCGAGACTTGCTACAGCCAATACATCCACAACATGCTGCTGTGAGCATGTAAGAAATATTGCTGCTACAAATATAACATATATGAAATAACCGCCATATAGCATGCATGAATCACCTCATAGCAAATCTATACAGGTGAAGTTGGGGAAGGTGGAGGGTTACTGAAACAATTTGCACTGCTCTCGGCAAGCTCTGGCTACCAATACAGGAGAGAACCAATAAGCGGTGACATTTCATAATGATATCATTAAGTCAGATTGAGTTAGGCCTATCAGAATTTCATGCCAGAAGTCTATATATATATATATATATATATATATATATATATATATATATATATATATATATATATATATATATATATATATATATATATATATATATATTAGTGGTGGGCATAGATTAATTTTTTTAATCTAGATTAATTTTACTGTGATCTTGAAATTAATCTAGATTAATCTAGATTAAAATGGCTCATTTGAATTCTGCCAAAGGCATTCAGAATATGTGTGCTACCCAAATAAAATAATGACTAAAAGTAACATTAAGTCTTTGAGAAAGGGTTTCTCAAGCTAGGTGGTGCATTAGACCAGGGGCTCATCTCCTGTTTCCAAAATGCATCACAAAGTGCTTGAGAAAGCTGTAAACTAATTCCACATTGCACAAGGTGCAAATAACCCGTCACATAGCTTCTTCAGTCTGCTGACATCAGGGAGGAGACTGCACAGTCTCCAGGCCAGGACCAGCAGACTGAATGACAGCTTCATCCATCAGGCTTTCAGGAAGCTGAACACCCTCCTGACCTTGCCCCCACCTCTTTTGCCCCAGGCACCACTGAACGCTGAACCCCCACTCTTTTGACCCCCTCCCTCCCTTTTTTGACACCAGGTCCTTCCACTCCCCCCTCCCACTAATAAACAGTGACCTGCACCAGACACTTTGTGCAGCATTGGTCTGCCCACTACCTCATTCAACTACCTCTTCAGTGAGTTTTAATAAAGAACTGCTCTCAGAGCTTTTTGTCACTTTAAATCAGTCTGAATAAGTTCTTTTGCACTACAATCTTTGTTTCTTCACTGTTTGTTTACCTCACTGGTTTGCACTCTATCTGCCATGTGCCTTGTGCTGCTTTATTTAACTGTGTGTGTGTGTGTGTGTGTATATATATATATATATATATATATATATTACATGCACTTATTTGTATAGTTGTGTTTTATATTTAATCTGTATCTATCTGTATCTTTATGCTCTACTGTTAGTGTTATCTGTGTGCACCAAGAGTCTGAGATTAACCCAGTTTCAATTCTCTGTATGTATGTGCTGGACATGTGGAAGAATTGACAATAAAGCAGTCTTGTCTTGACTTGATATCTGAGATGGAATGAAAGAGATGGCAGACAGTGATATCTGATCTAGCAGTAAACAGAAAGAAAACTCAAGCAACCATTAGGTCATTAAATAGAAATGTACTGTTTCCTCAATCACTCTGAGAACTGCTGATCACACATTTCTGCTCCATTCTCTGGTTAAGTGAGTTCCTCTCAACCTTGTGGCCTGATGTTGACTGATTGTTGCCAATCAGCTGACAGGAAACACACACCAGGCCTGTCGAGCACAGCTAATGGAGAACATACACCAAGAGGCCAGCGAGACAGTCGTCACCTATGACCCCTTCACCTGTATACTTGCAGAGGTCTTGGAAAAAAAGTTTAATTAGATCATATGCATGTTATTGAACACAAGTTTCATAAATCAAGACAGTGACTCACACCTTTTAAAAACAACTATTTCACAGTTTCATCTGTCATATGTTCATGTATCTGACTGTAATGCTCTAACAGCGATTTGACCACCGGCATGGAAAGGATGAGAGAGACAACAACACAACTTCCTGCTCAAGGATGGTCAAGAGTCAGACGAGGAAAGAGACAGACTCTGTGAGAGGAGCCGTTGTGCTGCTCTCTGTCATCTGTGTCAAATTGAAGTAGTGTAATACTTTGCCATGCACACTATATTCTGACAATGTACATCACATAGGAAAGAAAAAAAAATCAGTGAGATCTGAAATGCTTCTCTGAAGCTGAAATGCGATAAGAGGCAATAAAGTTTTTACAAACCCCTAAATATGCTGAAATATAAATATATATATATTTAATATATATATAAAATATAAATGGCATCTGTATATGTTAATAAAAAGTATTATATTGAAAGCTATAGTTTTATGTTTCTCTTCAGGTTTATACATCTAAAAGTACTTTAATGGTGGGTAGCAAAGAAAACACTGGCACCTTAACAGAAACAAAATCATATATTTAGCATATTTATACATTTTAGCATTAATGCATTTAGCAGACGCTTTAATCCAAAGCGGTTTACAGTGCATTCAGGCTAACATTTTTTACCTAACATATGCCCTGGCATTCGAAACCACAATCTTTTGCACTGCTTACGTAATGCTCTACAATTTTTTTACATTAGTTGATTGATTTTAATGTGTTTATTATTATTATCGTTACTGCTACTTTTGTTCATCCGATACAAAATGTGAATGTTCTGACGTTGTGTAAAATAGCATAAATATCTCATATATATATCATATATATTGAATTTATGTATAAAATAAATATTAGTGTTATCAACAACAACATAATAAATCATATTAAATCAAAACAATCAAAAATAGCATCAATTAATATTTTTTTAATAAATTATTTATTTTAACAAAAACAACAACAGTTTATTGATTTATTAGCTCACTGTTTTTTTATATACCATTAATTGTTTGATTATATATATAAATATATATATATATATATATATATATATATATATATATATATATATATATATATATATATATATAAGTATAAGTAATATTTGTCTGATGTTAATTTGAGTGCTGTGATACAATGCATATATTTTAGTGACTCAGTTCTTAGTTTTGTGGTCATTAGTTTCAGAACTATTACACCTATGTGAGCAATCATTTGCATTACTTGTATGACTCAAGAGTTCTCAGGAACACTGCCAATAATAACCAAAATCTGATTTACTGGCATTTCAAACTAAATGTATCACTTTGCATCTCCTTTTATCACTTACAAAAAATGTAAGGCAGAACACTAGACACAAACTCTTTTCTAAGAATTAAACAAGAAAGACTTGAGTTTTATTGAGCAACTTTGTTTTAATCTATAATGTTGTGTAAGGGTTTTTTGTAAATACTTCTTTTTGTCTTTGTTACCTAATAAATCTTGTCTGTGACACCTGATAACACCCCTGTTTTTTCCTCAGATGTGAAGTTAGCTGTGGGGGTTTAGGGTGGAATGGTTAACCATTTTCAATCCTTTGGAAAACGGCGGTTTGACAGATTTTTCTTTAAGAAGGCCTGGGGTGGCGGGTTGAGCTATTGTACCCCTGAGTGATGAACAAGGATGTGAAGTGGGGGTCGGGGGGAAAAATCCACTTGTTCGCAGTTCATTCAGTAGAATTGCCCTGAGGAGACATGGCCTGGGTGAACATATTTCATCACGCTTATAAAGGGCAGAACGGAGGGGGGAGGGAAAAAAAGACTAAGAGAGGTTCTTAATAGAGAATCGACTTGAATGAGACAAGCATAGACTAGCAGGCCGAATCTGTAGCTCACTGTGTTTTCTCCATCCTTATAGGGAAGCGTATTGTTCATTCAGAATTCTCCCACAGTCTCCCACATCCCTCCTCTCCTGTACTCGATCCATTCATCCATTCACAATACCTGCAGCATCAATAAATATTCACCAGCTCCACACTGCAGGGAAGAAAGGAGAAAGGAGCCAGTCTGAAAAGAAGGGACAAAATAAGGATGAAAAAAGAGTGGAGCAAGGCCAAAAAGGGGAGAAGAAGAAAGAGAAGAAAAGGTTGGGAGTTGGAACAAGACAAGCTTACCAAAAGCTGGGCAAGGTTTTGGCAAAGAGCCAGGTGGGTGAAACAATGCCCCACTCTACCGGCTCACTGTGCACTCTATAGACGCTCACTGAAGCATTGGGAGACTGGAAGAGAGAGGGGCAGCTGCAGCTCCGAAATCCCGCCAAAGGAAGGGAGGGAGAAAAAGAAACACAAGTGAAAGAAGGTACACTTTGGCTGAAGACTCAGAGCTGGCACTCAGTAAGCATCTTGTGTTCAGCATCACTTCGTATGGTCCCTCAGAGATTAACAACCTTCCCATCCACTGCTAATGTAAGATTTATAGGAATTTCCCTGTCCGGGACGAGGAAAAAGAGGGATTTCATGTAGATTTCAAGTCATTACATCAATTTATTCCAATACTATCAGATTAAATGAGGAGATTGAGACAAATGGCTTTCACAACACATTGCTGAACGGCTGCTGTTCTAAATCTTCTTGAACAAAGAACTTCATTCTAGTTGATTCCATGTCAGCCCCTTATTTCCTACTGTAAAAAACATAAAATTATTATGGGATTTTGGTTGTATATTTTACAACTACTTACACTAAAAGGTAAAATAAAGCAATGACGATTAACTAAATGAATATAACTCAAAACACAGTAACTTACAAAACTGATAAAATATCTTCTGGAATTGTCTTTTGTTTTACATATAATTATGAGGTGGTTCACTTTATAATAAGTAAACAGTTATTTTACATTGTACTAATACTTCAGAATATTACCATACTCCTAATCAAATAAATTCATAGTTATAAAATCTCAAGAGATTTAAACTGTATTTTTTTAATCCAAAGCCCATACATTTTACAGTGAAATATAATACAGTGTAAAGGCATTTAAAAGCACACAAATGTGTGATTACTGTAGACATACAGTAACAGAATACAGCTATAAATTAAAGCATCAACCCGGTCATTTGCTCTTGGAAAGATTTTATGAGAAATTCAATCTATGACTTTTGATCACACATTTATATTTTGGCAAATCTGAGCATGGTCTTAAAAAGTTAAATACATGTGAGATTTCTAGGGGCCTTTTCTCAGGAGAAAACAGCAGGAGACCTCCACTTGATTTCCCTGATATCCTGGAGAGAAGCGTCTGAGATAAAGAGATCTCATGTGTGATTTTTCCATTCCTACAGGAATGAGGCAACATGAAATTTCGCAGGTGCATTCTTGCATTCAATGACATCACTACTAACTAAAGTGGCTCTCTTTCCCACTTTTCCGTTTCTTTTTCATTCCTTAACTGTGCTGTTCTTTTGTCCTTCTCATTTATAGTGTTCTGTGGCTCATTGTGAAGGGTGAAGTTCAAGGCGAAGAGAAAGAGAGCTTTTGGGGGGAGGAAGGGTTGATTGTGCGCTTGGCCCCCTTAGGATCAAAGCTCTGCTCCCATTGTACATCAAATCCAATAGGGTCTATTGGACAGAGCAGTGAAAAGAATTGTTCTTGACCCCTGCTGGCTAACTGACAGCTCCGTCTATGTTCACATGTGCAAGGAAACTGCGGGGACCTAGATTAAATTAGATTACTCATTGCATTACACTATTTGTGTCTTTTCGAAGAATATTTATGCTTCACAGTGCTGGTATTGAGCTGTCACATGAAAGGTGCAGTTGTTTTAGGATCCTCAGAGGAATGAAGAAACGCTATTCTCTTATCTCCTCTATCTTCCTCTCACACCCCCTCTTTCCTCAGGTGTGTTAAAAACATCACATATGAGTCAGAGTTCTGAGAACAACATTCAATAGCTTCCTTCGTACGCAAGCCTGCGGCTGTAGATACACTCTCACCTGAGCTCCACTGACAGACAGCTGCATAGAGTTTACTCAGAAGAGCTCAGTACCATGGGAAGTGGGTGTGCTATGACATTTACCATTCTTGCGTGTAAAGCATGAGCTGTACATGTGTGTGCACATGAAAGGAAAAAAAATGGTAAATGGGTATTGGGTTCTGGTTATTAGCCATGTTTTCTATAGTTAATCATTTTTGCAATTGTTCATACTCAACATTTGAATCCTGTTTTGTTAGATTTCACAGATGTAGCATGATTCACAATTATATGCATGCATAATTGCATCTGTATAATCTGTATAAAAGGCTTTGTATATATATAAGGATCTGTGTGCTTTTTAAATGCTTTTAAAATAGGTCTTGTATGCTTACAAAGGCTGAGTTTTCTTTTACTGCATTTTAAAATGTAATTTATTCATGTGATGTTAAACCTGAAGTTTTAGCAGCCATTGGGTACTCCAGTCTTCACTGTCACATGATCCTCCAGAAATCATTCTAATATGCTGATTTAGTGCTTAAAAAAACATTTATTATCATCAATGTTGAAAACAGTTGTGCTCTTTAATATTTTTGTGGAAACTGTGATAAAGTTTTTCAAGATTTTAAAGTGAGTGGCCTTTTAAGTAAAATGACTGATGAGTATTGATTAATAGAAGGTTCACTAGACCTTTACATTATGTAATATATAATATATATAATATTTGCTTTTTGTAATTTTATTCAATCTGACTGCAGAGAAAAGGCAAGAAACAAAAGCAGTTCTCTTTTCAACCTCTTTCATATCCCTTCCTTCTCTATTCTATCCTCTTTCTTTATCTCTTCCTTTTTCTCTATTTCTTACTCAATCTCTTTTTCTCTCTCATAAACTAAGTTTCATGGCTGGTGAGGAAACCATTAGCCACTCTTGCGGCTCTCTCTCTCTCTCTTCTTGCGTTAATCTGCTGTGACAGCTTCACTGTACAAAATCCACACTCAGTGAATCACAGGATAGGAGGCCTAGCACCGCTCGGCTCCATTAACCCCTGACCCTGAGCCCTGTGGCAGCAGAACCAGGCCTGAGGGAGGAAACGACACCTGTCCTGTCCTCATGGGGTCACTCCATTTAAATCAGCAAATTTATGAGCTCTTGAAGTCCAACTTAGGCTGTCATTTTATCACTACATCTTTAACAGAAATCATCTTCCTTGACAGGAAGTTGATCCCAACTCTAAAACTACTGCATGAAGTATGGTGGAGATCCGAAGGATTAATTAAAACATTAAAAACTAATAAAATTAGTAAACTAATAAAAAAAAGGTTAATTTTAGTTAGATAAAGTGGCATTCACAAATGTTTCACACTCACGAAACCTCGTTTCATCCTGTCAAAATGTATTAAAACACTTTTAAAAAAAAAATTCTTCATCCGCCATGACCTCTCCAGCTAAATGATCCCGCAGTTCACAGAGAGGCCCTATTTGAACGTCACGCTGTCCGAATCACAGTCAACACTTTAAACCGTTATCACACATGCTCCATCACACATCTACACTTGTCTTCAGTTGTCAGCACACACCCTGGAGCACCATCCTGCTCAGTCCTGCCTCAGCGTCTGTTTCTCCCTCCCACACATACCAAAACACACTTTTTGCGCTGTCATATTGATCTGTGCTGGAAGTATGCTAATATGCTAATGCTAGGCTAAAATGTCTGGGGGCAGGGTTCAAGTGTGCGACTGTGTGAGTTTAAATTACTTGTAATTTGCCTTACTTGCTGTTCATTTATGGATTCGCTAGTAAATTTGCAACTTTAACTCCAGCAGTATAATGATGTAATGCAGGATACTGACAGTGGTTGGCACTGTTAATGCTTCCTTGCAGGGAAAACAACCTACATGCCTAATGCAACTGAATTATTAGTGTACAACAAGTGAGGGAAACAGGTTACAGCAAATGAGATGGAAAACAGCATACTGAGGGAAAAAAAACATACTTAAGAAACACACACACACAAAAAATACGGCCCAGGTTCATGCCAACTCAATTTTCCATAATATATATATATATATATGTATATATATATATATATATATATATTATTTTTTTTTTATTTTTTTTTATCATCTCTGTTATACTGTACATGTAATTTATTTAGCATTTCTGCACCTCTTTTGTAAGTTGGGCCTATTTCTATGCAAATATACTGATTTATTATTATTGTTGTTTTATGTTTCTACTCCCATATGTCATCAGCTGTTGAGAAGTTGCTCCATCTATGTCTCTTCCATGATTGTTTGTTCATGTGTGGATTGCAGTGATCCCAAACTTCTACGCTGACATTGTTCCATCTGGGACTAGTAAAGTTTATGTTGCATGATCCTGAGTTTCAGAGCAGAGCTGCATGACAACGCTGCCACAAATCACGTGAGTCGCAAGCTCGCAACTGTGTGTGCGTATCTCCGCAAAGTGGGTGTTGTAAACTCAGCTCTGAAAAAATTGTCTGCAATAGGAGTGCTAATGTAATGTAACGTAATAAGTTTCGCCCTTTCAAACCTCAGTTTTCAGAGTTTCAAAACTTGTTTTCACCTATTCGCACACCAGTTTTCAGATCACTATTTACAAGGTTTCAAATCTTGAAAGCAAACTATACACTGGGAGAACAGTGACAAATTCGAAACTCTGAAAAAATGATTGCACAACACCATAAAAAAGAGTGTTGCACTTCTGAAGAGGGAAAACTCAAAAACAAAATTACCTTTGAAGAGATGTAATTTTTTTTACCACTTTGCAAGCCTGCAAAGCTCTGTTTTCAGAGTTTCAAAAAAAAAATTCACACATTCGCACACCAGTTTTCAGATCACCATTTACAAGGTTTCAAACCTGGAAACAATCTAATACAGTGGGAGAACACTGACAAATTTGAAACTCTGAAAAATTCTTTGCGCAACATCGTAAAAATTTTTTTGCAGTTCTGAAGAAGGAAATCTCAAAAACAACATAATGTTTGCATAGATATTTTTATTTTTTTTACATTTTGCAAGCTTGCAAATCTTATTTTTCGATCTTGCAAAACTTTTTTTTGTAAGATTTTGAGTTTTCAACCTTTCAGAACTGTATTTTCAGTTTTGAATCATGGCAGGATTTAAATCCCATAGTCTTACAGTTAATTTTCATGTGAATTTATCAAATATGTAGCATCAAAAGTCAGATATATTAATATAAACTGAAACATCTCATCAAATACATACAAAATCAAATTATTAAAAATGAAATAAAATAAAATTATGAAAATAATAAAAATAGGGCACAATGTAGCCTACTGTAATAATATAAAGAAAATTTCCACGTTTATTTTTATAGATGTTTTACCTGTACTTTTAAAGTTGCAGTTCATTGCCTTGTGTTTTCAGCTTAACAGATTTTTTTACAGCGTATAGATCTATATGCATGTGATCTACAGTTTACACTGAATGTCAACAAAAGTTTCCCTTTCTGTTATTATCATTATTTTTAATCCTATAGTATTTTAGGAGAAACGTCTGCATTTCTATGAAGCATAAATGAAAACTCTGAGAAATTAATGATCTTTAGGGCTTTTGAATTAATTATTATGTTAACTAAAACATAAATATAGACATAACAACAATATAACATTAGCAAAATATCAAATATGAAGTATTCAGGCTAGTATGGTTACAAGGCATCTGTATCTTCAGACTGTTGTGTAAAAAAAGAGAGACACAATCAATGAGACTAAACCAATAGACACACACACACACACACACACATACACAAATATAAACAATGGCTGAAAGGCAGCGAGCCAGGTCACAGTGAAGTATGACAGATGAGCTTGTGGCGTCTCTATCAGCACCCTTCCCTCTGAGCAACCACTCCTCAGCGTAACCTTCGACCTCTCTGAGCACACACTGTCATCACCACCTCTACTGCAATGTCTAAACACAGAGGTCAGGAACCCAGTTTCAACACACTCAAGAAGACAGCCACCAAACTCAGTGTGCATTGTACGTGTGTGTCGGGGGAGTGACAAGTTGCACATGACAACAGCGTCAACAGCCCGTCATATGGGGTCACTTCTGCTTTTCATCAGTATTTCACTTCTCTTGGCTGACACAAACAAGGCCTTATGTATACAGTTACACGCACAAATACACACACTTCTGCTAAATCTGAGCATATTACAAAACACAATAATAATTGCCCTGCAAGCTGGATGTATTTGTGAAGTGCTGAAAACTTCCCAGTCCACTTCCCTGAAGTGATATTTTAATATACACTTCCTTAAACTATTTCGTATGCCTTTTGCAGTGCCTTTTGTCCTTGAGTTCTTCAACTTTGGGTACTTGGAAAACTAACTGAATAACTTTTTGTTGAATGAATTCCCTTGTGCTAAACCCAGACTATTTTCCAACTATTTTAGGGTAATTAAGGCTTTATCAAGCCAAAAAAAAAAACGTTCAATCTAATCTAATCTAATACAATACAATGCAATATAATATAATATTATAAAAGTCAGGTATTTTCATGTAAACACAAAATTAAAACATTCAGTTGTGGCACCATTTGCACCACACAAAACTTTGTTCCTAAGGGTGTCAGCAGGCTTGAGATGAAATATGTGATGTGTGAAGAAAACTAAGAAAATTGGAGGTAAATATGAATTGTGAGCAGATTCTTTTTTCAGCTGAGCTGTAATTATCCAAAAGGGGTGAAAATATTATAATTGAGAGTATTTAGGACATATGAAATGTTAGCTATGAATTTAGCCTTAATGAGAAAAAAGAGTTTGCCTTTTTATTTCAAAAACATCATTGCCACCAAAGAACGATGTTGATGTGGAAGTGACACTATGGTGGACATATTCATTACTACATGAAAATGTACAAAATGACCGTTCTAATTTTCCTGCCCTGTATGTACGTCTGCATTGTTAATGAACAAATTACACTAGTGAAAGTGTGAAACATGCTTAAGTGTGTTTTATAATGCCAAAAGTCTAAAAAAGGCCATAACTAAAGAAACACCCATTTACTCCCCATGACAACTGTATCGCACCCAGTGTAATTACTTTTCAGTATGCGAACACAGACGTGTTATTAATGTGATGATTAATGTGATTTAGTAATTGTCATCATAACTCATTGAAGCTACAGGTAAATAAGAGATGACTGAATAAAATGTGCTGTCACAAAAAAATGAAAATGGGATTTGACCTAGATTTGTAACAAAGCCAAATAAAACTGTCACACCCTCAACAGCTGAAGCCTCTTCATCTGTCATTATGAGCCTTGTGGTACCTTCTTGGGCTTTGAACATCCCCATAGATACTTCCATAAATACATTATATCCTCATAGTCCTGAGCGCACATGCACAGGCTCACGATGACAGCCCCTTTCTCTCTCTCCCCCTGCGCTCTGTCCCCTCTTAAGTCCCTTTCCACAAATCATACACAAATGTTTATGGTTTTTCCACAAATTACACACATAGAAGGAGCCACAGAGGAGAAGGGAGGAGGGTGCTGAAGAGAGACATTTGGACCTGGTACAAACAAGGGCAGCGGTCCAAGAAGCTTAGCTAAAAGTTTGAATTCAACACTCCCTTGAGTAAAGCAGCTCAGGCAGATGGATGCATTGACTTGAACACTCAGTGAGAAGAGACGAGAACAGGTTTTGCTAACTTTGAACGGTGTTCAGAAACTATTATTAGAGAAGGGTTTGTTTGGACCCCATTGATTCATTATTATGGACAAAAACAGTTCAAACATTCAAAATATCTTTTAAATGCTTATCACCAGGCTCAAACAATACATAATGACCACAGATAACATTTACTGCCTATTTCCACTGGTTTTGAAAGTCTTATGCTAATGATTCATCAGAGCCTCCCCTTCTAAATGACAAGTCACACGTTCAAGCAACTTTCCGCAGCTTCAGCACAAACATCTTTATAAAACATGGAAGTTGTTCCTTCGGGAGATTCCAACACTTTCTTAATCAGAGGAGGTTTCACAACAGTGTACACATACTCCTCAGCCAAAAATAGGAGGTTAACTTAATAGTCACACATCTGATCATTTCTGAATCTTCAACGCTTCGCGTGTACTTTACGCTACGTTTCTCAAAGACTGTGTACAGCTTGAGCTCAGTCCTGGATGAAAGTTTAAACTCTAGTGAAACTCAAACTTAATCCTGAATTTTCCCAAATCTTTGTCTGATAAATTAGCGCTCATACATATATGGATCATTAGGAACAGTTTGAACAACGAACATGGACTTGATTTACCGAGTGCACACACAAAAGAGGAAAATCATCTGTCTTTTCTCAAACAGACAAATTTTGCATGTGAACGTAACCCTATAGGTAATTTTAAACCAGGGGAAGGATGTTTAGCAGGAGCAAGGAGCCTGGTGAATAATGAAGTGGTGTAAAGTGTACCATTGTGAGGAAAGCTGCTTATTGTTAAGGGAAAGGTGTTGAAATCTGTATTCATGGTATTGTGGTGCTTAAGTTCCTGAATGTGACAGGGAAAGTACGGAACAATTATAAACTATGGAAAAGAAAAAAAAGTTTAATTCCACATCATTAAACAGAGTACCAGTGAAAAACATCTTATCATTTGAGCTCCGTTGTCTGATTCACAAGCGAATAAGAACTGGTCATTAAAAATCCATTGGAACTGAAAAACATTACTGAGCAAATCAAAAGTTTTCACTCTCAGTTCGATTCCACTCAACACATTCAGGATTCCACTCACAAATTGCGAGCACTTGATCTAAATCACAAACTTTTTTAAGAGTGCTTGGAAAAACCAAACTATAAAAATCAACCCAAGATACAGTATGCGTGCATTTGGTATCCAGGACCATGACACAAAATCAATAAAATGTATAGCATTCATATGGCATCAAACATGCTATCTCTACTAAATTATTCGTCTTCAGGCACCATGGCCTGATGTGGACCATCCACAATAAGTGCAATGATTTAAACTTGATTTTATGAGATGGAACAGAAGATGACTTCTGCCCTAAAGCATCACCTTTTCTTACAGGAGGACTTATGCAGCTATATTGAGAAGATCATGCACAAGGTTCAAACTCATAGAGGAACCCATTTTGAACCCTGAAGTCAAAGTTTATAATCAGGCTGATCTGTTCTCCTCTTGCTTATGAATTTTGCTTATGGGCAGAGAGCCTGCTTTCACCTGCTCCTAAAGACTCCATGCAGTTGCTTTTCTAGCTGGGACTGAACTCTTGAACTTGTTTTCAGCTCACAAATATAGCAATGCAACACCATTCTACCTCAATACTAATAGTGAATGTCTGTATTTATAGATAGCATCTACTCTGCACTGGTGTCAAGAGATACTGTAGGTCACCAAAAAAGAAAATTCTTCCATTATTTACTCACCCTTATGTGAATTCATCCAGACTCATTAGACTTACATTCATCTTCAAAATACAAATTAAGATATTTCTAATGAAATCTGAGAAGTTTCTGTCCCTCTATTGAAAGTAGGTAAAAAAAAACCTTGAGGCTTCAAAATGTTAATAAAGACTTTGTAAAAGCAATCAATATGAATCAAGCAGTTACAATCACTTCATTTAATGATATTTGTATCAATGATATTTGTATTTGCTCATCTGCAATATATCTTTAGGATATTTCCTAGACATTTAGACATTTAGAAGATGTCTTTAAGATGTTTATGATTTAGAATGTATGTAAATCTGACATGTTTGTACACAGCAGATGCTTTCCAGATTAAGCAATCTTTCACAGATATCTTGCAGATATACAGTACGTGTTCTATCTGGGTTGTTTGCATAATGTTAGCATGTTGCTAAGCTAATAACATGATACTGTGATATACATGCTACTCTAAGTGTAAAAATACACAACACAACACAAAACTAGATAAAACAGTTCAGTTTGTAATTACATTTTACAGTTTTTAGATCTTTTTCACCATATTTATGTATTTAGAATCATTATTGCTCTTGACTTATCTGTCATCTTGGAATTTTTTTTTCCACTAAGCTAATTGCAATGCAATTTATGATGAATAAATGTGATGCTGCCTTAGATTATTGCCAAATTTTAGAACATCTTAGAATATTTTGGAACAGGCTTAGGAATATTAGAAAACTCACTAGATTTTGAAACAGAGCTATTTGTTTTGTTATATAACAATGGACCAACATTTATACTATATACTATTGTGATATACTATTGTTAAATAACAAAAGACCAACTACGACTAGTATTTATTTATTTATTAATAAAATACGCTCTCTACTAGAGAGAAGAGTTGAACTTGAACTGAAAATTTTCACATTATCAGGAGTGCATTTTTTCACATGACACATTCATAAAATGTCTTTTAGCTTATCTGTACTCCCATTTGAATAGTACAAACTTGGAATAAATACAGTTTATCTCCAAGTAAACTATGCATAAATTGTTCCCATCCTGTTTTAGTTGTTGGAGGACAAAGTGCGTAACAAATTACACATGTTGACAAGTTTTGGAAAAGCTGTGTTTTCAGTCAAATAAATGTGCTGGATGAGAGCGAGACAGCTATGCAGACAGACAGCTACTGACAAGCAAATGAGTGAGTGAGAGAAAACGCTGCTTCATGTTGTTGCTGGAGAGACTCTGGAGGCTGCTTTTCCTTACTTGGTAGTGCAGACTTTGTGAGAGAACACTCTCAGGCCCTCAAAGAGCAAAAGATGCACAGACTCACACACACACACACACACACACAAAGCCTTTATACATTTGTGCATATCTGTGCTCTACTGTTGATGTAGACAGGAAGAGTGGACCTTTTTCCATAATCCCCTCTGCAGCAATGCTGTGCTCATTAGCTCACAGGGCTTTGTAGCCAGAGCATACTCGTTGCTATAAGTCTGTCACAGATTACACAGAGAGAGAGAGAGAGTCCAGAAAAAGGGAATAGCAGCAGACTACCCACTTGTGGGAAGGCAAGGGGCAAAGAAGTGGAGAGACCATGACGCAAGGTATTACGAAAGCCAGATGGCTTTTTAAATGGCAAAAGTTTGTTCTGTATTTATTTGTTTGTGCTCTAGAGCTTACACATTTTGCTATGGTAAATATTATAATTATCAAATACTTACAGATGTGTATATACGGCTATGGAAAATATTTTCTCATCAAAGTAGAAAAAAAACTGATAATTGTGAGATCAAGTTGAAAATCAGAAACTAAATCACACTGTAAGATACAAAGTCACACTCCAAAACTTACATTTCTAAGTGTGAGATATTAAGTAACAGAAATGCAAGAAAACTGTGTCTAAACGTGGAGTGATGTTGTGACATGTTACGCAAATTGCAGTTGGGACATACAACTGCAATTGTGAAATTTAAGGTCAGATTGTGGCATATTATGTCACAATGAGAGATATAATTACAAAAAATACAAGAAAACCAATACAAAAATCTAAATTAATATTGTGACATATATAATGTCAGATGGAGAGTTATACAATTGAAATTTTGAGAAACCAACTCAAAATTATGAAATACAAAGTCATATATAGCATATTAAGAAATTAAATTGCAATTGAAAGATCACAATTACAAGTAATGCAATAAATACATGTGAAGACGTAAAGTAATACTATTACAACATATTGTGAGATTAGAAGTTGCAGCTGGGGGGGATATAAAATGGCAATTACTATATTTATAGTCATATTGTGGCATATATATATGTAACACTGACAGCTTTAAAGTCACAATTTTGGAAATATAAAGTAATAATTACAAAAAATGCAAGAAAACCAATGAAAATATGACAAAATGTTTTGACATATAATGTCAAATTAAGTAACCAATTCACGATTGTAAAATTAATAGTCATATAGTAGCATATTGAGATAAAATCACAATTGCAACATATGAAGTACATGAAATGTGAGAAAACCCATACAAAATGTAAAGTAATATTTTAAGTCAGACTGAAAGTTATAAAATCACTATTTTGACAGAACAAAATCACATTGGGATATAAAGTCATAATTGCCACAGTCTTTTTATGGAGTATATGTCGAAAGTCATCTGACCAAACCAGAAATCAGGTCTCATTCAGAAGTAACGCAACCTGTTTTACAGAACACAGAATTTCTTTCCACATAACCCCTATTCTAAGGCGGAAACAGGCTTCCATATGCAGCAGATAGACTCTGAGCAAAACTTTTTACTTGTTTCACAAAAAGTTCTTATTAGAGATGGCTTGCAGGATCTTGGTGGTGTCAAGTTCTTCAAAATGTACTTTTTTAGTTGTGTATTGTAATTTTATGTTAAATAATGTAATTTTATAGTTAATTCAAATGAAGATGACGCCCAGAAACTGTCACAAGCTTTTTCCTGTACAACTGTCTAGATGTGACAATTAATAAAGATTTTATCAAGGACCACTAACATGGTCTAAGTCCTGAAAGGCCACACGTATTTAGGAAACAGCTCCAGTTAGAGGAATAGGATCCATCTATGGGGAATAGCCCAAAATAAAATCCTCTGTTCTCTCATATCAATCCAGTCTTGTAAACATCAGCCAATGACTTCTGGCAAGCTCACACTCTCTCTAGAGGCATGCGAGCAAAGAGGGGAGGAGGACAGTCCAGGGCTGGAATTCATAAATAAATCACTCTTTTGACGAGGATTATGTGTCCACAGACCCTTTCTAACGCTGCCCCCCACCCCCCACCAAAATAAACAAGGCGAGGCAGAAATAGCTGCTTCCAAGCACCACTACAGGAAATTATTTTAGCTTGTTGGTAATTTGGGCACTTACTTTTCTAGTGTATGAATTACAGTTAACCCTGAAACATTAACCCCCCATCCCCACCAACTCTCTATTTACACACACCTGGCCTGCAGAACAAGACTTCTGGTGTGGAAAACATGAAAAGGTTAGCCTGCAGAGCCAGAACAAAAACAAATCTAAAGCATGAGAAATTATTCCACATTTGACATTGTTACCAAATTTAAAGCATTATGATGATGAAAACAAATCAGAGGAGTTGTGTTCCCACTTGTTTTTTGGGACCTTAAAATCATTAACGAATCCCCAAGGGAAGCACTACGGCTCTATTTAAACCCACTTCTCCAGGCGCTTCCCGTAATCACCCTGTTGAACAAACACAGGGAGCAAAAGATTTTTAGTCTGCCCAACCTTGGCCAGAGAAGGTAATACTGGTGAGGAAGGATGTAAACAAATATTCAATATACTGTAAGAGGTGAATGTAAAGGTTTGAGAATCTGTCTTTTAAAAACACACTAACCTGACTAGAAAATCGGATTTAAATCCAATTTAGTTTTCAATTTCCGTCTCTGTCCACACTAAGGGGGCGTTTACTTGACACAGAATCTAGCAACACACATATTAACTATTGAAAATGGTCCTGGTCTATCTCAGGTAACTTTATTTTATTTTTTACACAGTTTTTAAGTGGAATATGGATGCATTTTTCTCAACCCTGTTAAAAAACTCTTACGCCTTTTAAAAAGCATGTGTATAATTATGTCAGCTAATTCCTTCATTTTCCCATCAAACAGCTGTTTATTTTAATGAAATTGTTAGCTTCATGGTCAAAATATTTATATGTATCATAATAAATCACTATATATCTATGCAAAGAGTATTTTTCTAAAAAAAACTCAAACCTCTACATATATATATATATATATATATATATATATATATATATATATATATATATATATATATATATATGAATGATTTTAAACATATTTCATGTTAAAATGTAGAATTAGAGACTGGACTTTTTAGTCATGGCTATCAGACTAAACACAGTTCCTTGGAATGGAAATAGCAGGCTTATATTTATACAGTATGTCACAATGTTTCAACTCTTATTGGAACATTAAGAACTCTGCAGCATTGTGCTGGAACCATATTCCAGTAAACAAGACATTAGCTATAATTTAGTAGGAGTTACTTTTGAAGTGAAGTGAAAAGGATTTTCCTGTGTGGGCATGGAAAGGGTTAAATGTGTGCATTAATGTGGGTTGTGTGCATCTGTGCCTATGTATATGCAACAAGACATGAAACACTTATAACTCCTCTTCATGTTCCACAGTCGATAAAATGTGTGTGAGAGCAATGCCGTTTAGAGAGTAACCTCAGAACATCCTGCCCCATTTGTAAGCACACACACATAGAAACAAACTCTTAAATTCATAAATGCACTGATATTTCTAATATATTTGAAATACTCAAACCTTCATTGACTTTTTTGCTTTCAGTCATTTACTTTTGGTACTAAAATTAACTCTGTAGACAATGTTAATTATCCTCAGTCATTTAGAAACTATTCAAATAAGTAACTCATTTATAGAATAGTGTTTTGACCTACATAACTTAGGAATATTCAGACATGTTTTTGGATGTTTTTACTTAATTCATTTCATTTTTCAGCTGTGAGGAAATAATAAACAGATCAGAAATGCTCCTCAGGGTTTGGGAGGATAAAATGCATGCGGTGTAAATCACGACAGATAAAGCCCCACTGGATCTGACATTAAAAACTACATTTCAAGAAGAAATTAAATTGTGACTTGCTTTTATTAGAGTGACCAAATGGAAATCCAAGAACTGTCAATAGCATGTTATGTGTTTAGTTTACCTGAAATGAATATGTGTTCTGGAAGATAAAAGAAAATTTGTGTCTAGACTAACTGTGACTAAATGAGTCACTGAGTTTATCTAAAGTTAATACATTTATAAATAAGTCATTTATTTATCTCTCTATATGTTATATAATAATTGAAACTGATTTGAAAAGATATGTTAAAGCAAAAAAAGTAGTTATATTTAAATTATTGACACAAGTTTCAAAAGTAATAATATGTATGTTTTAGTTTATCATAAATGCTTGTCAGTAAATTCAGCAGTACACTTTAACCATATTTCAAAGACAACAGAATTATGAAATTACATATAAAGATGTACTAAAGTCCTGCTTAAGTTGGCCAAAAAAGCAAAAGTTCAACTAACTGCATTTCAATTTTAAAATACATTTTGATTTGATTGCAAAAAGGATGCAGTTAGGTATCCAAAAACATTACATTCATTTCACACTTATGTATATTCTCTTAAAGTATATTATTTCCATATTAAGTACTCTTCTAAAAACAATATGCTAAAGTGTACTTATGGTATGTTTAAACCAACACTATATTTAGTGACTTTTGTTTTTCAATAAGAGGGAAATTTGTCACCTTAAGTGAGTTCAACCATAATCATGATAAAATAATATGAAGGAAATTTGGGGGCTTCTCTTCAGGTCACTTTCCACTTAGAATAGTAGGGCAGGAAGTGACCTCACTTCCTCCCTTCACAAGTCCCACATAGAACAAAGAACAAAACAAGATCCACCAAATAACCTTTCTTGATTTTATGTAGCACACCACAAATTTATTTATTCAAAATACAAAAAGTCACATAATAAGGAGACCCCATACACTTTCTAAGAAACAGCCATTTGCATTTACATTCTGAGCAGCAAAAGCTACATGCTAATGCTGCCGTTCTCTTTAGATGCTAGCATGAATGTGCTGATTAGTTTCTGCTACTTTCGACTTTCGTCTATGACTATTTTATCATTGAGACAGCAAGATCTCTGACTGTCATGAGTAAATGCATGATATTTTGGAACTTGGATGTGGGGTAGTGAAACCTCTAAAGGGTGAGAGGGCAGTCTACAGTATGAAACTTAAAGCCGGGTTTACAAAATGACTCAGTCCAGCAACTCTCATCTTTAAGAGTTAAGTAAACACAGGGTGTTAATTACCACACATGCAAGAGTGAAAGTGCCCTGGAAAGTACCAAGAAAGCTCCCTTATTCAAATAGGGAAGTCTTAGAGATGATAAGCACCATGTGATCAAATCATAATAACCACAGATGAATATCCTGATAGCGTTTTGGAATTAAAGTAGAGATGAGAGCGCTTTAGAGATGAGGTCAATTCCGCACAGGAGTGTTAACTTGGCCAAGAATGCATAATACAAGTCACTCGAGGAGAGATTTAGCAATGCAGAGATATGCGGGTAAATAAACCCAGAGGGATTAGGTTATTGGATTTCAACTTTGACCTCTGGGAGACAGTGAGATGAGTCAGAGAATGTGCCCCCTTCCCTTTAAAATCAGCACAGGGATGGGTCGACCTGACCTCTCTGCCTGATAACAAAGGACAAGTGAGGACAAAGGGGAGAGGTTAAATCACATAGTCCAATAAGAAAATATTTCAGAAAACCAGTGAAAGTCTATTTAATGTTATATATTTAAGTACTGTATTTGTCTACGATATTGATATTCATACTTGTTTTACTGTTGAATTTAGTGATGTGACATGTAGCCAAAGATGGATTTTTGCTCTGCATATAACCTATCCACATGCACACATACAGTAGTGAGTAGTGAACACACACACATACACACACACCGTGATTCACTCCTCCACCTATAATCCCTGCCAGTACAGAGAATCGAACCTGCGACAAATTACAAGTCTGACTCTCTAACCATAAGGCCACGACTGCCCGTGTAGCTCAAAATGCCAGTAGTAACAGTAAGTAATAGTAGGGCCAACTTTTTAAAAGCTGGTTCCAAAGTTACAACTTACCCCATGTACTGTGACAGCATTTCTAAATTAGTCCCGATGTCACTTATGTACATTTAACAAAGTCTATCTAGTTAAGTTAATGATTATACATACTAAGTAGGCCTACTTGTTGTTCAACTTAATATTTACTCATGTGCTTACACAATAACATGAATGCAGTCAAATAAAGAGTGACCAAAAAACTTCCATAAATAACACTCGTTGTTTCCCTCAACTCACGTGTATTATAATCAAATATTGTTCTGGCTATCAGTACTCACAGTCATTTTTTATTCCTTATCTTAAGTGACCGAATCAAGATTTATGCTTAACTGAATTTAAACTAAATTTAAACATCAGTACTATCAGTTTGCAATATGTTCTAATGTTCTAACTTCTTAGCTCTTAAAGAGACAGTTCACCCAAAAATGAAAATCTACTGAAAAATTACTCGCCCTCAGGCCATACAAGATGTAACCGGAGGATCCTCCGCAGTGAATGGGTTCCATCAGAATGAGAGTCCAAACAGCTGATAAGAACATCACAATGATCCACATCCAGTCCCCATGAACCCAGTCATAATAAAAAAAGTAATCATAAAAGTGCGTGTCTGCACTAGTTCAGATACAAAAATGTGCACTGTTTCCATGCAGACATCAAACCAGATAACGCAAAATCTTATTTAAATTCTCTCTTTGTCACAGTCAGAATAAAAATACAGGCCTAAGACAACCAGGTAAGCCATGTTTGAGTTCCAATGGTACACACATTTTATACCATCAGATAAGACTATACGCACAGGAAATGAGCAGCTCTTTGACAGATGAGGGGAGTTCTTCAAAACTGAAATAGAACACGCACATGGCATATCGACAGACATTGGTTGCACTTCAGAGGTGGTTATCGGGGGAAAACACCAAGAATATCTCTAGCCTTGTGGCAGCACACAACAGCATGACACATTTACATCTGTTTATGGTTCATTTTATGCTATTTGCATGTACTAATCACATATTTGTTTTCCCAGCATGTTTTTAAGACATCAAGTTCAGTTCTCAAATCTGGGAAGTGGAAGTGAGAAACATAGTACTGACAACAAAAGACTTTTCATTTGCCCTATATTCAGCTGCTCTCAAACTTTACCTAATTTCAACCCTGCTTAGAATGTAAAGCACAATGAACTCAAACTCATTGTCCTTATGTTACTCATAATGTGATTTACAGTTTGTCACCAGCTGGGCTAATCTATTTCAAAGATGTGAATCGAAAGTTGAAAGTAGGCTACATGTATGTAGACTTTGTCTCTAAATGTCTTCAAATGTGATTTGGTAAATTAATGAGGTCACACTTTAGTTCGGGGACTAATTATTACAATTAACTTACTATGTATGACCCAATAAACTCCTAATTATTGCTTATTAACAGTTAGTAAGGTAGTTGTTAAGTTTAGGTACTGGGTGGAGTAGGTGATGTAGAATACGGTTGTGCAGAATATGTGCATCAACAGTTCTAATAAACAGCCAATATGCTACACTCTTAAGAAAAATGGCTCTAAATACTCCCAGAAAAGGGATCTTTAGCTTGTAACAATAGCAGAACACATTTATAATAAGCATGCGAATAAAAAACAACTAGTTATTAGTGAAAAATTGTCCCTAATCTAAAGTGTTGCCATTCATAAATATTAATAGATGTTGGGATATAACTATGCATTAAGAGAAGTAACAGGGTTGACCGTTTTAGTTAATTAAGCCATTTTGCAGTTTGAGATTAGCCATTATTAAACTTGTGTTTTAGGTCATAACAATTTAGTTTCGATCAATCCAGTACAGTCACGAAATGCTCCTTTTAAAAGATACAACTGAAGAAAAGAGTAAAAGCCTCTGATCAGTCAGATCTCAGAGATAATGCCACAAACTCAGCAATATACTATAATTTCTGAGTATAAAGGAAACCCTGTTGCTGAGGGAGCTTGAGTCATCTGAATAGTTTTTTTGTCATTAGACAATACGTCAGCCTTATTAGACACAAGCATTCCCATGAGGTTTCAGACTGTGCCCACAGCAGACAGGAAACCCTCTCTGATCACATAAACAGGGACCACTGAAACCAAAAAGGGAGAATCCAATCAAATGTACCATGGCGAATCAACCTCTACCATACCGGTTCTATAACACTTTAGCAAATTAGATAAACAAGTGAGACTGTTGCTTATTTCATATTTGCTGCACTCAGTAACTGTTTATCTTGGTGAAAGTGAGCTATTCCTTACCCTGCCATGTTTGCACGTCTTTGCAAGGCCACGCTTCCCTCCCTAAGGTTTCTATTTTGTCTTCATATAAACACGGACCCATCATTAGGATGAGGTGAGAAGACTGTGTCATCACTGGAATTCGACTGTCAAACACACAAGCGCCCGTGTGAGGCTGAAATGCTCTCTGTGTGCTGGGTGAATGAGTTTTTGTACTGTAAATTTGAACAGTGAAATTAATCAAATGAAATGAGTTAATTTCACTCAAATAATAATGAAAGTTAATTCAAATAAACTCTGTGAAGTCAAAATGTTGTTGTAGTAAGCTGAACTTAAAATGATTGAGTTGTCTAGTTTCCAGCATGCTTTGCAGTAGACTACAAGGAAAATAAATAATGAAATTGAGGGCTATTTTGTGTGTTTTTGCAAAAGGTTAACATGGGGAGACATAAGTTAGTAATGTTGTGTTATTTTAGGATTAAAATAAAATAATAAAAATGTTGGTTTTGTAGTGTTAACGTTGAGATGAAGAGTAGATTTTGTGGTTAGGTTTAAGATGGACAGCTAAACTTTAACATTACATATACTGCATGTTGTTTGACTATTTACATGTGTATGTATAGTGAGAGTCTTTTTGATAACAACATTAATGTGATGTGTTAATGTAAGCAAGCTGTATATAATTATCATTGTGAAAGTGACATACAGCTAAGTATGGTAAACCATACTCAGAATATGTGCTCTGCATTTAACACACACACGGCCGCCATTTATGCTGCGGCACCCTGGGAGCAGTTGGGGGTTTGGTGCCTTACTCAAGGGCACCTCAGTTGTGGTATGCTGGCCTGAGACGTGAACCCACAACCTTAGGGTTAGGAGTCAAATCCTCTAACCACTAGGCCACAACTTCCCTGATGTGATGAGTGTGGTGGGACTGAGATCCACTGAAGTGAGTCTTGGTGGCTCCCACAGCTCTCAGCCCTGCCCCACTTGTCACAAAAATTTTAAGCTCTACTAACTTAAAGGGGTCATATGATGTAATTTCAAGTTTCCTTTCTCTTTGGAGTGTTACAAGCTGTTCATGCACAAAATCAGATCCCTAAAGTTGCAAAGTCTCAAACCCAAAGAGATATTCTTAAAAAAAAAAAAGTTAAGACTCGTCCACGTCCACATCCTCCTAAAACGCCTCATTTAAACAGGCCCCCACACGTCTATGTCACTGTGTGGGAAGATTTGCATAACACCACCCAAATGTTTATGCAAAGAAAGAAGGTGTAACTTTGGTAACTTTAGGTGGGACTCGGAGGACGAGCAGATCAGGAAGAATCTCGGGGAACGAGAACGCTGGATACATGAAGGGTAAGGACTCCATACAAACAACAGGAAAAGACTGGTATTTATAGGGAGGCTAATGACAATAAAGTCACTACATCTGGTGCAATTAACAGGAGTGCAATTACTGTGATGACACGACAAGACTAGAGGAATTCTAGTGCCTACGGTGAAGTGCCTAAGGGGAAGTGAGCCCACTAGTGGACACCCAGGGAAACAGAGACTAGACAGCGTGACAAGTTGACGTAGTTAAGTTGAATTTACAACACTGTTGCAGAACAGTTCAACCCAAATATTCAGATGTGTGGAGCCTGTAAGTATGTTTTCGTATTTAAAGAATTTGCCACTGATGATTCAAATGCGAGTTCTGAGCAGTGTAGAGCAGCGCTTGTTGTTTGTCGTTTCTCCGATCACAAAATGCAGACATGGTTTTATGTTTACACAGCGCGATAAGCAGAGCAACACATAAAAAGACATTAAAAATCATTATAATCCGTAATTATATCCCCACTGGATGCAACAACAGTGCACATTATGTGGAAAATAATGTGTTTTTTGACCCTTAAACCACTTAAACACATTGCATTACAACAAATACACAAAATTATTTTCTTTTTTAACAATGTCATATGACCCCTTTAAAAATGCACTTCAAAAGTTTTGAGTATTCTCAATTTAACCGGTTTTAAATACACATTTCATGACCACTCAAACTAAAGCAACATCCTCAGATCAACCAAATTCTTTTCTGATAAGGACAGAAACTATACTAAAGTATGTGAAAAGCTAATGTGCAGACGCTTTTAACAGTACGGATTAAAGCTTGAACCCTCTCCCTCTCATAGGAAGTAGAAGTAAAACTTTTTAGTAAAATTTTATTAGCAAATTTATTTATTCAAAAATACATTAAAATGCTCAATTCTGAGCCGTTCTTAAAAATAGAACTGGAAATGACACCAGAAGACTCCTGCAGACCCTAATACAAGATCAATAAGCAAAAAACACATAATTTGACATAGCATTTTAATGACAATTTCAAAAAATGTCATACACAGATTTTTTTTATTTTTTTTTATGAAGTGGTAAATGAAATCAAAGATGTTGACATTTGGGAAACTGTGCAAATGGCACCGAAAGACTATTTTTGGCTTGAACGAAATGAACAAACTGAAAATATCAAACAGAAATGAATGTGAAACAGACGACTTCCCTGAAAGTCATTGTATGATGCAGCACCTAGCTGGTAAGTACAGCACTGGACCCATAATTTCATGATTAACCGTTCTAAACTGAGGCATACGAGCCCTCTGTGACTGTGAATGAAGAGAGATTTGTTACTATATGTGGCCAGCTGTATATAAGAAGGAGGGTAATGTATTATATGTGATAGGAGGCCCTTTTGGGGTTAAAAGGAGGTGAGTGCATGTGTATTGTTAAACAGAGACGTGAGAAGACATCACTAAACGTGATCCAGCAGTGCAGCAGCAGCAGCAGTAAGAAAGGTGGGCCCAGCCTCCTCGCACGTCTCCACAGAGTTTACACTCCTTTATAAAGAAATAAATAAACTCCAGCTGAGTACATGAGCGCTGTTCACCTCTTCTCTCATCCCTCGCTCCAGCCCTCCCCCAGCACGGCCGGTCAGCCACCCCTCACACTGACAGCTGTCTCTGATTAAGACTGTGAAAAATGGGACAGTCACGCCAGCCACCCCTTCCTCCCCCGCATTCCATGAGCGTGACTATGCACTTTCTCCATCAAAGCTTCTCGCTCTGATTTCCTATTTCTCTCTGTCTATCTCTTCTTATTCCTTCTATATGCCTATTTAGACTTGTTATTGCATTCAGTTCTTCTGCACCTTTCTTTCTTCAGCCAGAGGGGTTAAAGTGAGCAGTATTTATGAGCGGGTGGCAAGGATTTGTGGGTAAGTGGAATACATCAGTGTACAGTGTGGGGGGGGAGCATGAGTAATGACGCATGAAAATGTGCATGTCAGATGGAGACAGTTAACTGTGGGGTGCACAAATGAAAGTAAGTGGGAGAAAAAGAGATTTGTGGGGTATAGAAGCACAAGTGACTAAAGGCGTGAGGAGTTTATGGTTGTGCGTGAGAGTGAGTGAAATGGAAAATGATGCACAAACACATGTTGTGTATTTGGGTCAATGACTTGATGCTCATATTTTTGTCAGAATCTATTAAGTTTTTAAAAAAATACATTAACATTTTAATTTGTACAGATGACTACTTTAATGAAACAGTTCTATGATAAACCTGTTTTCAATTTCTAAATTAAAATTCATTTTTGATATATTTTTATGGGGCTTTTAAGTATTTAGGTGGTCCAACTGTCCTAATATTGTAATGAATTATAGTTAACAACTGGAGTGAAAAAAATTTTATTTTTCATGTGGTGAGAAAATCTATGGATCTTACAGAGCCCCGCACATGGCATGCAGGAAAAAAATAGTAGACTAAATCGTGTGCACGATTTATTATTTCGTTCCCTCGATTTATAAATTGTGCGCATGATTTACTAATTCGATCCCTTGATTTGCTAAATCGTGCACACAACTTGTAAATTGAGAGAACGAATTAGTAAATTGTGCGCACGATTTAGCAAACTGAGGGAATGAAATAGTAATTGTGTGTACGTTTTAGTACATCGAGGGAACAAATTAGTAAATTGTGAGTACGATTACTTTATCTTGCTATCCTCACCTACATAAATGAACTATTGTGTCCTGCACCCACTAGTAAAACAAATAAAAAAATTATATCTGGTGTCTGAATCATTTTTGGTTTGACTAAATACACACACACACACACATAGACACACACACATATATATATATATATATATATATATATATATATATATATATATATCCGATGGTTACACCACTTGACACTTGTCATTAAGTAATCTATGACATCCTTATTTGTCATTGAATCATTTACAGCAAAGATGTAGTACCTTACTTTATGTGAAGCCTGAAGAACAGATCAGCACTGAACAAAGTATTCGAGGCCTTCTTCACAAACCCTTGAGTAACCACTGAAACAGTAAACATAAGTGCTCTCCGTTACCCATGGAGGAAAACCTAACCTCAAACTTCAATACAGACTAGCATTTTTCACTTTGCAGCACAGCCATGTTTACACCACATTAAAATTACCTCATGATAATTACAAATGTGCTTTGAATGTCTCATTTTGGTGGCTTTTTGCTTCATGTACTTCTTTATTTGTTCAGGGACTGCTTGGAGGCCTCCACAGAATCCACACGATTCCCATTGCATGAGACGGTGTGGAAGGGGACGCTAATCCTCACCCTGTCATCTGTAGATCCACTTCCAGATGTTTCCTGTATTGTCACTCATGTCTGCTTATACGAGGGCCAAAAGGCTTTAGCATGAGGTTTACATTGTCTGAAATGTCTTCTCTTTGAATTTTGAAGCTCATCACGCTGGAATACATCATATTTAGAGTCTTTTCACCCATTAGTAGCATTGGTTTACATTGTACAACAACCCATTACACTCTGTTTGCTAGTAAAAGCCGGCACTTTCTTGGCTTTGGATTGCGGTTTTGCATCTTCAAGAGATGAGGACGAATGCTTTTGTGTGTGACCAAATAGTTCTCGCAATCGGAGGCAGCCATTCAAAAAACAAAGCAATGAAATTTGTTCTCTTTTTAAAAGGCCACTTTCATAAGGAGCTCAAGGCCAAATCCTCTCTTGAAAGCAAGAAAATCTTGATTCCAAATTAGTTTAACAAGCCTTTTCCTGTTTTATCAGAGCTTGTTCGTTTTAAAGACATGCTATTGTAATCATTCTATTTTTGAGGGTGGTTTGAGGGCCAGGCCAGTACTGGTGGGAGAAGGTCCTATCACAGGCTGTTAGATACTGTACCATGTATCAGATTTCATAAACAAGCAGGAACATTTTTATCAATCATTCAGTTAAGGAGGGCGAGCACCGAACTCGTATCCAGTTGAAAGATTATTTTTGTCGGAAGTTAAGACATTTCCAGGTCGCCATGCTTGATAGTATTTCATCTGTAATGAAAAGATTTTTTTTTTACACAAAATGACTCCGAAAATAAAGCCACAAATCTCTCCTCCTTTTCTGTGGATGTTTGTCCCCCATTCCAATGCCTTGTCCCGGATGACAAAAAAGTTATTTGCACATCTATGGTGATAAACTGTACAGCACATAAGAAAAGATCAATATTATTTTATTTCAACATATAGTACCTTTAAGAGCTATATATAGAAGCCTGGCACAACATCTCCTTACAGGAAAGGAGCTAGAGATAAGGGTCTTCACATTAGTCAGCTTCATCACTGCATATTATACTAGATAGATCAGTAAGAATTACGAGAAAACAGTCTCAATTAACCATTTTAATCTCCAACTATTTTTTTTCTGGCATGATTCATGTGTCTAGTGTGATGAAAACATAATCTGATCCTGGAAGTGATGTCTAGGGTTCAGCTACAGCTTTGCTAGTCACTTATGGGAATAAAACACGTAAGAAACACTCATTGAATGTTCTTCAATCTGTTTTTTTTTTCATTCTATATATGATTTTCTTGAGCAAATGTGCCTGTGTGGGAGGTAAATACACCGGCCTGATTGCATCTGAATCCAGCTTGTAGCAATACAAATCAAAATGAGTCTAAAGATCAATGTTTAAAAGCTAACACGTGGGAGAACAGTGAATGTGCCTTTCTAGACTGCACCCACAGTATGACACATTTTAAGAATGGAACTCATGTTACGCAATGGAGATAATAGCAGTGCACTCTTGATGTTGTCTTGTAATGAAAGGACCAAATTTACTCAGCTACTCACTGCAGTGACCTCTAATAGACTTCGTTACATTCACTGAAGTAATAAGTGGTTGCATTATGTAGATGTAATAAAAATCTTTTGAAAATGTTGGGGGTATTTTACCACTCTTCAATCCAGCAAAAAAACATTTTCATATATATGCAACAGCTAGCAGTTAGCGAACATACATTTTAATAGCAGTAACTGTAGCAGGAACACTTTATGATAGCTTTATGATGCTTTTAATATCAGTCAGCAATTAGTGATTACTTTTGATGAAGTGAGCAAATCAACAAAAAGACATTTTAATATGACAATTAGTGAAGACAGTTAGCAGAAAGACTTTCAATATAGCAGGTAGCAGTTAGTGAAAACTTGAAATTACAACACAATAAATAAAAAAAGAAAATTAAAAAGAAAGTCCTAACACAGTCCTAAAGAGTCCCAAAGTGTTGTAAGCAGTTAACTAAACATATTTTGAATATAGCAGTCTGCTGTTAACAAATTGACTTTTGTTCAATAGTTGTATGTAAATCTACAATAAAGTAATAAATAATATTTTGTCTATGTAATGTCCAATATGTCACACACCTGGACTTATTTTGTGTGTTTTTTCCCCTGTGACCCAGTTTCTGTCTTCCGTGTGTGGTTTTGATTAGTTCCCAGGTGTGTCTAGTCATTTCCCCATGTGTTCCATGTCCCTGTTAATTTAGTCATGCCATCCACCTGTGTTTCCCCAATTATCCCTTCTATAAAAGCCTTGTCCTTTCAGTTCTGTTTTGACTCGTCTAAATGTCAACTTGTCTACTTGTCACCTGTTACTTGCCTCTTGCCACCTGTTATTTACGACTTACCTTGTTTATGTTTTATTTAATAAATCCTTGTTTCGTTTATCCCTCGGCTCCGTGTTCCTTCCAGCAGCATAAGCCGTGACACAATACGGATCTTATTTAAAAGTGCTCGAGGGGTGTAACATTACTGTAGTGTGATCCTTAGACAAAGGACTTCTCTCTGTGAGCATCTATTAAGCTAGAAACGAAAACACACTTTGACTAACTCATAATCTAACTTTTGTGATTACTGAAACACTGTTGAAAAATGTATATATACTTATATGTAAAAATGGACATTTAAGAGTTCCCCACCCTTTTGTTTTGACTTACTTCAGGGGGTTCAAGCCTTAATTACTGGGATCAGACCCCCCAATTCCATCCTAAATTAGCACCCTGGTTTGCTGGAACAGAAATGGTTGTTTAGCTGATGAAGCCAGTAGTAAAGAAATCAATGGGCTGAACTTATCCAGATCTTCTCTTTTCAGGATACATCACTTTAGTCCACACATGTTCACACTGTTTCAAGCTGTTTCATGTCAAGAAAGTTCATTATTGAGATTACATAGTAAATCTATTAGTAGCCTTGTCCCTCTCTAGTGGGAATTGTTTTCATTTGGAAACTATTTACAGTAGTTTGGTTTTTTCGTTGTTTCCTCAGTACCACATTGGATGGAGGATGATGAAGGCTGGTCGGTGGTCAAACACAGAGCCAGATACATCAGCGCGAAGTCAAAAGAGCAGGTCCGTGTACGCCAGCTCTGGGTTGATTCATCAAGAGGGTCATATACTTACAGGGCAGCTGTGCACTGGGAAACTATCTGTACTCAATTTAAGAGTAAAGGGGGAAAACTTGGAGAGGACACTGAGCTGCTCGCAGGACAAGTTGGAGTGAGTCAATATTTTGGTGAATGCATTCTAATTTGAAGAGGATGGGGACAGGGGCTCATAAAGTGCAGATTCTGGGAAAGCCATTTGACTTTACTAGATTTCACAGAGCATATAAGCACTCAAGTCAAATAAACTGCAAACCAACACTGTTTAACATGCACCAAAAGAGTTTTCATATTCCATGTCACACAATAGGATGAAGAATGAGCTGACAAAAGAGTGTGGGCTGCCATGTGGGACTAAACTTTGAGAAAGGCTGAGGTTGAGGGCTTGTATATACAAGTGTGGATATGCCAGCAATATGCAGGGTGGATACTCTTAGCATTGGCATAATTGGTTCCAGTTTCTTTTTTGACTAAGACTCACTTTTCTTCTTCCCCTTTTTTCACACAAACAGGCTGAAAAGAAAGAAAAAACACACTGACTGATTTACCAAGCAAAACACAAAAGGATAAACAGAAATAAAAGTAGAATGGCAGCTAACAGACAGTATTTATAGTCTTTGACATGGGAGGTTCATTGGAGAGCATGATGAGTTTGTTCTAGACACAACTGCAGGCTAAAAAAACGCACTCCATTACAGTGGAAGACGGCACACGGAACAAACTGATTTCCCTCAGGATTGTACCCAGCTGCACCTCAGATCTTTGATATGGAGAGAGACAAAGACACTGAGTATGAATCTAATACATCGTTCTAATTGGGAAAAAGTGTGGGGTGCAAAGTTGGAGATATTCTTGAATGAGCTTTCTTTCTGTTGACTTAAGCAGATGTCTCAAGAGATGAAGAAAGAAAAATACGCCATCTAAAAAAATTAAGCATCTAAAACAGCTCTATAAAGACATTAACACTTTTAAATCTACATTTTTTTTGGTGAACTTTCCTTTTAATGTGGTATAAAATACAGACAAATGTTTAGGGGCCTGTTTGTAAAGTCTTAAACCTTGAGTCTATTAAGAAAGGTTAGATGATTAATGTACAGAAACATAAATAGTATATATCTTGTTGACATTACTTTAGCTGTAAGCTGCAATATTCTTCCATCAAACGATCCTCCCTCCTAAAACTGGAGCCTTTTGCTTTCAGAAAACTGAAAGGACATGTTACTCATTTATCAAGTTTTCATTACATTAAAGCCCTACCTTTCGTGGATGGACGGCAGCCAGAGACAAACGTTTCAAGTATATGATTGAAAACATTTGTGAAATCAAAATGAGAGGTCAAGAAAGCATTGATCTTGTATGGCAAGTTGATACACTCCAACTCGGTTTCTGAAAACTCTCCCCTGGAGAATGCGGAGGAAGGGATTTACTGTGCTGTGGTTGCCCAGCCACGGCCCACATACCTTTAATGTTGCTCACAAGAGCTTTCTCTACCTCTGCTTGATCATTACAACAAGGAACGGTAGAGGAACGCCATTACAGCAGGGCAGAGAGGAAATCACTGTTTTGTCTCCATAATCTTCAAGTTAGACTATGAAGTCAAGTCATGCAGCTTGATAGTTTGGAGAATCCTGAAGTTTTATACGAGGAGCAAAATGAGGAGCTGCATGCAACTTTATTGACCACACTGTCTGAAAGCGTCAATTGTCCCTATATGCCCATGAGTGGATTGTGAGATGCCGCATAAGAGCACAGCCTCAAAATATACCCTCTCAATAAATTGATACAAATGTGCAAGTTTGGAGCACAAGTACAGGTTTAGGTGCTGAACTCTTGAGTGGATTGTGGATGACAGTAATTAGAGCAGAGAGCAGTTTTGGGAAGACACGTTCTGGCCGGACAAAGCAGCAATCTGCTGCTCGTACAAACATAACGTCACACAGTGCATCCCTGCGCCAGTTTAGAGCGCACTTCACATTTTTGTCCTGATCCTAAAGGAGATAAATAACTACATCTGACCAAAATAGTCTCTAAATGTCAAAACTACTTATATTAAAAAAAGACAAACCTACATATGACCACTTGAGCTAATCCAGTTGTTCCCACCCTTGCTTCCTCTATGTAAATGCTCTGTTCCCTCTGCACAATGACAACATGAAATGACATAATCTATAATGTAATCATAAGACATGTTTTTCCTCAGGGTTATTTCTCCTAAGTGAATGAGTCATCAACGATTTAAATTATCACATAGAAATAGTGAGCCTGATGTTTATGCATATTAAGTTAGGGATAAGGTTTGTGATTCATGTTTGCTAAGTATTAAGCTTTGATGCTAATTTGTGCCATAAACATTGATGACATGTGGAGGAGATGAAAGCTATTACTTTTCTAAAGCTTTTTGTCTGTTTGACAATAACAGAAGGAAATGAAAAATCCTACAGAGTAATCTTGAGGGGAGTGCTCGATATCGATATTATCAATGAGTAGTTGTGGTGAAAACAATCAACATAAAGAAATCAAAAATAGTATAAACTTTGTCATACTAAGAATAACTGACTGAATATTTTTTTGTAATATATATATATAGTACAGACCAAAAGTTTGGACACACCTTCTCATTCAAAGAGTTTTCTTTATTTTCATGACTATGAAAATTGTAGAGTCACACTGAACGCATCAAGGGCTATTTGACCAAGAAGGAGAGTGATGGAGTGCTGCGCCAGATGACCTGGCCTCCACAGTCACCAGACCTGAACCCAATCGAGATGGTTTAGGGGTGAGCTGGACCGCAGACAGAAGGCAAAAGGGCCAACAAGTGCTAAGCATCTCTCGGGGAACTCCTTCAAGACTGTTGGAAGACCATTTCAGGTGACTACCTCTTGAAGCTCATCAAGAGAATGCCAAGAGTGTGCAAAGCAGTAATCAAAGCAAAAGGTGGCTACTTTGAAGAACCTAGAATATTACATATTTTCAGTTATTTCACACTTTTTTGTTATGTATATAATTCCATATATAATTCCACATGTGTTAATTCATAGTTTTGATGCCTTCAGTGTGAATCTACAATTTTCATAGTCATGAAAATAAAGAAAACTCTTTGAATGAGAAGTTGTGTCCAAACTTTTGGTCTGTACTGTATATATATATATATATATATATATATATATATATATATATATATATACAGGTCCTTCTCAAAAATTTGCATATTGTGATAAAGTTAATTATTTTCCATAATGTAATGATAAAAATGAAACGTTCATATATTTTGGATTCATTGCACACCAACTGAAATATTTCAGGTCTTTTATTGTTTTAATACTGATGATTTTGGCATACAGCTCATGAAAACCCAAAATTCCTATCACAAAAAATTAGCATATTATGAAAAGATTCTATAAACGAGCTATTAACCTAATCATCTGAATCAACTAATTAACTCTAAACACCTGCAAAAGATTCCTGAGGCTTTTAAAAACTCCCAGCCTGGTTCATTACTCAAAACCGCAATCATGGGTAAGACTGCCGACCTGACTGCTGTCCAGAAGGCCATCATTGACACCCTCAAGCGAGAGGGTAAGACACAGAAAGAAATTTCTGAACGAATAGGCTGTTCCCAGAGTGCTGTATCAAGGCACCTAAGTGGGAAGTCTGTGGGAAGGAAAAAGTGTGGCAAAAAAAGCTGCACAACGAGAAGAGGTGACCGGACCCTGAGGAAGATTGTGGAGAAGGACCGATTCCAGACCTTGGGGGACCTGCGGAAGCAGTGGACTGAGTCTGGAGTAGAAACATCCAGAGCCACCGTGCACAGGCGTGTGCAGGAAATGGGCTACAGAGGCCGCATTCCCCAGGTCAAGCCACTTTTGAACCAGAAACAGCGACAGAAGCACCTGACCTGGGCTACAGAGAAACAGCACTGGACTTTTGGACAAATTTTGCATGTCATTCGGAAATCAAGGTGCCAGAGTCTGGAGGAAGACTGGGGAGAAGGAAATGCCAAAATGCCTGAATTCCAGTGTCAAGTACCCACAGTCAGTGATGGTCTGGGGTGCCATGTCAGCTGCTGTTGTTGGTCCACTGTGTTTTATCAAGGGCAGGGTCAATGCAGCTAGTTATCAGGAGATTTTGGAGCACTTCATGCTTCCATCTGCTGAAAAGCTTTATGGAGATGAAGATTTCGTTTTTCAGCATGACCTGGCACCTGCTCACAGTGCCAAAACCACTGGTAAATGGTTTACTGACCATGGTATTACTGTGCTCAATTGGCCGGCCAACTCTCCTGACCTGAACCCCATAGAGAATCTGTGGGATATTGTGAAGAGAAAGTTGAGAGACGCAAGACCCAACACTCTGGATGAGCTTAAGGCCGCTATCGAAGCATCCTGGGCCTCCATAACACCTCAGCAGTGCCACAGGCTGATTGCCTCCATGCCACGCCGCATTGAAGCAGTCATTTCTGTAAAAGGATTCCCGACCAAGTATTGAGTGCATAACTGAACATAATTATTTGAAGGTTGACTTTTTTTGTATTAAAAACACTTTTCTTTTATTGGTTGGATGAAATATGCTAATTTTTTGAGACAGGCATTTTGGGTTTTCATGAGCTGTATGCAAAAATCATCAGTATTAAAACAATAAAAGACCTGAAATATTTCAGTTGGTGTGCAATGAATCTAAAATATATGAAAGTTTAATTTTTATCATTACATTATGGAAAATAATGAACTTTATCACAAAAAAAATGCTAATTTTTTGAGAAGGACCTGTATATATATATATATAATTTACATTTTATTACTATAAATATCAGATGTTATAAACAAACAAACAAACATAAATAAATAAAAAACTTAGGCATATCCAATATCTAGACTCAAAATATCACAGACCATTGGGTTCTGCTATTTTGGCTAGTGAGCAACCAAATAGTAACTAATCAAAACACCCTAGCAACCCCCTAATCACAGCCTAAAAAATTAATAATCTAGGTTTTTCTGCTGTGCATGATCATGCATTTCTTATGGTGATTGCATTACACTGGAACAAACATATCAAAAATTTATTTAATTTTATTATTACACAAAACAGTTTAGACCACTTGTTGTTTTTCAGAGAAACCAGAACATGAAACAATGCATATATAACATGTTAAAAATAATAATTATTATTTCCAGCTTGCTTCCCATTTGTGTCCAAGATTTTCCTCAAGAATGTATGTAGAAGTAAAAGCAGTATTTTTTCTGTGAAGCAATTTCTTTTATGAGACAGGGAAGAGTAGCTTCACTTTTGGCCTTGTTTGTTGTCTGGCCCTGCACTGGACACATGGGCCGTGTAACTCTAGTCCAGTTGTGACCACACATGAGAGGTTCTGTGCAGAGGGGGTCGGCACCAGAATGGAGACAGATGGACGGGGGGCAGTTCTCACAGAGAATGGCCTCCACTGTTCCTGTGCTGGCCGCTGCTTACAGATATCATTGATTTTGACTACGTTGAGTGAAGGGCTCGCTAATATCTCATTTCAGCACTGTCCTCAGCATGACCATGACACCTGTTCGGAGGTCAGCTCTACAGAACACCTCGACTGGGTGAATCCAATTACAGCCCGGGCCTTTTTTTCCTGATTATGTAGGGGTCAATAAAATTTTACATTTTCAGAGTTGGCTCTCATTCTTGTGAATGAATATTATACTATCAACAGGTTTTCTGTGCAATGGAGTTCAGGGTTAGATGTTAGATGTTATGTTTCTGTTATACAAGAAAGCCAGGAGAAAAGCAATGCACTTCATTATTTATAATATTAATAATAATAATAATAAAATCAGATGCCCAAATACAGTCAATAACAACAGTGACTGTGGAAAAGTACATAAAAACAATGCAAGCTGGTTTTTTGGTTATTATGTGTGAATAAATACTATTTAGATGTTTCAGTTTGTTATTTGCCTAATAAATAACAATAAAAAGTGTTTGATAGATTCCTCAAATATTTGTGTATTCATTTTATTATGGCAGGTGGTCTAATAAATTTAAGCAAATACAGTGCTTAACAAATTTATTAGACTTTCTATCGTGCATCTGTAAAAAAAAAAAAAAAAAAGTGCTTTACTATTTTCTGCCTTTCTTGTAAAACAATAAATTTGAAAATGTATTCCCATCATTGTGACTAAAAATAGTCTTCATTAATCATAAATGTTACTTTCGGGCACAGGGTAAGATAAATTATGATTATTACAGTGATGATGCTTTTCTTACTGACCCTGCTCAGTAAGAATGACTCAGATTGGGGAGTCCACCCTTCCTCATGATCAACAGGACAGGAAACCTGGTCAGACAGGAAAATGACCACTGACATTTCACATGCTAAACTCAAGATAGGAAATTATATTTCAATAATCATATTTTCATCACTTCACTATTTCCAGTCTTCAAACCCGGACACTCTTCCCCAACAAACTCCTCTTCCCAACTACAGTGCATTTATCTTTGTGGCAGTATCCTGTTTTCAGCTTCTTCAGTTCTTTGCTCCAACTCTGCAAAAGATCGGAAAGGAGGAGTAAACAAATTATAAACAATAGCATAACAACTAAAAGCTAATGTCATAATCTTTAAGCCAGAGGACTATTGCTACTCCCATATTGTAGGGGTCAAAGAGAAACCCATAAACTACACTTGATTATATTTTCGAGTTAAAAAGCAAGCATCTTTTCAGCGTCACTTTCAACTCTAATCAACAGTCTTGACCCTTGAGGAAACTCATTGCACAGCTGGAGCCCTGTATAAAAAGGAGAGGGGGCAACAGCTGCTTTGTATAGGAGTTGCATGAGAACAACATGACTAGAGAGATCTAGTGGTGCACCACTTACAATTCTGTGGCCAAGCTTTTATGGACAATTATTTTTCCCCCATTTCAAATGTGCTTAACCTTTAACATAAATAACTCTTGGAATCTCAAGTTCCCCCTACATACTTAGAGATTAGACTGCAAAATAATCCTGTAAGAGATAATTCATTCTTTACCTCTTATTACAACTCTCTCCTGCTCCCTCTCACTGTTCAACAAACAGCAGGAGAGCCAAGGAAAGAGATGTAGTGGAGTCTGAGAACACGGATTGAAATGAAGTGCTCCCTCTACAGGCCACCCTTCGCATTCGCAAACTCTCTGAACGCACACAGCCATTACAATGCATTTGCATGATCTGTGACAAACAAATGTTAAGTTTGAATAATCAGTTACAACATAATAACTTGAGATAAAATATACTCTTGGCTTTGTATGAGTGGAAATAATTTATTTTATCTATAAGTATTACAAGTATTATATTATAAGGCTATAAGTATTGAGAGTTGAAAACACTTTGAAATGTAAACTCTACTGCTCTGTCAACCTTCGATTTTGGCTCTCTTACACCCTGGGGGTTGACTGCCCTGTACCACAGAACTTGTTAAACTCCTCCTTATATGTGTTTATCATCCTCATAATTCTTAAACTGAATTAATAATCTCAGTATAGAGTATATGTGTGAAAGTTCCTCACATCTCACCTACAGTCCTTATGTTAAAAGCACCATTAAAGTGTGGAGAGAAAAAAAGGCTTTTATAAAAACTTCCACCTCTGGCTGAGAGGAGGTGGAGAGAGGGGGGTGTTATGACCCCATCCTCTCCTCCGCCCAACACAGCCCCGAGCAATGTAGCGCTGTAGCAAATATACCCAGAAAAACTGCTCCCTCCTCCAACATTTCTCAAAAAACTTTAGTCCAAAGTGGTGATGTTCTGTTCTTCCTCAGCTGTAACACAAATACAGAATGACTCAGTGTAGAGAGAGAGAGAGAGAGAGAGAGAGAGAGAGAGAGAGAGAGAGAGAGAGAGAGCAGTTCTTGGCCTGTCATGGATTGTTGAGGTGGGCTGTGGGAGGGGGTCCTGAGTAGCGTGCATTTGAAGTTGTAGGAGCTTTTTATCACCATTTCATTGAATATAAAGACTATAGATTAATACATTTTAAGTAACAAATTGTCTTTGTGTAGAACTAACATACCACCACCCTCCTGAGGTAACAAGAGTCTGCAAGGATTTGTGGATCTGTAAAATTTACAAGAAAATAAACACCTTCCAACGCTATCCAATTAGGTTTAAATTAAAACAACAAAAATTAAAATGCTCACAATGAAATAAGGGTGTTGGTAAAGGGTATTACGTAAAATTAACGAACACTCAGTACAACACTCTACTTGTCATTCATTTTACATTTAAGTGATAAGTTGTTGATTTCCGAAATAATTCGCAGCAAAAAAAATAAAAATAAAAAAATGCACATTAGGCAATATCAAGTAACTAAATAAATAAATAAATAAAAACACTGAGTTACAGAGCGTTTTGTTGCAAAGCTCTACGCAAACTAAACCTTTCTAACATCAGTCTCCAAGACAACTGAACACAAGCTCGCTGATTTGCCTTTGAGCGTGCACGAGAGCTCTGGTAAACTTTTATACTGCTTTGCACTTCTGAGCGAGAGAGACGCCAAAACTTCAAACCTTGAAGAAAAAAAAGGAAAAAGAGTAAGAGAGAAACGCCCATGTGAAGCGACGTCTCGTGGCCCCTCCTGTATCTGGGTTAAAAGGAAATGCAGACCGAGGGGATTTCTTATAGGGCAGCACAAGTTTACACAAGCAGGACCTGACTTGTTACAATTTACAGTATCCGATTCTTCTCGCTGTGTTTGATTTACCCTCGATTGGAAGATGACCACAGCCGTGGTGTCGCCTTTCTTCGACTTTAGCGAAGTGATCAACAACAAGGTGAGGAAAAAAGTTTTAGCTTGATCTGTTTGTGTTGTGGAATGTGAACGATTATACTTCCATTCTAGGTTTGAGTGGGCTATCTTTTTTTTTTTTTTAGCTGTATTGCAACAATAACTAAATTGCAACTGTTTTTACCTCTCTTGAGTCATCTTTAAAGTTCTAATCTAGCAATAAAGTAGTACAAGACGCTTGCAGCCAGTAAAGTTCCCTGCTTGGCTTGTTCTGGAGAATCCATGGCTGTGATTTCACAACGTGTGTAGGTAGATGATGCATAATGCGTTCATGGACATTTTTAATCAAGATTTTAAGTTAAAAGTTATATGAAGGAAAAGTGTATATCTTGGATTCTCAGGCTGCTTGCAATTAATTTGAATTTAATCACAATCTTAATCACTCTCCAATCCTTTCATCAAAATAATGTAGTGTGATTAATTAAAAGTACATATTTTTTAGTAAGCTAACTTCATTTTAATTAAGAGATTGCATGCTTAACAATTGTCAATATTTTGACATGGTATATCACACCTCAGTGCACATCAACTTCCCACAATTATTTCATATCAACTACCCATGTATGCATGTATGTGTCACATAGCTTTCTTTTGAACTTTGAAGGTTGGAGCAACCGGTTTCAGATATAGCAAGCTTAACAAAATCCTTTTTTGGATTTACCTGTTCGGGTGTTAACTTGAATGGTGGATCAATCTGTCAGGGCTGTCCCGTGATTTCATTGAATTAAACTGACTGAGAGGAGTGACTTAGAAAACCAGCAAGTCAAGCTGGTTCTTAGATATGAGTCATTAACCCATAACTGTTGGCAGACATCATTTGTCAGTGGAGTTAATGTGTTTTTCTGTGCTGTGTAGATTAACATTGTATATGTATATATCTCCATCCAGCTGTTTAAGAATCAATTATGTCTGTTTTTAGTTATATTACTTTATTCTGTTTAGTACAGAGATATATTTCCTTATGAAAAACTTTAAGCAACATGATCTAGTTTGATAATGCTGATTCTGACTGTTGTCAGACGTGGTCATCAATGCCCACAGGTTTGCAGGCAGACATAGTCTCACATCTGATACAGTACGAGTTAGGTTATTACTCGTATCAGACACGTGCAGCAGTCTTTGCTGTTCTAAAGCAGTCAAGCATTCCATCGGTGGGCATCAAGCCAAACAAACAGTTGTTTAGGCCTGTATTACTCATGGGCTTAACAGTGCAAAACAGTTAAGACTTGCCAACCACTTTGTGGCTTACAGTAACTGAATTTAATGTCGTCATTGTTCTTTTTTTGTCTTTTTCTTTTGTAGAACAAAATGCTGAACTACAATAATAACATCCTTAGTTCTCCACACCCTGTCTCTGTCCCTTGCACGGGGGCAAGTCTGCCCATCTCCAACCCCACTGGGTGCCTGCTGGACAGGAAGGCTGTGGGGACACCCTCAACTATTGGGGTTTACCAGCGCCGGAACTCTGTCACTTCGGCTAACATCAAACTCAACCAAAACCAGTTCTTGAACATTGCTAACGCAGATCCATCCTTGCTCTGCTCGGAGACTGGAACGACTGGCAGCAGCAACAAAGAGAACCGACTTCGAGACCGCTCTTTCTCGGAGACGGGGGATCGCCTGTTACAGAAGTGTTCGGGCCCTGGAGGCCCCAACAGCCAGGTCAACTCGAGCCGTTACAAGACAGAGTTATGCAGGCCATTCGAGGAGAATGGCGCCTGCAAGTACGGTGACAAGTGCCAGTTTGCCCATGGCATTCATGAGTTGCGCAGCCTAAGCCGCCATCCTAAGTATAAGACCGAGCTCTGCCGCACATTCCACACCATTGGCTTCTGCCCCTACGGCCCACGCTGCCACTTCATCCACAATGCGGAAGAGCGCCGTGGACCTCCTCCAACCTCATCCCCCCTTTCAGCCTCCAATAAAATGGAGAGGCCGCGGCTGCAACACAGCTACAGCTTTGCAGGGTTCCCAAGCTCTGGAGGCTTGAGGGACAGCCCCTGCTCCATCACCCCTCCACCTATATTTTCCCCAGACAATCTGCCTGAGTGGCCTAGCAGCAACCCCTTTACATATTCCAGCCAGGAGCTGGCCAACCTCTTCAGCCCCAGTTTGGGCAATGCACCTTTATCCTGCACCGACCCTTCCACCCAGGCCCCATCTTCCCCAACGACCCCTTACTACTTCAGGGCCATGTCCGAGTCTCCCCAACTCTACGAGTCTCCATCCAGTCAGCCAGACTCGCTTTCTGACCAAGAGGGCTACCAGAGCAGCTCGAGTGGAAGTCTGAGCGGCTCCGAATCTCCCATCCTCGACACCACCCGCCGACTGCCCATCTTCAGCAGGCTTTCCATCTCTGATGACTAAAGCACATTGAGCCAGACCCCGTCCCCCTTTCCACTGCATGCAGCAGTCTTGGGCAGAGAGGATGAGACGCTAGCACTCCCTCGATCTCTCACCATTTCTCTGGCACCCTAGAAGCCGTAGACTTCCCTCCTTGTATCACCTCCGCTCTGAAACCGATGCAGTGAATTAAGGGATTTTTCTCTTTTTGAAGACTCTTTTTAACCAGAACAAGCTAAAACTCTCCCGGCCTCAAGGCTCTTCTGTTTTCCGTGCCTCATCTTGCAGAGCCCCTGCTATGTTTTTGGTGTGACTGTGCCAAACACGCAGAGTAGGAAGTGGATTAGCGAAATGCTAATCGTGAGCGGTATGAGACCGCTGTGCCAGGTGCCACAGCTGCAGTCAAGTGTAGCGGAGCCGGTGGCACGGTTATGGGAGAGATCTGTGCCCACCCCCCTCACGAATTACCACTCTTCTCAAGGACACTCTTTCATAACTAACTAAAGCTCACAAGTGTCATGCTTAGACCTTTCACAACTGTCTTTGTAGACCGCCTTAAAGAAAAAAGAGGAAAAGAATTAGAAAAAAAAAGACAAGTGCCTGGTGTTAAGTGTTTGGGTCAACGGACCACTGTTTCTTTTATCTTTATTGTGTTTTTGTTTGTTCCTCGTGGCCTGATTATGTAGCTCTGGTTTTGAGTGTGTGCTCTCCCTCCCTTGAAATTGCAGATTACACCAGTCTGCAGGAAGAACTTCTCTCATAAGAGTTGAATGAAAATGGAGACGGGATGTCTCCACTCGAAAAATGAACAATTCCTTAAAAGTTTTTTGTTGTTGTTGATGTAAGTGCCCCTTTTCCCCATTAGTCGCTGGCTCCTTAAAGTTTGTTGGGAAGGGAATCTTGTTATTAAACCTTCGAGACAAACTCTTTCTTCTGTCCCACCTCAAAACGCCACCTTCTCTCGGGCCTATCAGCAAACAGAGGGAGAATTCCATCATTCCCAAGGTGCAGTGATGCCCTGCAGCCTCACTATAGTTCTTTTTTTTTTTTTTTTTTTTTTTTTTTTTTTGTCGTAGATTCTGCTCAGAGGAGCACTTTGTGATTTCATCATCTTTCCATCTCTTGGTTTTGATTTTTATTATGGTCATTGTTTATTATTATTATTATTATTATGGTTATGTTATTGTTGTTTGAAAACCTTTCAAAACCGAAGGGTTTGCTTGTCACTGCTTATTTAACTTATCAAAACATATTTATTGGTGATCATATGCATTTTTTTGTTAATTTTGTTTGTATTTATCTTGATAATGAAACGATAGAATATATTTTCTTTTATGTTAAATTATGATCTTCTGTATTAATCTTAAGATTGTGAAGACTTGTCAGCTTTCTTTTTTTCACAGTTTAATATATTGTACTACAATGACTTTTGTTGGCAACTACACTTAAATGAAACTTAATTTAAAGCAAAAAAAAAAGCAAAAACAAAAAAATCCTCTTCATTTTGATTTATTTATTGTAGATTTATTGTCATTCCCTTTTTCCAAATATTTGACCGCAAAATCAGTATAACCATACAATAATTCCTCTATAATAGACTCTCAGGAGTGTCAGAAGTTATTTTATAAAAATGAAAGGAAAAGAACCCCCCCCAACCACCCCTTTTTTTTATTTTTTTATTTTTTATTTTTTTTGAGGTGAGCTTAGGTTCTACTTGTAACAAATTATGTGACGGTGAAAAATCCAAATTTTTAAGCATCAAATGGTGAATTTTTGTTGTGAAAAACAAACTTGGAGTACCAATCCAGTTTACTGAATGCCTGAGATAGATTTGATCTATGGAACAAATTATCTTGTTTTAATAAAAAAACAAACAAACAAAAAAAGTTGATCTAAGATACAGAAGTTTAGTGGCCTTAAAATACATGCAACACATTTTAAATACCACCATGAAGTGTTTGTTTTTTTTTTTTCTCAAATGTTCGTTACAAAGGTTTAATGATGTTGCAAGTAATAAACCTCCAGTGTTAAAGTAGTTTAATTGGTTGATGGTGGTGGACATGGAAAGGCAGGCAATAATTGTGTCCTAATGAGTTGAAGTTCTATTGTCTTTGGACATTTGGAGCTTTTGGTCTATATGTAAAGTGCCTCTTTTACACATTCCATGAGCAAGCGTTCTTTGCCTTAAATAAAGCTAGGATGCTTTTTTTTTTCAATGACTTACTGCTTGTATCCTGATTGTCCAAGTTGGTTAACAGTATAGACACAAAGAAAGTATCTGAAGAGTTGAATGTATTTTGTTTTCATATAAACAGCTATTGTTGTTCACTACAGTAATTTTTATGAGTTTATATAAGATTGAGCGCTCTTTTGTAATGACGGATTGCAGTTAAAACCAATAAAAACCCATATTTTTCAGAAAATAAATGATCTGGAGTGTTGTTTTTAAGCAGTGTTCATCTTGTAGTGGATACAAGGAGAATGAGGACTTAATGCAATTAAAACTGAAAGTATAGTAACCGTAATGGTGGCGGGTGTGTGTGTATACATTAAGGCAGGGAAGATGGTTTTGGCTGCACATGCTACTTAAATGTCTTGAGAATGGTTTTACTGAATTAGACTCGTGACTGACCACTGAGGACGAGAGAACACAAACTTCATATTCGGTTAGGTCAGCAATTTTTCACAGAACCCCAATTCTGGATCATTATGGTTTTACTAATCTCTGTGGATCTGGCATCTGTGATATAGGAGGGGATAAAAATATTCTGCATACTATCAAATATTTTGACCCATGGTCGACTGTTATGAGGTAGTTCCTAGGAATATAGTCATTGGTAGTCTAGAGAAGGGCTGATGGGGTGCTGACCTGACTGTGGTCTGAAAAAAACCCTACAAACACAAAGAGTTGATGTGACATTAGATCTCACAATCGCTAGTCTATTGTTTCTTTATCTGAAGTGATCCTAAACTTTTCTTTTTCAGGATTTCTGATGTGTTTACTTTAAGTAAAACTGAGACCATTTCAATACTTTTCAACAAACTCTGTAAATATCTTAAAATAAAACATATTTCAACACTTAAGTTGGCAGAAATTAAATATATATTAATTCTATTTCATTATAACAAACCACATGGCATTTATTGTAGAAAAGTTCTCAAAGAAAAGAAATCCACAAAAGTACCTTTGTGAGGTTTTAAATAATAAAAAAAATAATAACGGATATACTGTACAAATCTTTTGGACACACTATTTGTACACTATCTGATTGTCAAACCGCATAATGAACTACATCTGTGGTTATTTTGCTAGGACCCCTGTGTGAACTGGTTTCATCTACTAAAAATAGCATCATTTGTTTATAAATGCCACAACATATTAATGCACTTGGTTACATTCTTATCCTGTGCAAGTGTGTCTTATTTGTCCAAATTCTCTCTGGAGCCTTGTACAGTGATCATTTCACCAGTGAGGCAGAGCTCAATATATGTTCAACTTCTTGGCACCCAAGTCTACAGAGTAAACAAAACAACACTCAAATATGTTCCTTTTTGTCATTTCCATTGTGCAGGTGATGGAAAAACTTGCACCAGTTGCTTGGTATTTTCTGTCAGGTGTACCTATATAACCTCCCCATCTTTTCTCTACTGCACTCACAATCTCCACCCTCGTGAGCGAGGCCACATCCTGCAGCACTTGTAAAATGTGCCTGTAAACATATAGGTACTCTATGTGTTCTCATCATAAACAGGAAGCAGGTCTCTCTTTCGCTTGCAGTGCGGCTGGAGAGCGAGAGAAAGAGGGTATGGCGCGGAAAACTTCATGTGTGGCTTCTGTAGACAACTGCTGCCACTCAACCTGCGTCTGTGTTTCTGTGTTGAGAAACACTACCAGGCTTTGTAATGCCTCTATCAGGAAGTCCTGGAACGGATTGCTTAATGTTTGAGCAATGCAAACAGACAAAAATGTGCCAATTCAGATGAGCATGTGTTTGTGTACATGCGTGTGTGTGTGTGTGTAGAGCAAGTGGAAGGCCAGGGACAGTGATAACTTCAGATTGAAGAGTAACTTGATTTCTGTGAAGTAAGGAGTTCCATGTCAATAGTTTTACTCGCTGACCTACTGTTCATTATTACAGTGAGATATATAACCAAAACCTACATTTTATCATCAGTAATGTTATTATAAAAAAAATAAAAATAACAAGTTGGTTGTGTCATAGACAAGTTTTCCATAGCCCTGAAGGCATGCAACTGGTTCCAGGTTACAACAAAAACACCTTAAGACAGTGAATATCATAGCAATGTGATAAAACTACTCAGAGCACCTCGGCAACTTCAGGCAAACCTCTAGAATCATAAAAGAGAATGTTTAAACTCACCCCAAAACCTGCTTCCCATTTTCTATAAACTGTACACATTTAGTTTATGTATTGTGTTGAGAAGCTTGTCCCATCTCAACCCAGTTATTATGACTGAAAGGTACACATATAACTGAGGCGTTCATCTACATGTGAATATATTTGAAGTTAGTTAAGAAATTCTCTCATCAACACTTATTTCTAGAGTTGTGCAGTTATACAATCCTCTGGTCATGAATATTAACCTTGGCCCCCTGGCTGTTTCCATAGTTCATCACATGGTTGCTTTCTACCTCTGCAGAGCAACCCTTGACCTACAGGAAGATCAGAAGAGCATGACAGAAAAAGATGTGTGGTTTGGAAAGGTTTCAGTATGAAGGTGAGCTGGTAGTGGAACCAGGTGCAAAGGAAAGTGTGGTTGTGACTTGTGACTGCACCCAGCCACTGGCTTCTATTTGCAGCATTTCTCTAGCTGCTGAAACAGCACAATGAAGCATAGAGTAGACCGAGTTAGAAAGCTGAAACTGAGCTACTTAACCCTGTCACATTTCTAATCTGTACCATGTTTACTGTTTGGGTTGGACCTTAGAGTAGAGCTTTGGAAGCTTCTGGATGAGATTAAGGCAAGATAGTAACTGCACTTTCTGCTATGAAAATACTGCAGCTTTCACTGAAAAACTAAAAAGACATCTGATGTGGTGCTAGAGGGCAAATGCTGATTCTGATATGTGAAGTTATGACCAAAAAAGGTAGAAGCAGCAATAAGTGGGTTTTTAAGTTTCATTTTAAACTATTTGGTGTTTTGCATGTGTGCACAGAACTGCATATCTTAACACCTTCAAAAGCATATCTTTTTAAAGTGAGGGGGAAGCATATCTCAAACTGTTTGATGTTGCTTTTGACATTTTACGGGTTTGAGAGTACTGACGCACAATGCCTCTAAAGCTCCAAACCACCTTTTCTTCACTTCCTTCATACCTCACAAGTTCTCAAATCAGTTTAGACCTAAATTAACCAATTATTGTCAAGCAAAACCAGGCCTTGATTGTTTTCATGACTTCTCACTCTTGAGAACCCACACATTCAGTCACTGTCTTTGCTGATATTGAAAACAATGTTCTTGCAACTAGATTAAAACTGGATGTAGATATTAGTTGTAACTGGTCCATAGTGACCAAAATTGAAAAACAGTTCGATTTCGACTTCAGTTGGTGTTGGAGATGTTAGACAACATGAGCGACAAAAACCAATTGGCAATGAGATACAAATGAGTGGTGAAAACTATTGGACAATGGACATCACATGATCACACAGCTTTTGTTACCTCCATTAAATCAGAATATACCATAACGTGGGAAAGAAACAGGTCGATGTTGTCCTAAAGGGCAAACTCTAGATGGTGGGTAGTTGGAAACTTGGTCTATTTTGTGTGAGAATGTGTTGGTGAAAGTGACAATGACTGAGTGAGAACACTGAAACCATCGTGACATTACCAAACTGTTACTGAATATAACTAAAGTGTCATGATCCAACAAGAGTTTCTCAGTCTGGCTCCAACACAGCATTCCAGCATTACCTGTGTAAATAAAATACAAAAGAATAATTTAAGGAGTCATTTAAATTTCATACAAGTCAAAGATTCCAGATAATAATTTGGACTTTTCTTTGTCAAACCATTTAGGAAACATTTCACCAGCATTTATAAGCAAGCTTTGTTTCAGGCTGCCATCTGTCTCTTGAAGGCAATGAAACCATTCAACAACCATTCAGGTTCCAACATGTCAGACAAGAGTACGAGAGACCAATGATCTGATTATCTTCTGGATGAACCTTAAGTAAATGCCTAAAGGGGAATATTGCCTTAGTTCCGTTCGCACACTCAAGCACGCCCCATGATCTTATCCACGACGGGACCTTGAGTAAGCACTAAGAAATGACACATTCCGATAACCTGCTTTGTCAAAATAATCCACGATAACATTGTTGTAACAGACAGACAAACGAAGAACTGATAGCAGCTTTATCTTACGACTGGTTCAAATGAGTCATCTGTCTGCTAAGGGCATTGTAAAAAAAAAAATGTTTGCAAGAAAATCAAAAAGGAAACAGATTTTGATTAGAGATTTGTGAATGACTGATATGGGATCAGATAATATTGAGATGGTTAGTTTGTGGTTTGCAGGGGTGATCTAAATTTCTAGGATTCTCACGTTCACAACTTCAGCTGACAAGATACTGACAGGTGACATGTGAGAAAGCACATCTAGACCCGAAACAACACATACACACAGTGTCTGAGGTAAAAAAAAAAAAAAAAACACACATACATTGGAACCTACAATTAAAAAAAAGATTGCATTAGTAAATCTCCCCACAGATTCTCACAGGCAATGTTCCATCAAGATTATGCCTAAACGAAACCAGTCGGGCCTGTTTCCTTCCATACCTCTTTCCTAAGGGCATGCTCACTTGCTCAGACAAAGTGCACAAACACAAACATTCTCACCTTGACATAAACACATGTACAACCAACCATAAAATCCCTTCAACACAAGGCAATACAAAGTAAGCCTAGCAACACAGATAGTGTACCCTGTGTGTTAGATGATGGTACTCAGATGTCACACAAGGTATGTGAAAAGGTCATGCTTCAAAAATACAGTCTGGGCAACCACAGAAAATTATTTTTATATTTTTAAACCACTTCATTAATTTCCTTCAGTGCATGCTACGGAAGCATTTGAGGAACCAGTTGCTAGATTAACACCTTAAGATGATAGGATTTTAGCACCCACTACTTCTGGTGGAAATTCACATATTCTTGTCTGAGCACACACAAATGAGGCACACTGCTTATTTTTGACCGTAAATGTGATCTGGGATGGACAAAACCAGTGAGTAAGCGAAATGGGATTTGATATATTCTGTTTACTTAGTTTTCACAGACTAAACAGGAACTTGCTTCTTCTGTGTATTTTTTTACATACAGGATTCAATTTAAAAGCATCACACTAAAGATCAGCCTACAACTCAGTATTTCATCATGGTCATGTTGACCACTGTTTGATATAAAAGTGTGTGTGTTTTGTTAGTGAACACCCATGTGCTCTCAAAGGAATTAGACTTAAATTGACGCTCACAGCTGTACGGGTACACTAAGATGTACTGTCACTGACATGCTCTATTGTTTAACAGAGGAGATCAGACTGTTTTTAGGAGCTCTGGAGAGAGGAGACCAAGGAGGTTAGAGGAAGAGTGGCACAATGAAAGTGTACACAGAGGGCTCTGTAAATCACTGCTTAAATGATCCACCACTTGTTTGTCTCTGTGTGTGTGTGTGTGTGTGTTTGTGTGCGCGCACATCAATTCTCTTCACTCACAACATTCTCACAACTTTTACTGTTTTTTTTTTTAAGTATTATAAATATTAAGAGAAAACGTTCTAAAGTAATGTTTGTCATGTTCTTATAACTCTATTATATATTTGATATACATTCTCATAACACTTAGAGAAAACATTCTTGGATCAGCGTTCTCAAAATGTCCTGATGATATTATTTGTACTACTTATAACTTTTTTGTAACCTTTAAATCACGAGAAGAAACCTGGACCTGGAAACGTTACAAAACAATGTTCCCACAACATTATTTTTAATCTAATTTTGTTACCTGGTTAGTTTTAAGGCACTCTGCTCTACAGAACTGTAAGTGTTAAGTACACACTTTTAACACTAAACACTAAGATTCCAATCCCAGAATGCACTGTAATGCCAAACTTACAACCTCCTGAATAAAAAATAAATAAATAAAAACTGGGACGAGTTGGAAAAATGGCTGAATTAACATCAAAAACAATATTAACAATTTATATGAACAGTTTTATAATAAGCATATATATATATTTCAAATGTAAAATATTTTGGTTCTGCATTTTTATGCTTATTAATGTACTAATGTTATTAGCTTAGCAACATGCTAATGTCAAACTCTATTCAAATCAAAGCGAGGCAGCTCACTCTCTTCACCTTGTGTGGTACAAACACATAGGCCCAAACGGCACCCTTAGCTCTCACAATCTTTCACACTTTTGTGCCAATGCAGCTTGGTCTGTCGGTTAGACGTCTGCTGCCAAACTTGCCTCAGTGTACACTGAGCGTGTAGTGACCTAAAAGAGGGTGCTTGTGAGTATTGAAAGTTCATAAGACCACAAGCACACTTGTAGTGTACCATTTGGAACAGGGTTACACTAGTACACACTTGCACACTTACAAGTCTTATGTGTTAGAGCTGTTATAGCACCAAAATATACATAGAATCAATACACTGAATAACCAATAATGTGACATTAACAAAATAATTCAATACAGTGAAATGTGGTCCTTGATGAGAAGAGGGTTCACTACTGAACCATGCATCACAGGGCCACTGAATAAATCAAGAAAGTTGATGCACAAGACCAAATGCGATCCAGGTGTTGGGGAACCTTTTCATGTGCACCTATACATATGAAATTACAATATCAACAGGAATAGATGGTCATAATGAATTACAACCCGCTCGTTTTATGGAGTTTTCCAGGAATAGGCAAGACTGAAGGTCCTGAATTGGAGGGTGGAGAGGAAGTATAGATTTGTTGAAAGGAGACCTGGTCTCTGCAAGCTTTTCTGGGCCAGGTTAACTTCCTGTGCTCAGATTATCTCCTTAAATTGTCAAGAGAACCATCATGGTTAAAATCTTGATAAATCTCTTCTCCCACGTCGTTGACTTTCATACATCTCCAAAAGAGTGATAAAAAGGGGCAAGACATTTCTCTGGAAAGCACAAATCAGTTTTACTTCCTCTAAAGTGTTATTTGCCGGAAAGAAAAATAACTGTCTCAGCGAGATAAGCTATTCCTCTCTTGCCAAGACAGTAAAACTCAATTGTCTTCAGAAAGGCTTTGCCCATCTATGTAGGCCAAGAGAGTAAGATTTTTTTTTTTTGCATACCAAACAGAGATGCATATGGATTAACCTACACAGATCCTGAAACTGTTGTCTTGTTACATCATAGCCTCTACATGTTGCTTAACAGGTTTACCCATAGCCAGTTAGCTCAGTGGAACATACAAGCATCTCCTGGACTGTGCGCCATTATTTGATTACTTCCCTTCAACCCTGTATTAAGTTTGTATTAATTTGGACCATTGCCTAGCTCTTCCCGTTTGTTCTGTTAACGTTAATCCATGTAGTTGCCCAATGTGCATTGTGAGAAACCACGTTTTTCGGATGACCCCTTGTGACCTATAGGTTGTTTGGTACCCAGATAATTTTGGCCATCCCCTACTTTGTAGTCAAGGTGGATTCTCTAAAATGGGTATTCTGTGGAAATATCTGTGTTCCTTTTTTTGAATCTCAATCACAAAAACAATATTTACAGATACCTTAAAAGTCACATGTTGACCTTTTGAGAGTGGTCACTTTTGGTAAAGGCTCACCTCAAGTGGTTTTTCTGCTTACTGAAAAGAGGAAGAAAGGGAAAAAAGTGACCACAAAAAAAGTACAGAATTCAGATCTATCCAGGATTGATATCTACATCAAGGGCATTTTAAATACAGTCCTATAGTCCTATATTGTTGTTGTTTAGTTAATTTATTCATCTGAAAGGTGACTGTTGGGAAATGGGCAGGTCTCGACAGAATATGACCATGAAAGCCAACAGATCTGTATTACTAATTCTACATTGGGTGGTAAAGGTGGGCCTCCCTGTGGGCGCCAGGCAACTGGGGAATATCTGAGCATGGAGGGGTTACAGATATCAGATCGGGCAGAAAAAAAAGAGTCTCCAGTGTCCCCTCCAGCTTTGATATGACAGAAAAAAAGCACAGTATAAAAACAGAGAAAGGCTGTCTTGAAATGCACACCTTGGTAAAAGATGCTTGTGTATAATGTATCGAAGGTGGGCCCCTTTTTTGAAATACTGCCAAGCATGTTGCCACTACAGGCAGTCACATTAATCCAGTACAGGAATAATGGCAGTAGAGGAGGAGCCAGAGCGGAAACATTACCTGGCAATTACAGGGCAACAGGAGTGGGGGTGGGGTCGATAGTGCAAGAAAATGCAGAACATATGGGAGGCAACACAAGAGCTCACTCCCAGCAGCCCTAACAGAGTACAGGGAACATGTGTTGCTTGCTTGGGTCATGTAATGTTATGTGTAAAGTAGCTCTAGCCCAGCAACTTGTGACCCCATGGAATCATCTGAGTCCGATGGCCAAGAAATGCAGCCAACCGTATGTGCAGCCAACACACACACACCACGAATGCTTCAATCAATTTAGAAATCTATGAGGCAACAATTATTTGTTAACACTCTGCTGACAGGCCATGTGAAGGAATTCGTAATGGACGTTGTTGACAAAGATGAAAAAGAGCAGCGTGAGGATGCCAAGTCCCCTCTACTTACCTGCGATGTATCAGATTTTGTACAAGGAGCTGCACCATCATCCAGTCTCTATGGAAATTTTAAGTCATAATTAAGGGCTCTCTCTATGGTCTCTATTCTTACATGCCAATGACGCAAAGGCCTTGAAGCTGACTGCAAGTTTTTATTGTAAACACATCTAATGCCACTGGGCCAGCTGTTAAGCTTCTTATTTCTCTCGTCATTGAAGTAGAGCTCTAATCTTTTAAAGATCAAGTTACTGGCTGGGTTTTCCCACCAGGCTACTGGTTGTTCCACTAACTAAAATGCATACAGGAAGCAAAGATGGCTGGTTGGATGATAGTTATATAGAGGCTAGAGCCCGACCGATATATATCGGCTGGCCAATATTATCGGCCGATATAAGCTAATTGCATTTAAATCGGCATCGGCATTTATAACGGCCGATGAAACATGAGAAACAGAGTCTCATGCTTCACTCATGTTATGAGTGTTGCATAGTGTGCCCACCAGAGGGAGCTCTGCAGCTCCAGAGTTAACAACAGCGCCAGAAGTCCACTACAGAAGAAAGCGATCAGCCAAGCCACGGAGATGTAACTTACTGTTTTGATCGTGAGTCTGTCGTTCATCATGTGAAATGATTGTAGATTTAGTTCATACCCTGTATATAAAAACTGTGTGGTAGTTCTAGCTAACGATCCTATCATTATCACTTCTAAATATTCTGTAACATCACTTACAGCCGCTAATGCATTGCTATATTAGATTAGCCACAAAGCTAATACCATGTTTATCAGTGAAAGAGTGCGAACGTTAATAGGAGGTCAAACTATAACGTTAGCGTTTAACTTATTCTTATTCTATTGCGGTGTGTTTCCCACATAATGACCACGTAATTGGGCCTTTCACACAGGACGCGGTATGCCGCTGGGTTCAGCGTTGCCCTTCAGATACAACGCGATTTGCGCTGCGCTGCGCTATGGCGTAGGCGGGGTTTTAAAAACGTTTAGTGGGAGCTCTTTCATAGTCTGTTCCTCCTCCTTTCGGTCAGCAGCAAACATGTATCTGTCCCGTTGTAAGAAGCGAGCGATAGCGCTAGTCCTGCTGATGAGAATTAAGAGAGAAGCAAGGAAGAAGAGGCTACCCTCAGGTCCAGAGAACAAATTGGTGAATTCAGGCTGGTTACGTTACTCTAACGCTAATAGCTTCCTTTTTAGCAGGCCCCTTAAATGCTTGCTATTAACTTGTTTGAAGGTGGTTCTTCTCAAAATTGACAGCGGTGTGTTCATGACACTAACGTTAACCATTCAACTTTGAATTGATTCCGTAATCTTCCGGTAATAGTAGGCAAGACGATGTTCTGTGAGAGCAAATATAGTGTAGTTACAGTAACTACAGTAGCTGCGTCAGAAATGATTAAACCAGAGGGGACATGTAAATAAATGTGAGCTGAACAAGCGCTTTTTTTTTTTTTTTACATATTGTTTCAAAGCAGCTTTACAGACATAACAGGAAAATGTTGAAATAATATTGTTAAATATAAGTAGGTAATACCTATTGCTTGACAAATAAAAAATATATATATATTTCTCATTTTTGCCTATGTAGGAGATCCCGGTTTATTATTATTATAATTCTAATGATGACATGAGTAATGATACATGGTGATATTATTAATACACATGCTTATTCTTTCTCTGTCTCTCTTTCTGCCTACAGATGGCTGAAAAAGGTGAATGCTGTAGCAGCAAAGTTGCAAATACTTTAACTTTAGTATTATAATTTATTTACAGTACACACACAGACTGTTAAAACCAGCTTCAACTGGAAGAAAGTAAAAGTGTTAAATGTTTAAAACCAGACTGTTTTTTGATCATTAAAAAATATATACTTTTGATGTGCAATTGTTTAGTCATTGAGACTGTAATCTAAGATTATTTTTAAAATCAAAATATCGGCTTATAAATCGGCTCTTTTCGAGTTAATATCGGCATCGGCATCGGCATCGGCATCGGCCCCCCAAAAATCCATATCGGTCGGGCTCTAATAGAGGCCCAAGATTAGTATTCCAATACTAAAGCATTAAATATTGAGGTCAAAGCTTTGGCTCTCTTTGACTGGCATGGTTTATGTAGTTAGTGAACTTGTAGTGTTACACAAGACTGCGTCGCTCATGCCTTGACCTCTTGATCTCAAATAGAGGAAGGAAAAAGAGACGCTTAATGGGAAAGACAGAGACGGAGAAAAAATGCACACAAGAGAGATGCTGATGAAAGCAGAATGGAGGGAATATAAACTGAAGTCCCAGCAGCTGTGTCGAGGGCTATGGGGACGACTCTCCCGGCCAAGTTCCATGTCCGCTCCGATTATGAGCTTGGAACAATGCGGCCCATTGTGGGCTGGCTGCTTCACCATTCTCTCATCATCTCCCACAACCCCCTCACCCCCCATGCCTCTTGCTCGGTCCATCTCACACAAACACTCACTTTATAGCACACTCTCATAAACCACAAAGGCAAAGAGTTACTCCAAATAACCACATCTGTCCAGTGGTTCTGCTTTTGGCAGGTGGGGTGCTCTGAATTAGAAATGTTGAAACTAAATGGAAATACATCTAGGTGAGTCAGCCTATTTGACACAAGGGCCTCGTATAATCCTGAATCAACATGACCTGCTTTAAATAACATTCATGGAAGTAAAGAGAAAGCCTATTACCTCATACAACAGAAATACAATACCCCCGAGTTATTAGCCTACATTTCAGCACTCTATACTTTGTTCTGAGACACTGTTTGAGGAGACAAAGTCATAACCTGCTTTTGATGTAACACTTATAACAAAGCATGCAGTCCATGCTGTCCTACTTTAAAGAGGAAGGTCCTCATTGTCAGCATGCCTTCCTATTGACACATAGCCCTGAGTTAACAAGACTGTCACTGTTTTACTTCTTATGCTCAGCTAAAACTACCAACATTGCTAATTGACACACTAACGTCTTGCATAATGCTGCCTAATTCTTGCATAACCTGTGGTATAGAGGCTAATGTGCATTAAAGAAACCCATGCTGCTTTGAATCAGATTAGATCTAGGAGTCTTTGAGATCTACAGAGCTTCAAGTGACATTTTTGGCACATCTTGTACACTGTTTAACAGGGAGCACTTGATTGGTGTTGCTATGCAATATGGTTTAAACAACGCTGAGGAACTAATGCTATTTACAAAGTGTTTAATGGGACAGTTGCCCCCAAAATAAAAAAATAGTTTATGCATTAACTCACTTTCACATCGTTCCAATGTTTCAAATCTGTATGCCTTCCTTTTCTTCGTCACTTTTCTTTTTATTCTGCTTGCATTAAAAGAGCATTGAGTACATTACACAAAATGGGAACATTTTGGAACAACATGGGGCTGAGTAAATAATCAAAAATGTTAATTTTGGGTGAACTACCCCTTCACTTTCTGTTATCATGAAATGAAGCTAACCAGCCACTTGTTGATCACAGGAGTTGTGATAACATTCAAGGACAGCAAAATGAGCCTGAACTCAAATAAAAACAGGTCACAGCACTCTGCACCCTAGAGAGCTGTAATCAGACCAAATCTTGCCTGAGGAACAACAGATGCTTTAATCACCAATATGTAACACCTGCTGTAAACAGGCCTAGTTAAAATGTTACAGAACCTCTTGAGGAAGAAAGCGCGTGAGTGAGAGGTATGAAACTAATTTTCAAGAATGAGATCCAGAAAAAGCATGACGATGTTCTGTGTTTTCAGGCTGTAGCTGCTTCAGTTTCAAGGTTTTGTGATCTGATTGGATGCAGATGCAGGAGATCACCATGGGATTCCAACAGCAGCCAAGAACCTAGAAAAACAAACTCTGTATGTGTTGGGGGTGGGGGGGGGGGGGGGGGTCAATAACTTTTTAAGGGTCCCAGGCTATTCATAAAGGTATGTACTGCAGTATCTGTGTACACATTACAAATAGAAATTTAAACACTATAATGCGCAATAATTCAGTGATTGAACAATATCCCGTACACTTTATATTATGTGTGAAATGTATGCGCTCAAATCACTTTACGATCACTCCTTGTAAAAAATCATAATGTCAATCTGAATAAATGCATTAATGGTAGGCTGAGCCATAATGATCCAATAGACAGGGTTCAACAAGTCTCTGCACGTCTCTGGTTGTATGACTCTAGAGTGCGGTGAAATGTAAGCATGAAATAATCATTTCACAAAGGCATGTGCAGGTATGCCTGCAGCCAGCGGGCTTATGGAGTCCCGCATCTATGTCAGCAATGGTTGTGCAAAGTCTGGCTGCATCACAAAGGTGTTGATGGACATAATTTCACGCCTCGGGCCATCCAGTGCCATTCACTTTACAATCTGCAAGACGAGGCTTGTAGGAGGCTGCCGGAGCAACAGGTTTTCACATGAAGTGATTATTGTTGGAGGAACAAAACATATGACTGCTTGACCTGAATATAGGTACAGAATAAACACATTTAATGCCCTTATCAAACAAAGCGCTTAACTGTCGATACAAGGTGACATTATAATAAATGCTGGGAAATAAATCTATTGCTTTAATCACGTGATGCTTGAATGATTCACTGATTTCAACTTGAGACTATTTTTTTCAGTTGATCACATATGGGAATAGCACCTGAAGGGTTTTGTTGTGTACGTGGGTGTGTGTGTGTGTGTGTGTGTGTGTGAGAGAGAGAGAGTATTCTTTCATGGGAGAGTGGCAGGACTAAATCTCTCTAAGCCTTGAAAAAGTATGTGAGCAAAACAAGAGCACAATCCCCCCCTCCCCATTCCAGTTTATTAAATGTGCGGTTAACCTAAAATAGCTGCTGAGGAGAAAAAGAGTTGCTTGAAAAAGTTTGTGAATATGCAAGATAATACAGATTTCTTGGCTGGATCTTACCTTCTGGTGAATAAACAACACTGGAGTCTGTGAAAGGCAGTGGGAAAACCGACACAGAAGGAATGAAAGTAAAAACACACAAATAATCCAAACATTCTAGAATAATTTAACCTAAGACTAAGATTACAAAACATAAGATATGAGTGTGAGAGAACAGAGCACATTGAGATAAGGAGAGAGCTGGTGGAGCGGGCAGAAGAGATACACAGGAAGAGAGAAGAGTGAGGCAGGACAACAGAGTGAGAGAGAGAAAGGGAGTGACAGAGCATTGCTTTTCAAGACCAGACTGAACAAAGGAAGCTTTGTGTGGAGTGCTGAGAGAGTGGAGTGGAGCCAAGATTTAGGGAGGGTTGAGCGGTGTGCACTGACTGCATTCCTGCACTGCCGTTACTGGACAGCTCTTATTTAGACCACTCAAGGAAACATGATTATCTCCAAATAACAAAACAAGGCCCTCCCCTCTATACATTTCTCTTTCTTGATAACTTGACATGTCTTAAACTAGCCAATTCTTTGATAGTTTCGAGCCGACATCTGGCCTGCCCAAAATAGCAGTATCTGTAATCCCCAGAATCTCGGTGTGCTTATGCATAAAATATGCCATACCATTGAGCAGATAAAAGATTATCCAACTAAGACCAACTTCATTTGCATGGTTTATGTTCCAGTGTGCCTTTCGTGGCTTGTAAATATGGTGAGTACTGATCATGACAACATTTGACATATTCAAGAAGGGTGTCTGAACTTTATATTCATTGTGGTAATTTTGTAGCTGTAATGCCATGAAGAGGCTCGTCATACCCTTATAAAGTATTGAATCCCAACTGAAAAGACCAGTATGGGGGTCACCAGCATATGTTGTGTTTTAGATGCTTGTTTTCAGCTTGGGATGCTGGTGTGTTGGTGTCCACACTTTCTTTCCTTAAGACAGCTTTACTGACAAATTTAATTGCTATTCAACAAAAATTTTGACATCCACTCATGCTCATTAAAATAGTGATGTCCAGTTCTTCTGTGAAGAAAAGCATACACTGAAGAATTGAATCAGTTTGATATATGAATGAATCAGTCATACTAATTTATGTACTGTATCAGTGATGCATTGAAAAGTATGACACTCTGCACATGACATGCAGGTGGAAAAATAAACTTGAAAGCTCCTCAGTGTTTCAAGGAAGAAATTTATAATGGCTTGGAACAACATGAGGGTAAATGATGACTGAATGTTCTGGAGAGATAAACTAATCCGTTAACTAGTTTAACCGGTTAAACCAGCACCAAATTTGGACCAGCATGGAAATTAAAGCTAGACTATGCAGGCCTTCTCAGCAAGAGTAACATGTTCATTAATGCCACAGGAAGTATTTTGTGTCTTATGTCATTTTGTCCACTAACATTAAAACCAAGACTAAATATCCCATAATAGTGGCTCTGTCTTTCTCATTGCTCGGCTAGCTTTCCTCCCTCCAGAACTCATACACAGCTGCATTGTTCCACAAGCAGAGTGCTTCAAAAAATAAGCGACTACATTCACTATCTAATTTGGCAAATACAATTTGGACTGTGAGCCACCTGACTTGGCCTGTTTTTCTTGGAAAGTCAAAGAGAGACATAGATATCAGACCGGAGAGTACACGAACACAAGTACCCTGAATGAAAATGAGAACACTAATGACTTGTGGTACATTAGTGCTTGTAAGTCAGGGTTGAAGGGTCTCGCCATTATTGAAAGAAAACATCTGATCTGGCATCAGCTTAAATGAATGGTGCCCACATCTTCCATTCTCCCTAGTCTGATCCCAGAGCAGTAGAGCAGACTTACGTAACAGTTTGTACCAACTTGCGCATTTCGCCTCAGTTTTTCCGCTGCCTGTAGTGATCCATGAAATGTGGTTTAATCATGCTTTTTATGTCATATTACCAGTGCTGTTACAAGACCTCAGATTTCTCCTGCTATTATTCAACAGATTATGAAGAAAAACCATTCCTGTACACCTTTTCTACAGCCAACTTTTTAAACCCAGATCTGAGTCCATGATCAACCTAACAATCTGAGCCAGGGCCCCCACCCTATCTTTCTGATCATCCTCATTTGAGGTCCTCAGTAGAACACGGTATAAAAGGGGAATAAATAATAATTGTTTGGGGGAAAAAAACAGATAGGAAAGAGAGAAGTGAATGTCAGACACAAAAAAAAATGCTGAGATGCTGAGATTGAAGTGGCGGGACGAGAGCCCCCTATCAACCACCCCCTTCCCATCCCCCTGCTGGATTAAGAAGAGGCATTTTCTTTAAGAGAGGAAGAAAAGTAATTACCCCCCCCCCCCATCCCCCGAACACACACACGTACACACACAATTTCCACTCTCACTTCTTTCTTTTCATCTCTTTTTAATTCCTCTACTCAGCAATTTCTAAACCTTTTTGTTCCTCCTTACAACCCTACTTCTCTTTAAGATTCCCGGAGCACACTGGCAGAGAGTGAGTGTGGAGTCTGAACCGTGTGTGTGCATTGTGAATTTAAAGCAGTGTCTCCTTCAGGGGTTTTGCATTTGTATGAAAGGCGAGGCAGATGGATTTGGCCGTAATCACGGCTTTTCTCTAACACAAACAGAGATGAACATTCACAGAGACGAGTCTTATTAATGGTGGAGCTGCAGGGGTGCTTAAATCAAGATATTATAAAGTTTTGAAGTCAAGTTGTTTTGAACCTCTGTAGTGAACTAAACTTTCTACCTATCCAAAGATAACTAGCATGCTGATCAACATCTACGTGGACATACATGCACCTACATTAGTTGTTTGTCACTTACCAGATCCTCTTATCAAAAGTAAATAAATAAATAAAAAATAAAAGTTACTTAAAATGGTGCACCATTGTGGTAGTGTCCAAAGAATTACCATTGGATTGGTACTGGAAAATGGTGTTTGAAAAATTCTGGTAACCCTTGCTAAAAAGTCTAACTAAGACAACTACTGGCCATGAATTTCAGGGTGGTTGAATTTCATTGCTAGTTTAATACTAGCCTAGCAGTTGCTGTTGACTAGCATGGTGTTTCTGCTGAAACTCATTGATGTATTACTGGTTAAGATACGGTAGTTAAAAGACTCAGTGGCATTCAAAACACAACACATGATGGTGACCAATGGAAGACCAGTTTCTGCCTAAAAATAAAAGTTATTGTAAAAGTTTAAAAGAATATATAAAGTCACAATTACTTTTTCAGGCTTCAGGTTTTCAGCAAAGATAATATAATTTTCATACTAAATTTTACCCAAGTTTATGTCCATTCAGAGGAAGACAGTGTGGAATGGGAGGGCAGTGAGAGAAAAGGGGTAGAAGCAAAGAGGAGTAGATACAGAAGATTAAGTTTGGCAGGGGAGTGGTTTTAACATCGATAAAAATTGGGCCCTATGAAAATCCCCCTCTGCTCACATCAAAGCCCAGCCTGCCAGTTCAATTCAGAGAACCAATCTGCATTCCCATAGGCTCCCCCTGTTTCCTGCCCCTACAAACACCCCCAGCCCATCTCCCGGCTCCCCCTTACCACGCTCCCTTAAAACAGGACCACCATTGTCCCTGCACACTCCCTCCCTCTGCCCAGCGGGTGACCATTCAGACGTCCCCCACCTCGCTGAACTCCACGTCCAGGCCAGCAGACATCCTCCCTGCCCCCATGAGAGGACAGAGGACAGAGGCTCGCTTTGGGAAATGACCGTTACACACTGAGTGGATCAAAATGAAAGAAGTCATGTGATTGTGTGTGCGTGCAGAGAGAGGCAGGTCCCATGTGGGGTGTAAGACAGGTCTTGACGAAAGTTAGATGTTTGAGGCAATCTTGGGGGAAACAGATAAGTCTGAAGGACCATGGGGTGCGAGACATGCATAAAGAAGAAAGGTCAGGTGATGGATGGTGCACAAAACAAGCTCTGAGTGCTTTAATCAAAACAAAAAAAGGGGAAGAAAGATGAGATGAGACTAAGAGGGACAGATTTTGAATATTTTGAGAGACTGGTTCACTTTCAAATCAGAAAACCATCTTAAAGGGATAGCTCAGCCAAAATATTTGCATCCACTTTTCATTCCAACCCTGCATGGCTTTATTTCTTCAGTGGAAAACAGAAAAAAATGATATTTTAAATAATGTTGGGTGCCAAACAAGATTGGACCCCACTGACTTTCATTGTACAGTGTGTTCCACACTTGCTTGCACGTATATTGAAGAAAAGCTGTTGAAAAAAAATGTAGTATGCATCTCCTCTTATTTGCCTTATTTGCCTGTAACTCACACAATTTGCCTCTGAAGGTCTACAGGTTCAGTCAAGGACACAGTCTTAAGAGGGTGTTTTAAATGTCAAACCAAAAGAGCAGAATACCATGGATTCCTAAATTACATTTTAAGGCTATACAGCAGGTTGCCTGGTTGCTCAAGAAAGTTTGAAAGAAGAACTTTTGTCCTTAAAATATTGAACCTAACAAGTTCAAATGGCTTCAGAACAAAAGCCCCCAAAATGGAATACAATCGCTTTTAAGTCAGGCTTAGGGTTGTGCTAGCACACACGCTGGGGTGCTCACACTCATATATACACATTTCCTCTGCTTTTCTGTTTATTGTGACAATAGGGGGATTTGATTTTACGCTCCCTTACTCAAAGAGAGCTTTGCTTTTCTGACCCCTCTGTTTTTATTTCCATCAATCAGCACAACCTCTCATCATGTGTGATAAGACCGGCTCAGTTTCTTTTTAACTCATTATTAAAAACTTTTATCAAGTCCTTTCTTTGCTTCTGTTTCGGTGATTGGAGCACATGATCTGAACTTCCTTAGCACCCCATGCTAGCATCCTATTAGCTGTTCTTAGGATTACATTGACATGCATTCTCAGAACTTTATCCTAGCTATTTACTTTCACCTTTCTGAAACCAATATTGGTTTATTTGTCAATCTATGTTTATAGTCCAGTCTAGTTTTTGTTTGATCTAGTAGTACATCTATTCTATTTATATTTAGCAAGTTTATGAGTTGACTTTTACTTTAGATGCCTTAACCACCAGAATCACCACCAGATTTTACAGTTACCCCACCTCCAAAATCTAAATTTAACCTCTAAATGTGGCATATGTCAGTAATGAGATGCTGTCACCATCAAAATAGTTTTCACATATATCATACTGAAACATTCATCCCGCATGTTAATGTTTTCTTAGAGCAGTTTCAGATGAGATTACCCAATGAAGACATACCCTCTTAAAATAATTCTTCTGAGAATGTCCATTCAACCTGTCACAAGTTGGACTTGTGTCAAAGAATTTGTCAAATAAACATTCTCATTCGATGCAACCTGCCGGTCGTCATCGTACAAGAGCTAGAGGAATGAGATTGGTCTGGTTATTCCATAGGCACAAATCGTCCATCAGTGTCTTTTACTGACAGACACCATGTCACTCGGTCTCAGCAGATCAACTACTGTACATCACTGACCTAACTCAGTCAATATACAGGCTTAGGTATGGGTGTAATTTAATAATTTATGTACATAAAAACAACAGAAATAATATTCTGCAATGTCACACTTCATTTCAAACCATATAACAATAACATCCATTCAATTTATCTGCAAATTTGACTCAAAATCATGTTTTTCATGGCAATCACCTGATTTATTTATTAATTTTTTTCCTGTGGGACATTCTGTAAAGCTCATTTCGGCAGAGCTTATTAAGGTTAATATAGGAAGTGTGAGGCTTTGAGAGCTAGACTAATTTCCTTCAGTATCACTTGGGTATGAGATACAGTGAACACCTTCTAATAACCGAGAAGAACTTTGCTGAATGGCAAGGGGGTGTTAGTTTACCTCTAATTTACGAGTCAGCAACAAGGAAAGAGTAAACAAAAGACAGCAAATACAAGGTAGCACACAAGCTAAAAGTCATCTGGAGAGCTCTGATCTCGGTTCTAACAGATGCTGTTCTTCAAACAACAGCACGTATTCACATTAAACGCAAGAAAAAGTTGCACTTGGAATAATCAACTAAAAATGCGGGTTGATTCCGATGTATAATTAATGTGCCAGGTTGTATATAATATGTCTGGATCTGAGGCAGGATGTTGGATAAATAAACATTCTTCTGTGGAATTGTGAGGTGGAGGACTCAAACATACTGTGACTTCCACAGAGAGTAACAGGAGAAAGAGGAAAAACTATCTCATAGATCCTGGAGAATTAAATGTCTTCCTCTTAGCCCAAATTAAGAAACAAGGTCTCTTTCTCTCTGAGCGAACACTAGATTAATTAATTGGTTTCATTAGTGATACTCGCTGAGGTAAACATCACTCATACTCTGAATTTGGATTTGATCAAACCTTTAAACTTAAGCCCATTACAATATTGCAAAAGGCAAAGAAACACTTTCACGAATGAGTTTACAGGCATCCACACTGTTTAGGTAGTTTTGTTAGCATGTTTATGTGTGGCTACCTCATGATTTAAAGCTAATGCTAACACTCCTATTAATATTCCTGATGTTAGCATGTTGATATTTGTTAAGACGTTCTGTGTTGATCCAAGTCAGCAAGCACAAGTCTATGATAATTTTGTCAGTCTACATAGATATGTCAAGAATTTTGTCTGTGTCTTTTTTTCATCCACCAGGTGTGCTATTAAATTTTTTGCTATTAAAAAATTGCTATTAAAGTGACACATTTTTTGAAGTTTTTGAAGTTTATCTGTTCACTTATGGGCAATACAAAACAAAGCAATGTTCTAAAAACTACTGGCTTTCTTTAGAAAATATAATCCTCTCCAATAATATTACTAGCTTTTATAATTCTCTATGGTCATGAGCACATATATTTTATTGTGTGTCCTTCTCACCTGGCAGTAATTTGAAAATGATCCTGATTCTGATGAATAAAGAGTGGGAGCTTGAGTTTAACAGAGTATATTAGAGGGTTTACAGGAGAAGGAAGCACACTGCTACTGACAGAATCAGTGTGTCCCTCCAGGAAGCATTGTGCTTTGACCCTATGATCCCAGCTAGACATCACTCATGGTTCAGCAGCACAAAACAGGCGATTTAACGGCTAACTTGCGATCATAGAACAGTGAATCTCCCAGAATAACAAACTTTTTTTTTTACGTCAACCCTCCTGCTCATTACTATGTCTATGTCATTGGTTTAAGCAGTTTTCCTAGAAGGAAACTCTGTTCTTGTTTATTTGAGTTGCAGTATCAAAAAAGGAGCTTCAATAGCAATGCTAGAATATTGACTTCCAGAGAACACGATGTATAACTTCATTGTGGATAAAAACCTCTGCCAAATGCATAAATATGGACACAAATATGACACATCTAGCCCCTCGATTGTGCACAGCAAGCAAACTCTATTTAAATCATTTTAAAAAGATTATATGAACATATCAAATTCTCATAAAAGATAGAAAGAAAAACACACAAACTCTTTAGAGAATGTAAAACTAGATCTAGATTTTAAGGAAGAAAATGTGACATTATGCTAAGGTGTATATTGTATTCTTTATATTATATATATCATGTAGTTTGTTAATGCATATGGGGAAAAAATATATACACGTAAGATTTAAAGTTTTTTTTTGTCTCTTATGCTATTTATTTGGTCAAATACACAGGAAAAACCTTAATATTGTGAAATATTACCATTTTAAATAAATGTTTAAAATGTAACTGTAGTACGTTCGTAGGAGGAAAGGAAGAGGACATGGGGTCGGATGGACTGCTGACAAGTTTTTAATAATAAAACAAAAAGTAATCTTTACAAACACCAACGGTGACTTTTATTATGACACTAGCGCACACACTATCGCCAAACGCTTCCGGGTAACTCCTTCCGGTTCCAGTCAGCAGTCCGTCTCTCTCTCGACTGCTTCTGTCTCCTGTCGTTTTATACTCTCTCCACGCCAATTACTGAAACAAGAAACAGGTGTTGATTGTTTCCGCCCAAACCACTCACTTACCGTCCGTCTCCTGATTCTCCTGATAATTGCGGAGGGTGAGGACGGCCCATCTGATGGCAAGGCACTCTTTCTCTATGGTGCTGTACTTAGCCTCTCTCTTCGAGAGCTTCCGTCTAATGTACAGCACCGGCCGTTCCTCCCCCTCTATCTCCTGCGACAGGACTGCACCCAGCCCCCTGTCCGATGCGTTCGTCTGCAACAGAAAAGGGAGAGAAAAATCAGGAGAGTGTAACAACGGCCCGCCACACAGGGCAGCCTTTACCTGGGTAAAGGCCTGCTGATCCGGCTCCGTCCACTGGACCGTATCTGACACCTCCTTTTTAGTAAGGTCAGTCAAAGGGCTGGTGAGGTCCGAATAATTAGGAATAAACAGTCTATAATATTCCGCCAGCCCCAAGAACTGCCTTACATCCTTTTTGGTCTTGAGACGTGGACAGGTCGCAATAGCGGCTGTCTTGTCAATTTGGGGATGCACCTGTCCATGCCCCAAGTGGAAGCCCAGATACCTTACTTCCACACGCCAATCGCACACTTCTTTGGGTTGGCCGTGAGTCCAGCCCCCCTCAGCGATCTCAGGACAGCCCTCAGATGCTGCATATGCCGCTGCCAATCATTACTAAATATAATGATATCATCTAGGTAGGCAGCCGCATATGCAGAATCCTATCCATGAGGCACTGAAAGGTAGCCGGTGCCCCGAACAACCCAAATGGAAGGGTAACAAATTGGTGTAATCCAAACGGCGTCGTGAAAGTGGTCTTTCCTTTGGATAATGAAGACAAGGGGATCTGCCAATAACCCTACGTTAAGTCCAATGTCGAATAAAAACGAGCCGAGCCTAGCCGATCAAGTAACTCGTCAACCCGCAGCATTGGATACGTGTCGAATTTCGACACAGCATTCGACACAGTAATCCACACAGAACCGGACTGAGCCGTCCGTTTTCGGAACTAAAACTATCGGGCTCGCCCAGTTACTATTGGATTCTTCTATTACCCCCATGTCGAGCATTGCACCTTATTCAGCCTGAACTACCTTTTTCTTGTGCTCAGGTAAGCGATACGGCCGGCTGCGAACTACCACGCCCGGCTCCGTCTCGATACGGTGCTGAATGAGGTTGGTACGGCCTGGTAGGGACGAGAACACGTCGGCAAATTCGGCCTGTAATTTCGTTAGATCAGTGAGTTGGGGATTGTGGTTTGACATTCACCTCTGGCCCGAGATCATCCGCTCTGCCAATCACCGTTGCCAACATCATTGATTCCGCCTCATTCCATTTTTTGAGGAGGTTGAGGTGGTAGATCTGATGTGCCCCGTTCCTATCGGCCCGTATTACCTCATAATCGAGATCTCCGACTTGTCGTGCGACCTCAAACGGTCCCTGCCACTTAGCCAATAACTTAGAGCTCGACGTGGGGAGTAATACAAGTACTTTCTCTCCCGGTGCAAATTTGCGCAATCTAGTTCCCCTGTTATACAGCTGGCTTTGGCGGTCCTGGGCTTGTAACAAATTCTCCATTGATAGCCGCCCCAAAGTGTGGAGTTTTGTTCTCAAGTCCAGCACATACTGAATTTCGTTTTTGCCCTGAGATGGCCCCTTCTCCCAAGTTTCTCTCAGTACATCCAGCACCCCTCGAGGCTGGCATCCGTAGAGAAGCTCAAAGGGGGAAAACCCCGTGGAGGCTTGTGGGACCTCTCACACAGCGAATAACAATGGCTCTAGCCACTTATCCCAATTCTTGGCGTCTTGTTGAACGAATTTCCGGATCATGGATTTAAGTGTGCGATTAAATTGTTCGACCAGGCCGTCGGTCTGTGGGTGATAGACGCTAGTTCGAATCGATTTAATGGCCAATAATCCATACAGTTCGCGTAGCGTACATGACATAAACGGCGTGCCCTGATCGGTGAGGATCTCTTTCGGAACCCCCACCCGGGAGATTAGACGAAACAGGGTGTCCGCAACACTTTTAGCGGAAATTTTGCGGAGGGCCACTGCTTCAGGATATCGTGTTGCATAGTCAACTATGACTAATGCAAAGCGATGTCCCCGTGCAGATCGCTCTAATGGCCCGATGAGGTCCATACCAATTCTCTCGAAGGGGACCTGCATTAAGGGAAGGGGCGCAAAGGTGCTTTTGGGGCGGCCGGTGGATTCACCAACTGACATTCTGGACAAGACGCGCACCACCTGCGCACGTTGTCATGAATGCCCGGCCAAAAGAAACGGCCCGCCATAGGATTAGAATGAGCCTCATGGAAAAGCATTTCCCTGCGGGTCTTTGGAATCAACAACTGGGTTGTATTTTGTCCGAGCGTCTTGGGTAACTCGATACAAGCGATCTCTTAAAATGGCAAAATAAGGATAGGTGAGCGGATGGGCAGGTTGGAGAGCCTGGCCATCGATGGAGCGGACCTGCTGAAAAGCATGATTTAATATCTCGTCCTGAGACTGCTCCAAAGGAAAGTCATCACGCTCAGAGAGAATAAGTCTCCCGATTTCGCTCGGTTCCCCTGAAGCAGAACCCAGTGGTCCTGGCTCAGTTTCTCCTACCTGCACCCGCGTGGCCCCCTTCCGTGCCTTATTTCCCCAAGAGGCATCCGCACATAACGACCCCAATAAAACAGTAAATGGGGCCAATTTATTCCCAAAATTATCGGATGCCGGAGGTGGGGACTAACCGCTACCTTCCACACTATGCTTTTGACCCCTGAACTGAATAATAATCGGGACAACCGGATACTCCACCACATCCCTGTGTACGCACCGCACCTTAACCACGCGGCTTGTATCCAATGCCCCCGGATGAATCCGGCTTTGATGGATTGAGGTTTGGTTACATCCTGAATCCACCAAGGCCGGATATGTACCCCCCTTGATACTCACGGGTATTTGGTACTCTCCTGCCTGACCAGGGGGTGGCCTGTGGGACATCCGGGACCAGGAGGAAAGGAGTCCGTCTCTCTCTCGACTGCTTCTGTCTCTCTTGGCGTTGTATACTCTCTCCACGCCAATTAATGAAACAAGAAACAGGTGTTGATCATTTCCGCCCAAACCACTCACATAGGTGTGATCGACAAAGGACAAAAAAGCAGGAAACTATACGGTGCATAGTTTATGCACCGTATAGTGCCCCCCCCACCACACGCACACAGTGATATAATTTATATAATATAATAATAAATTTATAAAAAATATTGTACTTGTTTTTTGTTTAAATGAATTTATAAATTAAATAATTAAGACACATCTTAAATTAAAATACACATCTAAATTAAATGATTGAACAAAAAAAAATCATAAAAGGAGTAATGTGGGAAATATGCTTCAAAGACTGGGCAAAATAGGGATGAAATCCAAAAAATCTGTCAATAACTTGCTGCTGACGTGCACGAAAACTAGCCATTTTTTGGGCATTTTTCTTGTCCTCCCAGATGTTTTGTTTTTCCTTATTACTATGGTGTCCTTTACATCTATTAAAAATAACATCTTTATTTGCCTCTATATTTTTGAAAGGTATCTTTTCTTGTGTTTTTGTTCAGCCATTTTGTCAGTGCTTTATTATAGAGTTCTACGATTGCTAATTCACAATAGAAGATGATTATTAGGTTGAACGTTCAGAATACGATTCCATAGGTTATATTTCAGCACGAATTTCGCGAATGGACAGCGACTCTTAAGTAGCACGCAGAACGCGTTCATGTCAAGTAAAGTTTTTGGGAAAAGCACGTAGAATTGCAGCGAGCGTTTTTATAACCTTGCACGTTGAGAGCGCTCTTCAGAGCCAAGATACATTGTTATCGGGAAACTCGACCCAGATCAGATTTAAGCATTCATTAAAGTGAATCGGTTCAAAGGAGTCATTAGTTCGCAAATCGGACGTGTCGTTAGTGGACAGATATGCTCATATGCTCTGCGCATATAACGTTACTCCCAAATATATTTTTAGGTCGCACAGATTAAATTTCAGGAGCATATGCGACAAAAATGTTGGCAATTTCGAGCCTTCTAGAAGCTGCTAAACTTTCTAGCTAGAAGTAAGCAATAACCAACATGGCGTTAGCCTACTTTGCAAAGTTAGACCAGAATCGTTTAACATTAATGTTATGGAATCATGACAAAAGTGATCAATTGAATGGTTAAATTTTAGTAGACCTGGATATAAAAATGAAAGACAATTTAATTGGATTTGCTTACATGAATCACACGTGTTCACGGTCTTCGTCAGTCAACTGAAGCTGTTCACGTGAGTAGATGGTTGGGTGTGTGGCATTCAGAACGGTGCGCGTACACTTTGAACTTCAATTGTGACAAATTATTGGACTACTTGCAGAGTGACATGACGACATGATTCAAAGGCACAAAAAACGTTGACAGCGGTGAGCGATCATTATGTTTACCAATACCCGACCCATCGCAACCGCCTACACCCCGAATGCCCCCCGCACTTTTTTTTTCTTTTTTTTTTTTAGCATGACATACGAGAGCATCATTTTCAGGTCAGAAAAGCCGGATTTCCAGATTTTTCCGGAAGAATCACACCCCTGCACTCACTTACCGCTCGTCTCCTGATTCTCTCTCCCGCTGCCGACTTCGCTAAACCACGCCCCCCCCTGCCACAGTAACATCTTCAAATGTTCAAATCTTTATTCCTATGATAGCAAAGCTGATTTTGAAATCAGCTAGTACTTTTTCAATCCATTTATTTATTTATATATGTATGGATGCATGGTTGGTTTATTTACAGCATTTATTGGAAATGCAATGAAATTGGCTCCAAACTTTTGAACAGTAGTATACATAATTTGTTTTTTACTTATCTGTGCTGCCTGGGAGCCTGTGGTGTGGGAGGCTGTATAGGATTCTACTTGCCTGATCAATAACACTATTAAAGCTTAATTCATTCAATGGGAGGCAAACTCAATTTAATACAGCGGCCCTGTTAGGAAGCAGGAAGCAGCACATCAAAGAAGGGCTTTGTGAAAACAATGAGCAAATAGGTCCACTGACGCAGAGAGGGAGGGACACACACACACACACACACACATCCTCAGTGGCCTTTCCCCATCTCAGTTCTGTCATTTAGGAAGGCATTTCACACTAATATCTCCTCTCTCTAACCGTGCACATAACTATACAAGACCACCATGACAAGCTCTAGATTAAAGCCACAGGAGGGGAAAACACAGGGTCTCTGAGGGCGTCATTCATCATAATTACAGTACATTATAGAAGACCTGTGTTCTTCATTTCTAAATGTGATTAAGATGACTTACAAGTATCTTTATGGAAATAATGCCAAAAAAAGCACAAAGACGGCAGCAGCAATGCTTTATGATGGAACATTCCTCTGATCTGATTTTCTCTCCAATCTTATTATGTGCATTGCCTTATTTATGTAAGTTAATTTATTTGAAAGCAGCTGTATGTGTTTTTATATATGGAAAGCAGTATAATGTCTGTCCTATGTCATGTAAGCACTTCATTTAATAATAAAAAACAATAATTTGAAATATAAATTTTCATGAATCCAAAATACACAAAAAATCGATGCAGTTTTCAGTTTTGACTACTACTTCAACATGCACATATTTAAATGTGATGCTTTTTGTCCTATGGGATGCCACCATCTCCACAAACCAAACCTCCTGTCCCCACAGTCTCTCTCACACTCATTTACATACACTCCCCTCTAACTTTACGATGCTCTGTTTACTAATAAACTTTTGCGGTGTTTGGAATCCATTAGAAGCAATATCCCAGTTTACAAAACATCCTGGCACACCAGTGGGAGAGGAGGATAACTCTGAACACAACACTGAAGTGATTCCCATACACCACATGACTTCAGAATGGATCTTTTATGGCTTTTAGTCAATATCTGTTAGATTTGAGCCTATGTATGTGTTAGTTTACTCTTGAAAGTTGACAAAAGCAGTTTTAAGGCAACATCACAACAAGTCGACACAAAATAACTAACACTGATGAAAGCTGACTGTAGTATCGCCTCTCCTTGCCTGCGCCTGGGCTAAAAAAGTCGGGCTAGAACCCACCGCAAAGATGACAGCCAACAGCCAACTAGCACATATGTTCTGCACGTGTGAGAGAGAAAAGTACATCAGTAGTATGTATTCGCCATTCAAAAAGGGAAACTGTAATTAGGACTGCAAACATACAAACTATTTCTTATCATTTTGAATGTGAATCATGTTGGAATGGTCAGATAAGATGAGTATGTAAAATCAGAAGAGCAAGTGTAGTGTGCCCTCTTGACTTTATTGTTTGTTTGCTTTCATCACTTGCATTTTTCTTCTCATTCACTGGTTTGCAAAGCCAAACTTCCAATCAAAGTGATTTCGCTCACCAAAGACTCTGACAATGATTCAACCTGCTAAATTGGCCTAAAAAAACACAACAGTGGTCTGACCAGTGCAGACAATGCAGAACACACCATAAAAATTAGGCCAACAGATGCTCAATGACATTTATATATATTGATGACTCATCCTGCACTCAAGGGCATGTACACACTTTTCGTCCAATCAAATTCTCTCTATAATAAGAACGTCACTCCTTCTAATACCACCCGTCCTTGATTATCAGTAGAATATAGAAAATGGCTATAATGTAAACTAAAGTCTATTATCTATTAAAAATATGTATTTCACCCTGTCTTGCTGTTTCAACAAAAAATACTTAAAAGAAACAAAGTATTTATCACATAATGTTAAAGAAACATATTTGTGTTTAAAATGGCATGATGGTGAGTAAACAATGTCAGAATTATTTCAATGTCAGAGACACCCCACAACTTTTGAACACTTTTCACTCTGTTGTCACTTTTTATAGAGACTTTATCAAATTTATCACTAGCACTAAACAGAACAGTGGGCCACAGGAAGCACACAATTTTGTTTAAAGTGTTTTGTAGGACGTGCAGGACGTGAGTACTGTCCCTAAGCAGAGTCACGTCGGTCTTGTGGTGTTGTGTAGGACTCAGAAGCACCTGATTGTTCTTGTCATGTGATATATGGACCGTATCTATAGAACCACTAGAGCTTAGCGACAGAAAGCTAGAAGGCAGCCAATACAATGTGATTAAGTGGTGAGCTGGAGTACAACTGTTTAAGGAAGAAGACAACAGAGTACTTTCAACAATCTCACTTCCCGCCAAAGAATACCAACAAAGCCTCTTCCTTTCTGCATGCCCCTTGCATGCGCCCTCACTTCCTGTTTCAGAGCAGAGCCGGTGCTCAGACATGTGCCTGACGCACTAAAACAACTCTCACCCACTCACAGCACATGCATTTACAAATATGCATTAGTCTATAACAGCATTGTCATTGTTAACTAAAACTAAAATAAATCTAAAAATCACCTTGGTAATTAAAATAAAGCTGAAATAAAACAAATATTTCATGAACAACTTAAAAAAATGTATGTGTGAATATATATATATATATTATATACAACATATAAGTTAGCTCAGATCATGTCAAACCGCACAAATTATTATTATTGTTGTCTGTATAATAATCAAAATCTGTATAGATTTCCATTTCTGTAGTCTAATCAGTAATTGTCATAACATTCAAATGTCATTAAAAGAAAAAGAAACACGCAATATAGCCTTCTAGCCAGGACTCCTTCTTTGGGTGCTTTCACACCTGCCTCATTTAATTCGGTTGAAACGTAGCAGAGTTCGTTTCCCCCTTTGGTGCGGTTCGTTTGGGCAGGTGTGAAAGCAGCAATCGCACTCGGGTGTGCACCAAAGGTGGACCAAACAAGCGTACCGAGACCTGCTTGAAGAGGTGGCCTTGGTATGCTTTCAAACGAACTCTGGAGCGGTTCGTTTGTGGTGAGAACATGATCCTATACATGATCTGCGCTTCATTATAGAAATGTATTGTTTGCGTATCGTGGTGTATACAAACAATGTACTAGATTATGGCCAGGGACAAAACCAGCAGTCGTCTCTCCATAGTTGTGTTGTCTCCGTGTTGTTTGCTGGCTTTTCCTCTTATGTTGGAATTTTCCCACATGTGAAATTCTGACCAATTGAAAAGCAGTTTAGGAAATACGTCATGGCCAATGAGTGATGTGGATGTTGTCATGTGACTGCATTTTGGTTGTTTCAACTGGTTCAGACCAAAGCAATCAATGTGGTGTGAAAAGGAACTAAAAAAGCAGCAAAATGCTACAATGTATAATTGTTTGCCCTTGGTTCGGACCAAATGAACCGAACTAGAGATGTGAAAGCACCCTTTATGTACAGATTCTAGAACAGATTCTTACTAGCTTACCATTATGAATCGGGCTAAAGTAAGGAGATGGTTTTGAATACTGGCTGGTTATTGCTCAAAAATTTATTTTGGATCATTTTTAACCCCCCCCCCAAAAAAAAGAAAATTGTCAATGACTGCAGTTTTAAATTGGAGTACTAATCAGAAATGTCAAAAACATGACAAAAGCATAACAGAATTACTAAAACTTAAACTAAAATTAAAATGAAAACTACAAATATTAAAATAAAAACAAATTTAAAATATCAATAATACCAAACGAATACTGGTCTGTATTAAAAAAATAGTTCAGCTAAAAATTCTAATTCTGCCATCACTGCAGACAAGGTTTACTTTCTTTCTTTCATGGTACTAAATTTTAGCAGTGACTAGAAAGTGAAGGGGTGTTTTTTTACTTATTCAGAATAAAGAAATCTGTTTAATATATATATTAATGTTAAATATATAAACCGCAAAAACAAATCAAGTTTTTTAAAAGTCAAGTGTAAAGTAAAACCAAAATGACAAAATTTCAAATGATGAAAAAATATAATTCTATTCAAATGACAATTCTGCTTTCTTAATTTTCTCAAATGTAAATAAAATATATATACAAGGTGCATAAAAAATGCTTCTTTTTCCATTAAAATTTGAGCAGGTAATATGCGACTGGATTGCAGGTTTTTAGTGAAGATGTTTTTTTGTGCTGACACGTACCACATTGAAAACTGGCACAGCTATTTAGTAAGTCCGCTGCCACAACTCTCACAGTAAAACGTGACAACTCAGTCAACACTGTTCAAAAACAAAATGTGTAGCATTGTTATTTTTAGAGTTGAACAGTATTCTGAGTTCAGCGTGATGCATCAAAACAATAAGAATGTTCCACCAAGGCTAAGTCATCTGCAAGAGTATTGTTCTACAAAGTCTTCCTCTAAGGATCCCTCCCATATCTGGGACTTTGATGAGGGAAGGGTTTCTGCAGCTAATATAAAAGAAAAGAGAAAAGGAGAGCACCAGGCTTTGTGGGTAATTATGGCACAGGCGAGAGCGTTGGAGGGCCAGATGTGTGAGGAATGTTCTGGCTGGATCCGTTGACGGGGGAGGGGGTTAAGAATAGTTGACTCACCGTCTGCAGATCGTTACAGAGCTGTCGAGCCTCCAGCGGTCTACTGTGTGTTTTATAACGTTAAGCTGAATGTCACCACCACAGCCATAATAAAGATGCAGAACAACCATGAGTTATTGCAATGGCCACGTTTAAAATGAATCGCAGAGATTCATTTACACAATCTGGCAGGGTCGGCGAAGGCGGAAGACGTCACAATGATTGAATGCACTTATATACGTTGTATGTTTTCAAAGGTGCATTTTAGCATGAGAATAATAAATCTACAGCTAACAAAAATAAGCAACTGGCTAATTGTTTTATCTCATCTGAAAAAGCAACATTCAAAATGGAGTAAAGCAAATTATTTTTCAAGTTTTATCTTATCTGTAAACAGTGCCTTGGACACGAACCCCCACCTCTCATTCACTCAGTGAGCCCATTAGTTATGTGCTGCTATGGTTGAGCAGTGCTCCAGAACAGCCTCTGTTTGTTCAGCTGTTTCAGGCCGGCTGCAGAAACCCTGGGAGGCTGAAGAGAATTCACAACCCCAACTCATCAAATGAAAGACGAGATGGTGGAGGGAGAGAGGAAGAATAAGAGAGATGAAGAGGAAGGATGAGTGCAGTGGAGCTCAAAGATAAGATGATGATGATGATGATGATCCAGACCCAGAGTAGATACTTGCCTATGATCTGAGGGGGGAAAAAATGCTTTTGAGAAACACAAGCCATCCCCTATGGAGCAGATTCTGGCACGTGTTGGATATATAGCAGGGAGAACTGCAAATTTATAATTTATACTTCAACCCCAAGGCCCTTTTAACATATTACTGCTGGCTTCCACAAAATATGATTAAGCCAGTTCCTCTAATTTGTTTGCAGTACTGCGTGACAATTTAAATGTAATGGAAATTGAATGAATGTGTCCACTGGGTTTCAGCAAGTCCTCTTTGTAGTTGCAAACAGCCTAATGGTTTATACATGTTACAGAAGCTTTTGCTGCTAACTTCAAACACAAACATAAAGGGTTAAAAAGGAAAGGGATTGTTCACTCAAAAGTGCAAGTTGAATGTTGTCAATTTACTCACCCTTAATTTGTTACAAACAAGTTTCTTTCTTCTGTTGAACATAAAATATGATATTTTGAAGAATGTGACTATTAGACTATTGTGTAACCCATAAGCACACCTATTTTTTACACATCTTATAGCCTGATTTTTTATTTATTTTTTGCATGGTTTTCAACATTCTGTCTGCTTATTAAATGTGTGCATGTCTTTTGTACATCTGTTTCATAAGTTTGACATCAAGACCAGAGTAAAAAAAAAGTTGTCTTTTGTCATACAGTATATGTACTTATTAATTACTTGCCTGATACAGTCAAAGCCAGCCTTAAGAGCTCTCTGTTTGACTGATGAGTTTGAGTTTTGCACACTATTTCTGGTTGTGCTGACAGATACATATGTTTTTGTAAGTGCTAAATTGGCAATCTCGGCCCTTAGTATGCTGCAAAGAATGAGTCAGTGTGTCCAGTTGGTGTTGGCATTTATATGTGTTTCTCAAAGCGCTGAACATTTCCCCAGTCATCACCAAGGCCAGTGCGTAGCCTTTACTTCATCCTGTTGTGTTCTGTCCTAAAGCGAGTGTGGCCTTACTTAAATGTCATGTCAGCAGCCCATACTTCCCTAAAACATTTCCTAGTACAGTACAAACATACTGGAACGACTGACCCCAGATCAGGGGAAAACACCTGAAGTTTGACGATATGCCAATCCACATATTCTGGTAAGACCAGCTGGCTTTATATATCGGCCCCTCTAAAATGATATAATATGCTGTTTTAAGTTGAATATTTGTAGATATTTTTCCTAGGTTGCATAAAGGCAGCATTGTGGTTATCCTTGCATAATGGATTGATTGAAAAAAGAGAAAAGAACAAGAAAATGGCGGGAAACTCACACTACACAGTTGTTTTGAGCCAAAATCATTTATTGCCCTCGATTTGAAACGGGTTGAAATTTCAGCCTTGCTAAGCGGGGAAACTCGAACCGACGGTCCAGCTGTCCGCAGGCTGCCGTCCCACAGCGCCTACCGCCACACACAGTTTCCTCCCCTCTCTTATTCCATTCATTCTCTCTGTCCCACAGAAGCAGGTGATCGATTGGAAGAACAGACCCAAACAAAACATGGTCCTGAGAGTTGAGCAGTTGCCCAGAACTGTTTTTCCCCTTTTTAGAAAAGCCCAGTTGAGAAAAAAGTTACCCCCGCTAAACAAATCTGTCATCGTGCAAAACGGCCATGTTTGATTCTGCTTGTTGGCTTCTTATCCATCTTACTCATCTTCTGGGTGGTTGTTAATAATGCATTTCGAACTGAATTGAGAATGACTTTTAAATTCCAATTTAGTTTCCAAGTTTTAACTGAAGTAGCAAACAGGTCAATGAATTGCAAAGAACAGTGAATTTGGTTGTAATGAATTATTTCTATTTTTTTTTTAAATCACAGGAATTCAATTAATAGAGCCAGAGTTTTTTTTTTTGTTTTTTTTTTTACGACCCTGAGTCTCTACGATATTCTGGATCCTAGATATAGCTCCATTAATGTAAGTCAAAGGATTCTTCTGCACATTAAAATGGGCAGAAGAATCCTTTGACTTACAATAAAGAAAAAAAATCTCTGATTACTTAAAGTAATAGCTAGTCTCTCTAACAAGTTAACATGATTTGATTAATGATTTGCTCTTGCCTTAGTAAACTCCACTTATAATTCTGTATCAGTATAAAATACAGATAATTAAAGTGAAACAACAATGAACAACCTTTGGCCATGATCACTATGCTTTCGTGCCTCATGGAAACCTGGTTAATTCTTTGCTCAAGACTTATGACTTAAGTGCTTACCACTGTGGAACAAGCTAACGTTGACCTGCGACGTGATCCATGATGGCACTACAGTTCACAAAAAAAAAAAAAAAAAAAGGCTCAGAGGTCAAGTTAAACCTGTCGGCAGATTTGTCAGTTGCAAAATATTTGTACAGAATTTGAGTCAAAGATTCTTCTTTGGACTGACACACATCTGAAGTCACCGGTCTCACTGGTGTTATTACACCATCAGAGAATGCCAGCTCAGATGACAATCAATGCATTTGGCATAATGCATTTCTCAATAAATGAACTCAGCTACAAACCAAGAAATCCAACCGAGTGTGAAAACAGCCTTAGAATGAGAGTAGAACAAATTTAGCAACACACAAGTGACTGTTTGTCATCTGCTGGAGCTGTCATGGCAAGTTTTGTACACACATCTGTGCTTCAGCATCCGTTTCCTCTCTTGTGCAGTGCTGTGTATGTCCTGTGGTAAATGTGCTATCAGACAATTGCTCCAGTATGGTTACCATACAACTGATATCAATCTCAATTATTAAAGCTCTGCTATACAGCACTCATTTTGCATCATCTCTTTCTATTCTTTTGCCATTGCAACGGATATTACATTAAACAGCATGCAAAGATGTTTTCCTTCATTTCTTTGTCATACATTCAGGTCTTTCTCTTTCCAGCTTTAATAGTCGCCTCTTTTACTCACAAAGGACTTGAGGTAGAGTATTGCAGACAGTAGCTGCATTATCAGGCAGATAACTGGACGGCAACAGCACCCTTCCGTCTGTCACACACAGTGAATTAGGGACCTCGGGTGGGACAATGAGGGATTGTCCTCTTTAAGTTTATAATCATTGGTGTCTCCATTGGAAGGCAGAAAGGCCAAAACAGAAGGACAGCAGGAATGGTCAGAGAGGCAGAGAAATCTTACCTTGGTAATCTGACTTAATGAAACTTATTTCATTAATCATTGCATGGACAAAAATAGAGTTAACATTTTTCAAAACCTCATCTTTTGCGTTCCATAGAAGAAAGCCATAAGCCCAAAGTATACTTAGGTTTTAGTCATAAACTAGGGCATGCATTCTATGTGTGTGCCATAAATTTCTTCATGAGATTCGAGTACACGCATACTATGTGCACTCAGCAGCACAAATGCCTTTAATTATTAGTTTCATTAGTAATCACTGGTCTGGAACATTGTCAAGGATGAGATGGAAAAACAACACATCACTAGAGACGGCAACAAAAACAGATGCCGACGTTGACTAGCACTTCTGTGAGGGGATTACACATAACCAATAGCAACTGTAGTTTAAATGAGCTTTCGTGTCAGACTATACTGGTTTGGAATGACATGAAGTTGAGTAAATGATGACAGAATTATAATTTTTGGGACAACTATACCTATAAATCTGGGTGAAGTAAACTAGTCACCACTTTAGATGGTCTAGGCTGTTCCTCTTTAAGGTACACTGGTAGAAAATGCTACTTATTAAAAACTATACTTCATTCTGCAGCAAAACCTCCTCATTGTGAGTTTGGGAACGTAACTGTCCTGTACTGGCCGGGCTGCTGGGAGGACTGGCTGGCGTGGGTTCTAATTGTACATGGTGCAGGGCAGGAACTGAAGAATAGGAGAGGAAATTGGGAGAGGAGGATGGGGGCCAGCAGATGTTTCAGCTTTGGGTTTTGGCTGGAAAGGGCAATTATGAGGCACTCTTAATGACGCTGGCAGCCGCCCCATAAACCTGGTTCAGTGGAAGAGCTGCTCATTAGGGTGACCCACCAAAAAACACTGCAACCTGTCCACAATCTTCCATGTCCCACCAAACATGCCAAATCAAGGCTATGGGAAGTGCAGCTGCAAAAGCTGGGAACTGTACAGGCCCCATGGACCAAAAAGATACGCAGAAGACAGTGTTTGAGCCTGTGGATCTAAGGTAGTAGTAAAGCACTCTATTTGGGGCGTGAGCGCAGTAATGATGCAGGTTTTCCATTATGCAGGTTTGTGCATAAGGGTGTTGGAAGCTGGTGAACCAGACTACAGTTAAAATGATAAATGGAGAAAAAGGGAGAGGTGGCTTTGGGGGGTGTTGGGAACTAGTCACATTAAAAACTGCATTAAGAGCCCAATATAAGACATCCTGTAATGTACACTTCTGATTTTCCCACTAGTTCATACATATTAACTTCACCGGTGCCATAAATCTGTTTAATGACCACAAGGCTCAGCACCGTCATGGCTACCTCTACAAGGGGCTCCGGTCTCAGTGACGGCAGGGAGACTGCCGTACCCTGGCTCAGGGGTTTACAAGAGATCTCCCCCATTCTCATGCACCATGGCATGGCTAGACCTCAGACCTGTCTTTCAAGGCGAAACCACTGGCACACAAGAGCGCTTGGCACAGGCCCTGCTATTGAGTTTTCATGAAAGTAGGTCACTGCAAAGCACCCGCTGAAGCTTCGGAGCATGAGGAAAGGAAAATAAATGAGGAGATGACAGAGGATAGAAAGAAGATACCAGCCACTTCTTGTCCAGCAGAATGGGAGGACGCAGAGGAACAGGAAGTTACGTGACATGCTGATAATGGTCTCGTCTTCTACAATCCTGAGATGTCTTTGAAATCGAAATGATGGTAAGTGAGTAACAAACATGTTTGCTAGCCATATGTTTCCATTGTTGTGGTTTGGTAAGAAAAAAAGCTGTGTTAGGCAGTTTTATTGTACCTATGATTGATTTACCACATAAAGTCCAATTTAAAATGTTAAGGCCCAAGTACATGAGGTTTATGTTAAGGCTCATCATGCACTGATTTTGGCCAATCTGGACATGGAAAGGTCAAACCTGTTGAGAAAGTAAGAATGATTCAGCCGCAGCTGATACATGTGTCTCACACGTGTTCAAAAGAATTGAAATAAACATAACAGAAAGGTGCTATAGATCTGTGAAACCGTTTTCATCCTAATTCATTTAAGCACATGCGTCTCTCTACTGCTAGACTTACCAGACACTTCATTTTCCATGTGTTTGATCTCACACCCTGTAGATCTGACAAATATGTTAGGTTATGGAACTTTTAGGATCATTCGCTCCATCTGAATGAAGCAGATTATTAAAAACGTCTCGTCTCATTCTGTCCGTCACACATGTGGCCATCCTGCAAATTCCCACAATTCCCTTGTGTTGTCTCAGGTACCACATGGAGTGGCGTAGATGGATGACACTTTAACCAGCCAAACTGGATGGGCTGGAACAGCATTTTCGAGGGGGAAAACTGCAGAATGGATTTTAAAATGGTAAAATGAAATATAAAAATATGAACATTTTGGCCAAATCCAAAAAATAACTATTGAATATTGTCAAAAAAAAAATTTCACTACAACCAAGGCTGCAAGTGAATTTAGGCATTACAGCATTATAATCTACAGTTTGAAAATAGATATTAGTTTTAGATTTGGAGATAAAGATAATATTTAACCGTGTTATTAATTTGTTAGTGTTTTAAGATTAACTTTAAGTGAGCGTTAAATGATGACAAAGGTGATAAGAATGTAAAAATAGGGGAAACAAGCACACAATTAAATATACAATATCAAAACATAGCAATAAGTAAGAGATCTGTAATAATCAATATGGTACAAATATGGATATATTTTGCACAAAGCATAATCAAATGAGTCAAATTGTTAAATAATACAATTTCTGTAGAGTTCTGGGGCTTCTCTGCAGATTCCATATGGGTCTTCTAATAAAGCATAAATTAATAAAATAATCTAATTAGTAAAATGAGAGTACTGGATCGGATACAGGACATCGGGACATTGCGCCCCATGTTTCTTTCCCATTATGCGAAGCCAGATGGGAAAAGAGAAAAACATTGTTTTTACATGACAGATCCAAAGTCTTGGATTTCAAAGAACACACACACTAACAGGTGTGTTAGATCACATTGTGGAGAGATTCAATTATACGCTGCGTGCATATGCACACACAGACACGTGCAAACATTCACCATGCTGGACGTTCTGGCAATAGTTTTTCACATATTTGCATGTATTTTCAGCAAGGAACACTTTTTGGCAATCAGAATGAAATAAAAACACTTTCATCTGAGTTTCAGTTCAGCTGAAACGTAAAACAAACAAAAGTAAAATTCTAAAACTACTCATATCTGTATTCAGACATAAAAAAGAATCACTTCCTCTGCAACACCCAACCACCCACACATATCAAAACACAGCCTGGCCACTGTCAAATGTGTACAGTAGGACGACACATCACTTAATATAGAACTCATATCAAAATCCCCTAACGGTCACGTGAATTAGGTGTGAGTTCTGAATTAGTTTTTACAGTTCATCTCATCTGAAACCAACTTGGTTTAGACGTGTGGAAGAGAAAAAATTAAAGCAACTCTCTTAACCATGCTTTGACTAATAAACTAAATTTTATGTAAGCATTATAAAAAATCAAAACACATATTCATAACTATAGAAGAGTATAAAAAGAAGAAGGGAAAGAAGAAGTGGATAGAGGGCAGTGCAGTTGATAAAAGGAAGTGAGAGTGTTTTAATGCAACATCTGCTCTTCCTGTGGCCCGTCTCTCGGCGAGTCGCTCTGTTTGTCTACGGGTCACAAGCGGCCAAAAAATACAAACACCAACAAAGGCACTCACAGTCATGTGGATGCAAAGCCGAGTCAATAAGTAAACAGGCAATGCTCCATATGTGATTTGGCATGGACAGTGGACAGAGCCGTTTTGACTGAGACTAACAAATGGGAATGACAAAAATCTGTGTTATCTTTTCATTTGCAAGGGAGAAGGCAATAAGCAATGAGGGCCCACGTCAAGTAAGGAAGCGAGGGAGCGAAGGCCCACATACATCTCCCCTGCTTAGCTCGCCCTCCCTTTCTCTTGGCAACTCAAAAGCCTACACAAAGAATTCCAGCATTCAGCCAAAAGGTAAAAAAACACAGTGAAGCTCCGCCTCGCAGTCTGATAGACATTTGCCCCTGGAAAAATGAGCCTGATAGATTCAACCTGTGCTGTGGATGGGATTCGTTACAGAAAATACCTAAACAATGTATTGATGCTAAACTCAGATGATTAGTATGAATTAGCACAGTTGCTGGTGACATCGTTTAGAAACATCAAATGTGATTAAGCATAGCCATGATGCGACTAGGGGCTTTTTGTCATGTGGGTGTCCTTATTAGTAGTCCAAAGATGCTCTCTGCCTCCTTCACCGCTTTGTTGTTCCACATATGCACTCTGTTTTAGCTCTGTTTCAAAACCTAGCGAGCTGTGCCTTGCTGTCTACTGCCTGCAGCTGCCTTCTGAGGCAGCAAATTCAGTGGAAACAATGTTAGCATGTTGCTAAGCTAACAAACAGCACTCTAAAAAGGCACCTTTTCACTGTTTGCAACAATCAAAAAGTCATTAATTTCTAACAGAGAGTCACGCTAAGGCCAAATTTGATTTGAACTCCATTTAAAATGACTTCATGAACAAACTCAATTTACAAACTGTCGCAGTAAACAGATGGCCTAATAAGAATAAAAATACACAAAGATTTAAAAAATTTAATCTATTTTTTTTTTTATATTTTATTCTAGATATCTATATATATTCTAGATATCATTATTACATAAAAGAAAGATCAACATTTTCCAGACTTTTCAGGTTTTGTAACAGCTTTTGTTCTTTACACACATACAAGTGTGTGAGCAGAGGTTGACTTAAGCTGATCCATCTGTTTGGACTGCATCAAGAGAACGGACATGCAGACAGGGCCCAAAACACCTACGTCACATGACACACACACACACAAGACACACACAAAGTGAAGCGCTAGAACTGGACTTCTCGCTTATCACCCGCTTTCATCTTGGCATTGGCAGAACTGTTCATTTTCAAGAGACCAAATTTGTGTCTGGTCTGGCCAATTCAGAACGACTAATGTATACTCTTTAACTCTCTCTCCCCACTGCGGCTGCGCTGGGCCAAAGCCACAGGCGTGCAGGAGAACCTGATAGTCGTGGAACCCGCGCTGCTCTCGCTCCGAGCTGGAATGCATCTCTGCAGAACTGCACTTTTCACCATATCAGGGGAATGATTGGAGGTCCCCACCAGAGCGATCAACTTCCATGTTCAGCCAGACAACCAAACCACCCACTCACCACACACACAAAACTCCCTCTGACACTGGACAAACCTCAGCAGGCTGAATGTGTGCTCACAACATATGATTCACATGCTGAAAATGACAGTTTTTTGGAGTTCGGGTTTCACTTCCTCAGATTCTGGTGTTGTAACATTTCAAGAAATCGGTATCCGTTTAGGTATAGGAGACTCTCATGAGATTTCATGAGAAAAATTAACTTTTTTGAGAGTTACTTATCCTCTGGAGTCAGATCTTTTCAATGCTCTTGTTTGCTGATCTAGTTCACAAAAGCAGCCTGATTGATTCATACAGGGATCATAATGCTCTGGTTCTTATTTATTTGTTCATGAATCATACCAGTCTTGATGACAAACTGACTCAGTGATCTGGTTGCAGTGGAAAACAAATCACTGGCAATGAGGGGTTTAATTTAATTTCTTTCTTTTTTTCATAAGGTTCAAAAACATTGAAGTTGTATGGATTACATTTAAGATAAAATGAGGACCAAAATTTTCCAAATGTTTTTACAAATTCAAAAAGAACCCCATTACTGTAATTACACGGGAAAGAGCAACTAGAACATTATTCAAAATACCTTCTTTTGTGTTCCACCAAAGAAAAAGTCCAAAGCACTTGGAATGATATGAGGTTCAGTAAATTATTTTTTTAAACTATTCCTTAAAGACAGCAACCTGATTTTGCAGACATGCTCATTTTGTTATATCGGCCTCTCATCTGAGATTGTAAACTGTGATTTACTGATATAGAGGAAAAGAAAGTGAACAAAGCAAATGCACAGCCCAGATTGTGATTGTGTGAAGAACTACACTGAAAAACGAAATCATGATGCTGAATATGTAAGAAGCATGTGGTCTATTTTAGGAGTCAAGATGTTTATATTTTGAGTGAAATTTACATTTAGAAACTGTATGTGCATGTGGAAAGTGAGTTTGGCATATAAGACATAACATATACAACATTTGAGATCATGCATATGAAAATGTCAGACTTGTCATTTTATATGAAAACCCAAAAGTTCAATATACCTCACTTGATGGTTTACAAAGAGAGATATCCCCCTTAAATCTCCTCTGGGAACTGTTACGTTGCCCCCTGCTGGATCAACTGCTACGAGCTTTATTTACGAGCTTTTTTTCTACAACTAAACCCTTTCAGTCTCTTAGACATCATTCATTTAAAACACTTTGATATCACTCACACTGGCTGAGCATACAACCTTCGTCCTACAAAGAGTTCCATCACATGATTCAGTAAACGGTCTCAATTTGAGCACTGCCCATGACAATTATTTGTCACTTATGATACAAAGTTCTCTCAAAGATATGATGAATGACTTTTTCCACATTTTAAACCTCTACACACAGGTCATGAAATATCTCAATGAGAAAGGTACAGGACACATAGTGCGCCCAGAACATTAGATGAGAAATGGATTGATTTTGTTTGCATGGTTTTGACATTTGCACTGCTTTTCTCAGTATCTAACCATCTCTCTTTTTCCCTGAAGGTGAATGGGGGAATCTAAGCAAACCTGACACTACAAATGTGAACCACACCCTGTTTAACTCCACACATCCTCATTTAGTTTTCCAGAGAATAAAGGGGGCAATAATCTCTATATCAGAATTGTTGTAAAGATATGGGCGAGGGTAATACAGTGCTGTCTGCATTTTGCCCTGATTTGGCATCATTACAAAACTTGGAATTTCCCCTGAGCTGTAATATATATATATAAAACATATATATATATATATATATATATATATATATATATAAAACTGCACTCTGAAATTTAGGAGTGTAAAATGTGGTAAAATATTGAAATCACATGTTAACATACAAATTTAGACTAAAATCATCCTGACAATAAACTATGCTTATTTTTTAATGTATTAAAGAGTCATTCTCTGAAAAAAAAGCATTCTCTTATGCATTGATGCTTCTCAAATCAATGTATATTATTTCAAGGATTAAGGAACAGTTTCTAATATTTTAACTGGAAAAGACAACAAAAATATTTCTGAAGAGCAGGATTCTCTGCAGTGTATCTTCAAACTTCCACTTCAGCGTTTTAAAAAACAGAAGGCATACGGGAATATCTGGCCAATTTGTTTTTCAAGAGCATGTGGACTTTACGTTTTGCCATTTATTTAATTGAGTTGTCTGATAGCGGGAATTCCCCGGCACTGCAATGTCATGAAAACACTATGGGAGCTGCATACCAATGTGAATATGAATAAACCTATAAGTAGTTAAAAAAAATGTTTGTGTCAATTTCTTTTCTCTCTATTAGAACAGAAATGTATTCAGTGCGATACTGCCTTGAGTATCAGATGCTGTATTTAAGAACAGTATACAGTATGGTAGGCAGTATGGACTGAATCCAGGTCCTGGATCTCGTTTCAGCTCATAAATTTCTACAGCCAGTTCTGTGCAGCCGCTGAAGGTAATCTTATTGTAAAATATTTTAAAGACCCAAATTACGTTCAATTAAAGTCAGATCTCACACCAAGTTTTACATGCACTTCATGTTGAGTAAAGACCTTGGAACATGTAAAGATTCCAAATCTTTTTCTTGCTTTTATAAATAAACATATCACTGGCAAGCATGGTGGAAAAAAGCCTTTGTTACAAGCAAACATTCTGGATTGTTCACTTGTCAATCAGCGAGTCGCTCTGACGAAAAGAACTGACTGGAGATTCCCCAGTGGTTTGAAGAAGGCTTGTGCTTACTGGTGTGATGGCCTGATTGCCAAGAGAATAACCTGATAAGGAAGTGAGAGGCACTGCTGTGATTTGTTTTTCCCAGCGTGCTCGGGGTACGTCCCATTCAGGTATGGTGACTCATCAAGTGCTCAGAACTGAGAGGCAAACAGCCACAACAAAACACACAGGGCTGGCGAAAGAAAGCGACGGGGACAAACAGTGTGCATCTTCAAACAAATTATCCAGCATGTACACCGGCTGACTTACGGCCTGAAACTTTTGAGTCACTTAACCACAAATCCTACTTAACCAATGAAGATCTGACATCACATTTCACTATACTATGTAATCACAAGACATACGCAAAAGTGGGTTACACTTCGGTCATGTTGAAAGGGTGCAACGATTGAGATAATGGCCGAAGTCTTATCTGCACAAACACGGGAATGGTTATACCACCCTCATTACAACTCCTCTAATCTCACACTTGCTCCAGACATCCATAAATTCTCTCATATACAGCTCAGCTATTCCGCTTTGTGTAAAAGGAAACAGCGTCCTTATGAATGCTAAGTAACAAAACACAGGCCTCCTGGAATCTCCTGGACACTGTTGATCTAAATGAAGAAAATGTAGGAGTCATGTTATGTGTACATGTATCTTTTAAGACTTTACTAGATGTTTTTCATCCATTTGGATGAGATCGTTGGTCCACAATACAAGGAAATAAACTCTGGCTTGAGCCAAAGTTGAGACTACGAAAACATCTCAAGCACCAAAACTGTTGACATTGTTTGGATTTGCTTGTTACAAAATGATGTGCGGATCTTTATCTTTTGCAGTTGCTTTTGCTACCCTCATCACAGAAACAAACATCTCAACTCTGACCCTAAAAACCCCAAACAGAACTGCACAGTTCTTGATACCTTTTAATAGGGGCAACAGACCCTCGTTGTCTAGACCATAGATACTAGATAGAACAGATTCAATGTCTAGTGTTAGTCTGGTCATGTATACTTTGAACACGAAGCAGACTGTGCGAGCGGGCAGGTTACCGTGAACCCAGATGGGCCTGAGGGTTCGGGCGAGGGCTCGAGGGAAAGACACGATAGAGATACGCAGGCCTGAGCAATCTGAAAACCGGGTGGTCTGTAATGTGGCCGAGGAATGTGAAGTTCGCAGGGAGAACAGACGCTAAGGAAAACTGAGGAGCCCAGATCAAACGTGATGACCAGGCGGGCCGCATGTAGAGGTGACCCGATGCAGCATGTGTGTGTCTGTCTGTATACCTGAAAATATGTCGGTCGCACACTACTCAAGCTGCTATGAGTTGGATCACAGCAGCCATTCTCAGATCTGTTACAGGTTGTTGTCTCATTGATCTCTTTCTAACTCTTTTCAGATGTACTCTTCCCTGTCTTCTGAGTTCACACTAAGAACAAGGTCACGCAGCATTAAGACCAGTAAAAACATTTTTCTTTATCAGCATTTTGTCTGTTTTCAGTCTTAAATAATGATAAATGTAATGTGTAAGATACATTTTTTTGGAAAAAAATTTTCAATTATTTTTCAATTGTTTAGGGGAAAAAATAAAAATTATGTAAAAAGTCTTTTAGTTATCTTGTTTTATGGATGTTCAGTACGGAGAGCATGACATAATTCTGATTAAGAAAGTTATTTTTAATGTACAGTATATAGCCCTTTGCCCTGACTGTCAACTCCTTTCATTCTCATCAGGGTGAGAAAAGATGATTGACATCTCAGAAAAGCAAGAACAAACATGAATGAGGTGGTATAGCAAGCTTAATAATAATATGTCAGTTGGTGTGTGTGTGTGCATGTGTGTGTGTGTTTACAAGTCAATTCATCAATGACAAAATAAAAGCCCAAAAAACAGCGAGCATGAGCTGTCTGAAAAGATGTTTCCCATTGTCACATCATAACATAGTTGGGCTTTGCTACCTCTGTCTGGTGACGAGATGTCAGCCAATCAAATCCCACTGGTAAGCACCTCATTGGCTGTTAAGCCTCTCAGCCATTTGTAGGCAAACATAGAGGCCTGTTTCAGAGCCCTGGTTACAAAAACAAAACAAGATTTCTGTTATAGTCATAATGATCTGCGATGAGTAGATCAGTTGGCTTATGCATAGCTTACGCCATGTCAGACCATCTTAACGATAAACAGATGAGGCAATTATACTTGGGTTAATTGTGTCACTTTAATAAATCAGTCACGTGTGCGGACAAACACACACATAAAGGCCTACATATATATGATTTTACACATAAACTTTGGTGTGCAAACATTCAATTTTGTCTTCTTAAAGTTCTTAAAAGTCTTTGGTACCTTTAAGTCATAACCTCTTATCATTTTGTTTTTTTACAATGTATTTTATTTGTTTGTTTGTTTTTTGATACAGTACATTTTGTTAAATATGGATTAAATTGATGGCTCTCTTTAAAAATAATGTTTGTTAAATGTATTAAATAAATAACTTTTGAGTGCTTTTCCACTCATAATGACTATTTTGAGTTCAAAAGGGAATTATAATAATCATGATCAATGTTTGGTATAAATGAACAACAAGCTGCTCACAGAGTGACCGTGAGAGAGACCCTGTCCTGAGGGAAAACAGCTAGCGTTGAACCAAACTCAAACTTGCTTCTGGTCCAAAAACAACGTGCCAAATGCAAGTGTGACCTTTTTTCATTTAACTAAATCATGCTTTTTACAATCTGAAGCTTTTTATAGAAACCCAAATGAGCTTTTTGCTTGAGCTCCTGTGGTTCCATTGCGTTTTACAGGTCCACGGAGAGTCAATGAGCCCATTGGGACTACTATGTTCAGAGAGGAAAACCACTAGACCGCAAGCGATTCAGCAAGTTGTACAGCAGTGCATGAAGACCAACCCCTCTCTAAGAGTAGAGGGGATTTGTAAATAATAGCTTTATGTTGTATTATATTGTAGGGATGTACAAAACAACAATTTTTGAAGTCAACTAGTTGGTGGTTTGCCTGAATGACTAGCTGAGTAATCAGTAGTACTGATGCAATCATGTTGGAATTACTGTAATTAAAGGTTTCCCACATTTGCGCCTGCGTCAACTTTGTAATTAAAGGTTGGAAACTCAATTTTCAGAGAGAGACAACTTGTACTACCTGACCACTGTGATGTCACATTTAAACAACCAAAGCTGTAGGAGCTTGAGCAGTGAAATTAATACTTGCTATGCTTTCTGCGTCCTTCAATATTTTCTCAGAATTCCAAAGTGGCATGAACGCAACCTGTGTGTGTGGCACAAAGCACTCGAATCACAATGCAATAGCCAAAGACGTCTATCTGCACGTGTGTGGTTGTACCAAAAGAATGTCATTGAAGCATTGCTACAATTTGTTTTTAAATAAATACAGTCTAAAACTAGCTGAAAAGTTGGTCAAACTCTGCGCCCATTTGATTCAAGGGGTATATGAACTTTTATTAACACCCATTATGAACAAAAACAGTGTTTATTCACAAACACACATGACTCGGAGATTAGATCATAGGTGACCCCACCTTCAGAGTCCATAATGCACTTCTCCAGTCAATCATCCAGCAAACATTTCTTAAAATAAACCTCATCTTTTTCTCAGCTCTACATACTCTGAAACATTTTCTCTCTCTCAGCAGCTCTCTCTCGTGCGAGAAACAGAAATTTCGCTGCTTTTTTTTAAAGCCTCAAATGGCCACTTTAACACAGACCAGGCAGTTGAAAAAACAGAGGTAGTGAAACTTCTCACATATTTCCTAATCAGATGTAATATGCACACACACACCTGCAATAACACAGATCCCACTGTATTTTACACCCAAATGGTGTGCTCTTACACCAAACACCCCAGCCAAGACCACTATACCATAACTCTGTCCCCAGGCCTCATTGTCGCCTGTCACCAAGATCTACATTCTCGGACTCTAAAATCTGTGTTAGATCAAGATCAGACCACAGTAATGAAATCAAGTGAAGGTTGATACACAGTCACGGATTTGAGTAAATAATCACTTCAGCCAATGCTAGTTAATGCTTTATAGTGAAAATCATTTCTCGTCAAGGGCTGGTTTGGATGCTCTTTGTGGAAACCAACGCATAGCTCTCACAATTGCTCTCACGTCTTAATATCTTAATAAAACCACACACACCCATTACACTTAAAACTTGGTTACTTATCATAAAGTTTGTACAGCCAACAGCTGCTTTGAAGGAGACGCTTACCCATAGTTCATTAAGAACATAACCGATACCTTTATCTTTATTATAGTAATATATTAACACGAATCTAGTTCCACTGAACCGAATGAAAACTAACAACTTCCTGCAGTTCCTTCAGTAAATGACTATAGATATATGGGAAAAATAAGTTGGACACTGATCTTTTTTTCTACATAACCTTTTGACTATCAAAGAAAACATACAGCTGTTTGGATAGCCTAGAGCGGAACAAGCAAATCTGTTACCTGCTCTTACATGCACAGCTGTTCAGCTTTAAGGGTTGGATCAATGTCTTATGGCTTGAATCTGTCACTAGGAAAAACAAAAAAACTGGTGTGTGATGGAACCTTTGAAAGACTCTGAGAAATGTTTCGGAAAATGGACGCAAAAACAAAGATTAAGCCTATTGAGGCAAAATTTACTTTTGGGATCTATGACGTTGGGTTGTACCAAATACTCATATTCCCATTTCAAAGGCCAAAGTTTGGGGTGGATTTGTTCTTCAGGAACAAACTGAGTCCGTTGGCAGTCTTATGGAGCTTGTTAGGGATGTTAGGCAGAACCGGAAAGAGGACTCTGTGACCATCAAGTGCCGAGCCAAACCAACTAAGGAAAAGTCTGGAGAGAAAGGGTTTGACATGTAATGGGAAGACATACACAACAGTGATGGAGGTGTAGGTACAAGATGGAAGAAAGTTGGAGGCCTGGCTCCCCACCCCTGCCTGGGGTCCAGACCGCAGGATGAGCGGCAGCTATTCATTTTAATAACTGCACTTATTTTCTTCCCTGCCAGGAGCCATTACCATAATTCACACTTTCTGCAGAACACCTGGAGAGCTTTAGTGTGGTTTACAAGTTTTGGATTTAAAAAAGTCTGGAAAAGTCTTCGAATTCTGAATTGAAAAGAGGGAGGAAGAGAGAAATGAACCAACAAGTAGTTCAACCAAAAGATACAGTTCTCTCATAATTTACTCCTAGGTCGCTTTAAATAGGATTTTCTAATCATGACAGAAATGAGAATCTGATTTTTAGAATACAAAAAGATGGATTGAGAAGATGTGCACATGACACTGTTTTCCAATCAATTGCAATGAGCACTACAGAAAAAAATAAAAAACTACAGAAAAGATGCAGTAGTTCATTGTAGTAAACTTTTGTGCTTAATCATATATATATATATATATATATATATATATATATATATATATATATATATATATGATAGCTTTTTTTGCTAAGGATCTTTTTTTTTTAAATTGGAATGGCCATGTTTATGCAAGTTCATTTTAAAGTTGAGTTACATCTCTATAACAGTCAGTCTGAGATGTGACAGCGGTTGACAGCCACTTGGCATCTGCTTTAATGTTTACACTGAAGCCTCACCCTCAAGCAGCAAAGCACTAAATATAACAGAAGATGCATAAAGCAGAAAGAAAAAAACGAGGCAAGAGTTATTGCTCTTATCTCCAAAAAGAGAAAGAAAACAGAAAAGCGTGCTGCTCAAATACCCTGGTAAAAATGCAAAGCAGTGTGGGTAACCTCTGTGTAACGTTATGCAAAGCTGAGTGGGAGATAAGCAATGGACGTTTACATAACGGCAACAAGGAACCAGAGAGAGAGATATAGCTGTCCACTGTTTTTAAAAAACTGCCATAGGGAGCCACAAAGTACAGTCTTTGGTAGTCAGGTGGCTGTTTGTTTTGGCTTTTAAAAATTAGGCTATTAGCGAACAATTGCTAGCTACCCACGTTTTGGCGAATTGGTGGCCTATTTGAATTCATTTAATCTCATTCATACATTATTTTTGTATCTGCTTATACCTCACTTAAGGTTAGGGGTGGACCTTATGCTCATGTTATTAAAAAAAATAACAATAATCATGCATTTTCATACAGATCAAAATATGTGAAAGCATACAAATTGAGTCAATTGACCATCAAGTCGCTAAAATGTAAAATAGTATACAAATTCTAAAATTCCCTACTACATAAAACTTTCTCATGATTATGTTGGTATAAACAGTGTAAAATATGATAGAGAATAACCCCGGATTATTTTTGAAACTTTTCCATGTTGCAAACCATAGCATCATGTTTCCACTATGCCCTTAAACCTATGTTGCATAGAGATGATACATACAAAAAAATATAATAATAATAATAACAACAATAATTCTGAAATGTTTTAAAAGTCCAACCAACACTGCAAAAAAAAAATTAAACAAAATAAAAAAATTAAATTGAAGACATTTTTTCAAAATATCCTCTGTGATATATCAGAGAAGAAGCTTCGGAATGACATGATAGTGAGTAAATCATGACAGGAGTATCATTTTGAGGTACATTACCCCTTTTAGCTAAAGCCAAATATTATTACTCATACTCGGCAGATATGATTTATGAGATCACATATTATATTATTCTCAATTACCTTTGTGTGTATAATTAATTATAGACTGCCCAGTTTATAACCTTGTGCCATTACTATCACAGTGTAGCACGTGTCAGGATTTATATATTTATATATATATATATATATATATATATATATATATATATATATATATATGTGTGTGTGTGTGTGTGTGTGTGTGTGTGTGTGTGTGTGTGTGTGTGTGTGTGTGTGTGTGTGTGTGTATGTTTGTGTAAAGCTAAGATAAAAATCTAGTTGCTCTACTAGCCTGCAGTTAAAATGCTTTAAGTATAGGGATGAAGTGGTTAAAACAAAGCCAGTTTTTCTCCAGTCACAACCATTCGACATCTGTCTTCAATACCCCACCTGACATGAGCGCTGTTGTAAAGCAGGTTTCTTCCCATTCTATGTTTTATATGGACTATTTCTCCATTTCTAACCTGCTTTATGAATGGATCTGAGCCCTGACACTCAGATCTATTCAACATGGGCTACTCTCGACACACCCCAATGCAGCCTGAAGCCATCGTCTGTTCCACTGCTCTCTGACAGCTTTGATGACTGACAGGCTTAAAGAATACTGAAGTGATACTCCTCCCCACAGACTCAGTTCCCATGCAAGACACATCATTTAACCAAACCCCTCCTGGGCTGTTAGTACTGGAGCAGTTTGAGCTGGAGTCTTCGATTGTGAGCCGCTTCATTGCTTCATTAAGCTGGAATGAATTCAGAGAAACAGCACTGAAATCAGACAGAGAGGGCCACATCGAGAGGAAATAAAAGCTATTTATGCTTCACCTGCTTTTTAAAGGGCAAGGACCTTTCCATATTTGGAGTGTTGACAGATGATTGGTTGTGTTGCTGCTGGAGGCGGAGTCTAGGTGTTTTTTTTATAAGTGCAGTGGCATCTTAGCAGACCACACCCACCATATTCAGGTGAGCTCAGGTGTGCTGTCACTGCAAACAAAGGCGATGAGAGAATTGTTAACAAATTGCAATTGAAGGATTTAAGGTGACGCATAATTGCCCTATAGCCGCAAGGGGTTTTTGAAAGAGTCCACAAAAAGACCAGGAAACTGGAGACAAGATAGCACATAGGTTGAAAAGCCTTTCAATGATATATGGTGACAAGGATTAAAATGCATAGGATTGAGTGACAAAATGCAATCAGATGTGTATGTCTGAAACTATATGAACTGGTCAAATTGTACAAATTGTATAATCTGGCCTAAGGCTCTGGTCTATAGATATAGAAAAACTAGCTAAATGGGCGAAAAATATCATGTTCATTGAAGTAACTCTAGATTCCAGCCATTGTAGGACACAAGCTGATGGGGATATGAGGTGTGGACCAGTCTGACACAGAAACACATGCACAGCTCACATAGGCCAAAGACATCATATTATACAAAAGATAACAAAACGTACTGTGGTAACCTACGTTTATGATGGCCACTATACAACTGTGATAACTTGGTATTAGCAAATGCTGGAAACTGAAAAGCTTAAAGGAGGTCCCATAATAAGTTATAATGATTTTACATTCCTAATAGCTGTAGTAGTTCCGGTTTGTTAGCAGAAGCAAGTTACCTTCAACTTGATGGTAAAGGCGCCAAATCCATTTTCTGTACTGGTGATACGTCGCCATCTAGTGGTCAAAAGACAACATCACATTTATGAATTAAATTGCGTTTAACTTCAGTGTAAAACGTTGATAATGGTCCAACCGCGTATGAAATAAATTAAGTTTAGTTTTTTGTTTTTTTCAGATTTGAGAAGTGTCTGTATGTGAAATGGTTCAACATTTTGTCATAAAATTTACCGAATTTAAAGGCTATGATTTGTGTTATTGGGTGGCTGCCGTTCTACAAATAATAGACTTGAAAACGTTAAATGTTAATTGCAACCATTTAAACCATAAATAAACAGCTGGTGAACAGTCATGTAATGTTATTTTCCTCAGAAAAAACAACAATATGGGGCGTTGGAGCCCACATTAACCTATAACGTTAGAGGGGGCTGTACAAATATTTTTGCATATGCGACTTGCAACGCCACTGCCCAGATAACATACTTACGTCTGCAATATGTCTTTTAAAGATCGCTTCATCTGGAAAGCATATGTTGTGTATAAACTTCTGATAGATGTCTCTGAGATGTCAGATTCACATACATTCTAAATCAAATCTTACAGATATCTTCTAAATGTCTATTTGACATCTGATAGGAAACATCCTATAGATGTATTGCAGATGAGCAAACTCTCAAAAAATGTTTTTGCTGATGCAAATGCAGGTGTCAAACAGATGTCTTCCCGATGTACGTGTGCTTTCAGGGTGGATTCAGTTGTTCACTTTTCTTCGGTAAAGTCCCTACAAATGGTGTCCCCTTCTCAAAGTGAGGTGGTGCATTATGGGATCAAATGAGCACATAGGCTGCATCTGAAAACCTAGGCTGCTGACCTGCTGCTTTATCAGGATTGTGGGATTTCAAAGGCAGTGAAGGATTGATATCTGCCTTCAAAAATCGATCAGATAAAGGCATCTCAGGAGACCGGAAGTGAAGCTGACATTGCCTTCATGGCTTCCTACCTTGAAATATGTCCACCGAAGACTGCATTTTCCAGTTTTCGGATGCAGCCATAATGCTCACTATAGGTTTCAGACACCTCCTCTGGACACCTAACCCTTAAGTTGAGCACTATTAAAGGAAATAAACACATATCGCATATCGAAAATATACTATATAATGTGTCCAACCTAACTGACACTGCAACACTTCGGTCATCGACCAGGCCATCTTCTCCTAAATTCTACATGCATGAGACGGATCACTTTCATGACTTTTAACACTGAGACTATATGTGATAATCATTTAAAATGTATAACTTTAACAATCATCTACTGTATATAGCGCAACAAAGGGACAGGCATGCAAAACACTGATATTACAATAAACTTCAGAACAATAGCTGCACAGCTACACTATCAAAGCTATGAAAATAACATTTGATATTTTAATTGCAACTTTTGTATAAGGTTGAGATAAAGACTACACAGACCTTTTCAATTAAAAAAAATATATATATATAACAAATAAAATTGAGGGGAAACTAGACAGGACTTTCATTCAAAAATTTTTGCTTTAATGCCTTTTTTGTTTTGTTTTTTTGGTCAGGAACAACATAACCAATACAACAAACAATTCTGGCAAATCAATAACCTGAAATTGTAGCCATGCGGGAAATATCAAGGTGATTTTTGGCATTTTAAATAATTTGCCCCAATATTTCTGTTTTTTTTCTTCATCCGTTGCTTCAGGCATATGAGAGACGGAGATTAAATCAGTTACGTACCTGAGGTCAGTGAACCTACATACTAGATGCCTTTATTGTGACTATCGTCAGATCCCTTGAAGCAATTCAATGAGAATCTAGCACCAGTTCATCAACAAATATACAGCAATAACTCATTCTCTCCAGTGAAAACAGGAAACTGATGTTTTTACGGTTTCAGTACTGAGCACCAGGACTCTATATATGTAAAGACAATACAGTACTCCTTTGGGTCTTCATCTCCATGAGAAATATAAACAAAGAAATAAAAATGAGGAAATAAATTGTACACAGCATCTAAGATCAGTCTGAATATGAACAGATCTTCTGGAAGACAACTTTCATGCATGTTCAAGCACTGTTATTTTTTGATGAATTAAAAAAAACACCAAATTCAAGTAAAAGGCATTGCCTTAGGTTATACAGTATATATATATATATATACAATACATTTTTTGTAGATTATCATGACAATCCTTAACTACATTTTAGATATTAATAAATAACAAAAACTAACATTCGAAAGGTAAGACATCCTAACAGTTATTTGCTTTGCTACTACATATACATACTTTGAACCTAACAGCTACTCACCCAAAATGAGGGCAGTACATGTTGAGCACTGAGGTGACAAATGAACGTCCCTCCACATGAGAAAATAACACCAACTGGATGATAAATCATAAAGGTCTTCACACTTGTGCAACAGTCCAAGCGACTCTTTCCCTGGAAGCAGCTGGGAGAGAGACTGAGAGATGTGTGGATAGAGTCATGGGTGATGGGAGCTTTGAGATGGGAAAAGGTGTTGACAACATCTTCAGTCCACCTTCACGTAACCGTTTGTGCTGGTGGCCCCTGCTCTGGCATCTCGTCCTCTTTGCCCTCCGCCTGTTTCCGACCGATCTTCAGCTTGGCTGGGATCAGCAGCTTCGTCGAAGCGCAACCTAAGCGTGTTGCGTATCACCAGACGCTCTACGATAAAGGAGGCGCAGAACCACGGCACAGCGTACTCTGCTGTGATCAGGCCCATGAAGTTATATTTAAACTCTGAGTAATCCCATGGACAGGCGTTGAACTGCTGTAGCAGCAAACCCGTGCCGAACTCCCACAGGTATGTCCACAACGTGTAAATGATGCAGCGGAGCAGCACATTGCAGCGGCCCCGCAGAGAAATGTACATGCGCTCTACGATCAGGATGCAGGTTCCGTAGATGAAGAGCGCCCACACGCTCGTCACGCCGGGAAACTTCCAGTTGCAGTTCACCACAAACTCCCAGGCTGCTGTGAACATGACTTCACAGAAGTAACCGTGGATGGCATACAAGTACCATCGAGAGAGAGCCGTAAGGGGCTCAGGGGTCACTGTGGTTCCCATGATGACCATCTTCCTTTTACTTTGATGTGTGGAGTTAATAGGCATCAGGAAGTAAAAAAAAAAAAAAAGTGTGTTATAAATCCACATTGCAGCATAGGCTATGTCCTCAATGGAATACTAGCATACTGCATTCTATGCAGTGGACAGTGTAAACTGCCTATTGTTTTTCAAAATAGTATGTAAAATAGCAGTCCACAACCTACAGGTGCCATCTTTGGTTATGGGCCCAGGGTTTTTCTTTTTTTTTTTTTTTTTTTTTTTTACAAATTACCTTGGCAAATCTTAACTTATGGCTCTGGAGCTGCAGTAAAATAACATCATGAAATGCAGATAACTGGCTAGTGATACCACAATAACGCTTAATTAAATGATTAAAAAAGACTTTAAAAATGACCACTGGTAAAATATCTGCTTTAAAAAATTGAAATATTTCCTCTTTATATATTACTAGCAAAACATTTTATGAAAGAAAGTTATGGTATCTATCAGCACTGGCAAATGGGGTTATGCAATTGTTACATCCTTAGGCGTAATTTGTTTAAGGTGTTATTTGTGCAGTATTTAGTTATTGCCACTATGTTGATTACAGTTTGTCTTGGCAGTGTTTTGTCTCTCTACTCTCTCTACACCATCCAAAAGCGTAATGAAGATCAGCTGGTTCTGGTTGTCATCAATCCACCTGGTTGCTCTGATTGGCTGCTGGAGGGAAAGCTTGTGGATAAAAGATGAAGACTCCATCTGAAGTGTGCCCTTCTTGGCCTTTGCTGCCTCTGGAGACTTTTCACCTGCCCCAAACCATAGCATAGCATGTGTGCTAGTTGTCTGTTTACATTGTTGTTGGTGTATACAGTTTGTAACTTTGGAGAGTTGTGGTTTATTTGTTTTTTGTACAAGTAAGCTCCCAAGGTTACACCTTAAGGTGAAAGTTTAATTAATTTTGGAGCTGTAGGGAGGAGGACGCCATTTCTTTTATTATGTTTTCACCTGTTTTTGGCTAGAAAGGGAGTAAGGTAAGACTTTTGTTGTTGATTTTGTTTTGAGAGATTAGAAAGTACCCCTTTTTGTAAGTTAGATCTGTTATGTTTGTTGTGTGTGTGGGTTTTTTTTTGTTTTTTGTTGTTTTTTTTGTGTCTTTTGAATGTGAAATAATAGGTTTAAAAAATGTATAAAATTCTGCCGATATTACTTCCAGAGTGCATTACATTTATTATATATATAAGTATTTTACATGGGGTGTTCTGTTGGAAAATCTGGGCCAAATAGTAAGCCCTTTGGGTAATTAGTGCACATAGAACAGGGGTGGTGAACTCAGCTCCTGGAGAGCTGCAGCCCTGCAGAGTTCAGCTCCAATCCTAATTAAAACTCAAATGCCTGTAGCTTTCTAGTAATCCTTCAGACCTTGATTAGCTTGTTCAGGTGTGTTTGATTAAAGCAAAACTCTGCAGGGCTGTGGCTTTCACGTTCACCACCTCTGATAGAGAAAATCAGCATTTGGAACCCAATTTACACTACCTTTCAAAAGTTTTTTTTTTTTTTTGGGGGGGGGGGTTGGAAAAAATTTATACTTCAGCATGGATGCACTGAAATGTTCAAACAAATCAGTAAAGACATTTATGATGATACAAAAGATATCGATGTCGAACAAATGTTTTGAATTTTCAGTTCAGAAAAAAAGCAGCATGGTTTACTATATATATATATATATAAATAAATAGAAAGCAGCTAAATTTTAAATTGTGATATTTTTAAAGGGGTCATATGATGTTGCTAAAAAGAACATTTTATTTTGTGTATTTGGTGTAATGCAATGTGTTTATGCAGTTTAAGGTTCAAAAAACCCATTTTCCATATAATGTACATTATTATTGTTTCTCCTCTATCCTCCACCTTTCTTAAATGCATAATTTTTTAAAACCTGTTGACAGGTTTTTTTTATTTTATTTAGTCTTAGTCTTTATCTTGAGACGAAAATGCTTAATAGTCACATTTTAGTCATATGAGTTTTATATAGTTTTAGTCTAGTTTTAATCTACAAAGTAATTGAATTTTTTTGTCAAATTTTAGTCATTACTTTTAGTTAAAGGTACAGTTTGTAGCACCTGACACTAGAGGGCGCACTATCAAACCAACAACAATCGCGTGGTTTGATGACGCTAAGGAGGAGCGTGGAGTGACGGGATTTGTTCTTCTACCCAACCGCTCACGGCCAGCAAATCAGAAGGAAACATAAATTATGGATTTAACCCGAGTTCAACGATTTGCGCGAGTAGATTACAGACAAAGTCAATGCAAAGACGCGATCAGACTATGGATCCGACGCATCCTCGCACGGGTCTACCACGTTTTGGCGTGTATGCCCCATTATACTAATCTTGTTGATCGTTATAATAGCATAAATTTTACTGTAAAGATACGAATCAAAACTCACATGTCGAGTAGTACACAAGCGAGATCGGCATCTCTTTCTAGTTTGTCGCCAAGCTACTTCCGCATTTGTCCACAATACTGTTGTCATGTGGTTTCTACGTCCGATACAGTAGGTGGCGGTATGCACCTGATAAGCCATGGTTGCAATCTGCCATAAAACTAAGAAGAAGAACTAAAGTCATTGACAGGCGACTGCACTGCCCCGTGTCACGGTTTAGAATGGGAATTTTCTCATGATTTACAAGTAGTTAAAACATTAGGGATATTGTTAGTAATCAGCTGGATAAAATATATAACACTAGCCTAGTTGTTTTTGGATATTTTACTGCAAATATCTTACAAATTATACCTTTAAGCTGCAGTTACCAATATTTATTTTGGTAGTTATTTTCTATGTCTTCAAACAAAAATAGTAATCAATTCTTCTCTCTTTAGACCAAATCAATTACGCTTATGATCAATTTGAATCAAGGATTGAATTTGGAAAAACTTGAATAAATTAAGACAATTTTCATTTTTGGGTGAACTATCCATTTTTAACAGTACTGAAAAGGGAGCAACTTTCATATATAATATATTTCATATATATAATTCATAATTTTTTAAAAAAGAAGCAGGATAAGACAATAAGACGAATACGAAACAAACAAATTTTTCAGATACAGCAGGTTTACTTAACCCTTGTGCTGCATTAGGGACATTTTTGGTCATTTGCAGTTAAATTTTTTTGACCATTTTTGGTTGTTTTAATGCAAATGGTATGTCATTTGGCAAAATTTTGACTTTTTGGATAAATAAATTTGCAAAATATGTAAATATTTACTTAACATCTTTTTTTGGTTAACATTATAATTAAACGGATAGGTAGGAATGCTGTCCCTTAAGACGGAAGGCATGCAATACTGACACACATTCAGTTTTCACTAGTGATGGGAAGTTGTGATAATTTTACAGACGTTGAACTTTTAGTATCATTCAGCAAAATTAACCAATCTTTTTTCGAGTCACTTCATTCATTTCGTTCATTTTTATCAAAATATAATTAAAATGTTACGTGTTCCCTAACATGTCTACTAGTACTTATGCAAATGTTGATCACATCACAAACAAAAAAAAACTATAATGCTATTAAAAATTTAGAAGATTAATTCATTGTTTACCTTGGTCTTCAGTCTATAGGACAAGATGTTCTTTCATATGTGCTCAAATAACATTTCTTATATCTTGTTGATAACGATTTTTTGTAAATAGTATAATTCATTGTTTACCTTGGTCTTCAGTCTATGATTTGCTCGCCGTTATGCAAATCTTCCCACATCATGACGTAGTCGTGTGGGGGCGTGTTTAAATGAGGCATTTTAGGAGGGTGTGAACGAGTCTTAACTTTTATTAAAAATATCTCTTTGGGTTTGAGACTTTAGTCTTTGCAACATTATGGATCTTATCTATTCATGAACAGCTTGTTGCACTCCAAAGAGGAAGGAAAACTTGAAATCACATCATATGACCCTTTTAAAATTTTACTGTTTTATTGTATTTTTGAACAAATTAATGCTTTGTTGAGCGTAAGAGACTTAAAAACATTAAAATCATATCAGGACCTAGCCTTTCAACAGTAGGTCTTTTTATATTTGCAGAAATTATTAGAGTAGTTTACTATTCCAAACATGGTCAACAAAATAAAAATGTTGCATGACAACACACAGTAACAGCATCTACAATGTACTTTTAATAAATGACAGTATATAATCCCAAGGAGTATATGAGCTGGATTCATGAACAAGGGTCACTTTCAGACATGAGAGAAAAATAACTGAGCCAATTTACATGAGCCATCAACACTTTCAACTGTCTTTTGCTGTAAATCCATGTTCATACACATATACACACACACACACACACACACACACACACACATCTTAAAGAGTATTATGTGTCAGAGGGCTTCTTAAGGGCTTAAAGTCCTAAAACAGCTCATCTGTGTACAACCAACCTCACAATGAAACTATAGAGATGGCTGGTCAATTCTAAGGCAATTATGACTGTTTTGATATTCAGCTGCTGCTGAAGATGTGTGTGAAACTGAATTAGAGGAGAATGTGATCTCATTATGGCCTATCAATTACACTTTGGTAACTTGCCATTTTGCAGATGTTTTTTTTCTCAGCCAAAGCTGCTTAGAGTAGGTTAATTGTAGGGACAGTCATCCGGGGACACATGGAGGTTAAGTGTCTTGCTCCAAGGGCATCATGGGAACTCAAGTGACTCTATAATTCACACCTCTACAAAGTGTACAATGACATTAAAAATAGATCTGCTAAGCCTATTTGAAAAACAAAAACTAATATAGCCCGTGCTGTGATTAAACTAGACTTAGGATTCATTGGATGGAGAGAGAAACAAACAAGAAATGGAATTAATGGGGGGTGAGATTTTACTCAACCTGCTGTCTGGCAGTGTCACTGTCCACACTCCACACTGTCAGGGTCCAAAGAGAGCAGTTCTTCTCAGCTTTGCTTCCAATGCTAATGTGGTACTCATGTACTAAACTGAAACAAATGGGGAAGAAAAGAAAGAAAGAGAGTCCTGTTAAATTGAGTGGAGTAATAGCTTTGTTATAAAGGAATGTTAAAAGTGCAAAACAAGTTAATGAAATGCTGTCCATGACCACAGACATTCATTTTAACGTGCCCCTAAAGTCAAACAATATTTATGTTTCCAGTAATACAATGGAAGTCTATAGGACAAGATGTTCTATCATATGTGCTCAAATAACATTTCTTATATCTTGTTGATAACGATTTTTTGTAAATCGTATGATGCATTTTTTTTCAGAATTTCTTAGAGGAAGAAAATGTTAAAAAAAAAAACGGCATTTATTTGAAACAAATAAACTTTAAAAGTATCACTTTTGATTAATTCTTTATCTTACAGTTTTTTTTTTTACATTAATATGATTGCATTATTGTTTTTGTATCATTTAAACAATACTGTTAATAGACATTGTTTTGTCTATTGTTAATTAAAAACTAAAAAAGATTTTAAAAAAAAACACTTGATTTGAAAAACAATTTTTGCATTTTATACTTGGAAACTCCATGAGAGTGCAGCACACACTGCTAAAAGGCTAATATTCTGCACTCTAATGGAAAGACCATTATAAAATATTAATCTATGCTTTGAGATAAGACAGCTCTTGTACCACAATAGAAGACACAAGTGCTCAGTCATCCGGACAACCTAGAGGCATTACCAATAGTTTGATAGGAGCCCAATGTAAGTTACGGTCTTTGCATGTTACCTGTTTACTGGCCTTGCAGTCAGCATTGCTATTGATCGCCTCCTGTCAAACCTCTATCGACCTTCTCATCTACCTGAACAGATCAGTCACTGCAGACAGCCTGGCCATCATTATACCACTCAGACATGCAAGCTCAGCTGCACAGAGCAGCATCAAAGCAGAAAGACAAGCGAAAGTGCTTGTTTATGTGACAGTGGATGATAAAAATTGGTTCTGTGTTATGAAGAATTTGTCTTGTAGTGAGGGCATGAAATGGAAGTTCATATATGCACTGTATAGCGCATCCAAAACCCAAAGCATTTCTTTTAGTGTGGTTACTGTTTACTAAAATGATTACAAATCATTTTAAAAATAAAACAAAATAAAATTACATTTGGTAACACTTTAGATTAGGGAACACATTCACAAAGAGTCAATCAATTTACCTACATATAAAATATTGGTCACAATTTTCTAAACAATAAGAGTATAGTGCAATACTAATAATTAGACATTAATCGTTTTTAACCAATGCAAATAAGTTTGAAACGATGCATCGCGATACAAATGCCAACGTGTATCTGATGTACACTTTTTAAAATCAATGCATCACAACGTTAACGTTTATGCTGATGCGAATCTGTGAATCTTACCATCCCTACTATAACAGGATATAAATAATGCTGATTCCTTTAAGAAGATACAGAAGGACAGTTTGAACATTTTACTAAATATCTCCTTTTGTGTTCCATGGAACATAATAATGGCATAGAAGCTTTTTGCATTTTTCGACAAGCCCATTTGAGTTCTACAGGAATATCAGACATAAAAAAGGCTACACTATCCATTTTTTTTGTTTGTTATTCCCACTGTCCTTCTTTTGTCAGTATCGTTCACACACCTGCCAAAAGAACAAAGCCATATCAATGGCAGGGACAATATACTATAAATTCCTCTTTTGACGCACTGGAATGACCGGCTCTGATGCATTCTTATTGACACTATTTCTAGAGGTGACTGATGAGAGCTCTGGTCTATTGCCATGAGTTCAATCCACTCTGCACAGATATAAATGGCAATGGATCAATAGCACACACAGCTCAGTTACTCTAGATATCACCTTGGCTCCAGCTCGCACACAGCCTTCATTCTTCTCCTGAGGTACGAGTAGTGCTGCTGAGAAGACTCCAAAGGGCTTTTAAAGGATGATCATGTTTCAGATGGCGGCAGAACTAGTTTCATTAAATTCTTCAGCATGAGACGGACAATTCATAAAGAGTTTCACTCATCATTGTTAATGAGGCACAAATGAAACAAAATGCTAAACAATAGTAGTTAAAAGCTTTTAGTAATAACGAGTGGCTAAATAATAACACACTGTTTTTCAGTGGCAGGTGTCAATACTAACATAACATTATATGTAGTAATAATAATATGTCTGTGTGTGGGGTAGAGAGAAATAAGCAAAATTGTAGACATTAAATAGGTCTAAAAATCGATTAATTGTGATTATTCGATTTCAAAATAAAAGTTTGTTTACATATATATATATATATATATATATATATATATATATATATATATATATATATATATATATATATATATATATATATGTATTAATTTATACATACATGTATATGCTGTCTAGCACTACCCAGAAAATCTTCCCTAGCATTATTAAGTGATTAAAATATAATAAATATATTTTTTAAGGACTAAAAAGTACTGTAGCGCTACCAATAATTCAGCATTGTTATTGTTAACTAATTAATTTTGTTAATTAATAAAAAAAATTGTTATTGGAAATTTAATTCAATTTAAAAAATAAATAAAATTAAATGGAAAACTTAAAAAAAAAATTGAAAGGCTGCCTTTGCAACTCACTGAAATAAAATGCTTTTAAACTTAATTAAATTACTATTATAAGTGTATAAATGATACCTAAATAACACTGTTACTCTACCATGCTAGTTTGATATGGTCTGGCTCCAGCTGTAAAATATAAGGTGGGCCCCCACGACTCTCAGGGAGGGCCACGCTCATGATTAGGTGGATAAGGACCACCCAGTCCCGCTCTGCAATCGGGCCTGTTATATACTTTATACTTCAAGTGATTATGAAGCAGTCCAAGAGCTTATCCTTTTCAGTTTGTTCCCCCGACAGGACCACAAGTATGTCCCCGAACCATATGGGTCAGCACCAAGAGATTAAAACTTCTGAGCCTTAATACTGAGGGTTTGTCACATAACATCACCAAGCCACAGTGATGCTGACAAAGACTGACACGGCAAGACGTCTTTGATTCTGACATGAAGAATAATGACAAACCAACATTTAAGCTACCATAATTACACGTCTTATTTTGAGAGTCAAGACTGAGATGTGGGCAAGTGAAACCTGTGGATCCGAACTGCCACACTGAACTCCAAATCCCCAGTTTTAATCAAGTAAGCTTTAAGTGTCTTTGATCTGGGGCTACAGCTTAGCGGTCTGAAATATGAGGACAGAGTCAGTGTAGTAAATATTGACCCATCCAGACTATCCCGGAACGACCTCTTAAAGGGCACGTATCATATTTATATACGCTTAACCGTACTGTATACAGTACATATTAGGTGACTGAGATGGAAGAAGTGAGAAGCCAGCGCTAAAGGTTGTTTATAGCCAGTGAGCACAATACTTGTGAAGAATTTGAACTCTTTTGGTCTGTTTAGTCAAAATACTGTCTGTTTCTGAAGTGTCGTCAAAATACAAGCTGAGAATGATGCGACCTGATTTAGCACCTCGTATGTTAACGTTCAAACGAATTGTTAGGGATATGTAAATCTGAGGGTTTTTCGTGTGAGACTCAATAAACCGCAATCGTGACAGCAGCAGCGCAGGCCTCCATGACAACCGAGCCCTGCAGCGCTGCGTCGCCTGCGCAGACACAACACAGTCTGATTTATACCTGCACGGACTTTAAGCACCTCGTTATAGTGAGAAACATTAAATAAAGTTCCCTGTTGCTCCCGTATAGGAAAACATATAATGACATAGGCAGGTGCAATATCGCAATTGCTAAAACTTAAGTTCGTTCGTAATTAAGGGATGAAGTGCGCGATGGAGAAGGCAGCGTTGACTTCCTCCTTCGGCTGTTTAGGTGACAACAGTCCGTTAAACAGCGAGCAGGTGGCCGAGAAAACGTCCCGAAAGGTGCAGTGAATGATACCGGTGTAGTTCGTGTGAACTGTGGGATGACCAATGCTGGAAATCCGAACAGGTTTAATGAAACATCCTAAAAGCCTGCGAGACTTAACGTAACGTTACCTTATTATTGTTCCGCCGCTGTAGATGTGGAGAAGCCGGGCCTCATTTTGGTGTTAAACGGAAGAATTAAACAGAAAATCGTTGCACCGGTTGTCTTTCAGAGTCCATTTGTAGCCGGCTCTCGCTGCTGTCCGGTGATAACTGACATATTTTACTTCACTGCAGCAGTACAGCACACGCTCACACACCGGCTCCGTCTCAAAACACAGCGAGCTGCCTACCTAGTGGCGACGTCCGATTCGGCATCGAATCATTCTTTTGATTCGGATCTCTATGATGAACTGGTTGAATCGGTTCACTAAACTAGTCTTCGTGAATCCGAGTTAATTAGTCTGACTCGGATTCACTGACTCAACTGAATCATGAGTCGTCTCATTCGAGCATGCTTGATTCGATTCGCAATGAGCCGAGAACGGAGTGATCAGAAGATGCGACTGTAAGTAGAATGAAACTATTTTTTTTAGCAGTAATATCAACACACATACGAAACAAACATAGTTTTATTAGCATTTTATTAAAACGTGCAAAATCTTTTCAGCCATTTATGTAAAGTATTTTTGTAATTTGTACATATAAACAATTTACATTGTAAAATGTAAAACACATTTAGGATCTAAACTGCTTTTTAGGAGCTGAATACTGAACTGGGAAACAAAAATTAAAGAACACCGCTATTAATAATCACAGCGTGACAACGTCATATTTCAAATAAACAGTTCAATTACACACACACACACACATATATATGTGTGTGTGTGTGTGTGTGTGTGTTATAACGGTTTAAAAAAAAACACAGACTTAGCCTACTGAGAAAAAAAAAGAGCTCCGATCCACTGATGGTACGTGCCCACTAAGCCCAAAAGTACTGTCTAGGTTTGTAGTTCACTAGATTTTAAGACACACTCATATCAAGTGTCCACTATTAACTTTTTGACTGCTGTTTTCATCTTCAGAGTCAATCTTGTGTTACAATACATTTGAGCCCCATGACATATTGATGCCATTATCTTTTATACAGTATGTTAATATGGTAAAAATAAACAACAGGCAAAATTTAAATATTGTGTCCTGGGGTATAAGATCAGAATACAGCCGGTGGGGATAAGGTTTGTTGGGTCCAAGACGAGTCCATGTCCTTAACCAATTGATGTCTTATCTTAATTTTATGTTGCACTTCTTCATCTTTCATGTTACACATGACATGAATTTGACTGCACTAGGAAAAAATTCGAAGTCCAAAATGTCAGAGTCCCTGTTAGCTTTGAGACCAAATACACCTACTAAAGCTCCACGGTTTCGAGCTGAAGAGCCCATGCAACTGGACACAAGGCACTGCAAATGTAAAACTCATAGACAGTGACCGATTGTGTGGCAGTTATATAATAAAAAAAAAAAATCACAGGTACATATCAATATCACAATTAAGTTGAATTAACATTTAGTATGAGGTGTCTTATTTTAAAAACCTGGACTTTACTTACAGCTATAAACATAAATGCCCTGTGTCTGCAGGACCATAATCTTTTCTAGAAAATATAACCTCACTTGGGGGGTTCACCCAAATCTGAAAGTTCTGTCATCATTTACTCATGTCATACCAAACCTGTAGAACCAAAAGAAAGGTATTTTAAGGAAATGTTGATAACAAAATGTTTGATACCATTGACTTTCACTGTATGGACAAAAAACACTGAAATGGTTCTTAAAATATCTTTTATATTCCACAGAAACAAATACAGGCCATACAGGTTTTGAACAACATGAGAGTGATTAAACAACAGCTTTTTATTTTTGGACTAAATATCCCTTTAATAACAAATGAAAAACATTAAAATACTGTTTGCCTGATATATGTGGTGTCATTTTTCCCCCATCACAATTGACTCCAAATTTCCATCTCTTTTGTAAGGAATGAAAGTATACTCTACAGTTTCTGTTTTAGATATGATGGCAGTTCATGAAAACATGTCTATAAAAATATCATTCCCCAGCTGTTGTCCAAAAATACATCCTTTAAACCGCTAAGCTCAGTATCTTTGGTTGCAAGTGTCAAAACATACATTACTTGTTAACAAAGTCAGTCTGTTGTATGTGTATACATCCTTGTCATTTTAATATTTAAAAAATTTTTTTCGATGAGTGTGCGAAGCTCTAAGTTGGCCTAAAGATATCAATATTTGATAAGCCAGCTGCAGAGTAAACTGGGTTGTATCACATATCCCTGGCCTGAAGCAGTCTGTTTTTGCTGCGTGCATATGTGAGGAATAACTAAAAAACCACACTCTCGTTCAAGCTGATTCTTAAGAAGGTGTATCATTGTATTAACAGGGTAGTACCTTTCCAGAGTTCCCATCACCTCTCTGTATATGCAAGAGAGAGCTAGGAAGGTTTCCTTACAAAAAGACATTTCAAAGAATACGCTGTGTATGGCAAATCCATTACAACAAGCTTTGATAACCACCAAAGGCCCAAAATGCGCCACTGTACAATAACGACTCCCTCCTGTTTTCATTTACATATTCACAAAAGAGAAATTACATACAGGAGCAGTTGCAATACTCATCAAAAAGGTAGAAAAAGAACGTTCTGTTGTCTTTCTGAATAATTTAAACCACTGTGGCAGGATGGGCTAACAGAACTGGAGAACACAAGCATCCAATTGAAGAGAAACAGACGTCATATAGTCCTTCACATCGACTCGGAGCAGACATGTAACAAAACGATGCAAAAGACAAAAATGACAGTCCGTCCCACCTTTACATTATGATTTGGAAGGAAGATTTTTTTTCATGAAACGTTCAAGATTTTAACATTTTCTCAAGACGTTAAAAAGAAAATGGTTATACTTGATAAAAAAAAGAATAGTAATAATAATTGTAATAATTATAATTACAAAGACAGAAGTAACAGCCGATGGTAAATAATAAAAGTAATCAGTCCTGTACAATCAGGTCAGTCCTGCGATTGGCCACAGGCTGCAAAAAACAGACAACCCATGGAAATGTCAGGGCTTTGCAGTCATTTCAATGACTTCAGCTGTAAAAATGGACCGCCTGGACAGAGCTTTCTGACCGCAGATCCGTTCTTAGGTCCATCAGTCGCTGAGAGCTGAAAAAAATCGCTCGAGTCACCTGAAAATTAAGCATTAAAGAGATGCTGTCAGAGTTTGTAATAGCACACAAGACTTAGGTTTTTGCTTTTGTACTAAAAACATACATTATCAGTATTACAAATAACACAATGACTTAAGCTATTTAAAGTATTTAAACTTACACCTGAAAGTTACACATTCAAAATTTTAATTAATATCCCTATTCGTAAATGAAAAAAGAAAATAGGCCAGAAAAGATCAAATTTAGGAGTATTTTTAAGGAGTAGGAGGAGTACTGTTTAAAAGTTTGCGGATGGTTAGATTGTGTCATTAAAAAAATAAAAATAACTGGAGTGTATATACATATTTGACATTTGTTTCGGATGGAAAGTTCGTTTTTTCTTTTTAAATCTAAACATTTTTAGATTTAAGCTCAAATGTATTAAATGATCTACAAATTGTACCTGTTGAGAAAATCTGCATTTGAATTGGTCAGGAGAGCTGTACCTGCTCATCTGCTCAGAGTGTAGCAGTCACTGGTCAGTCCAGCTCATGAACCTCATCCTGCAGGCCAGAGGGAGTTCGACATGCTTCAGACACCCTCTTGGCCATTATTTCCCACTGAGGAGCCAGAACTTTGGGTTTGGACCCTGACGCACATAAAGAGAGAAAGAGAGGAGATGAATCCATCTAAAAATATTTACACCTAACTGTTTATTTATGAATAAATGAACAATTTACAAAAATAATTACACACACACACATATATATACACACACACCATTTTAAGTACATATATTTGTATTGTCTGATGTATATTCAATATTGTGTGCATTTGTAAATACTAAAAGCAACAGCTGAAAACTCATCTCTTTTGTCAACATTTGACTGCATCCTTAGCTTTCTCTTTCCTCAATCCCTTTCTGTCCAGCATGTTCTAATCCGAAAAATGTCTGAAACCTCATATTACAAGCACTTCCTGTGTTTATTTTTTATCCTTATGATGAATCGCTTTCTGTTTTCCGCAAATTTAAGTTTGAATAAAAGCGTATTCTAATTGAATGAATGTACTAATTATGATAAGTAGATGGTCAATCTTATACACGGTGTTAAAAGAAAACAAAAATTGCAACTTGTCAAACATTTTGCAATTGTCCAAGTTTTATTTACATATAAATAAAATACATACTGTTATTTGTACATATATTTGTATTGTGAACTATATAACATAGTCTATGTTAAGAAACAAGTTAAACTTGTATACATGTTGCTAAAAAGTATTTGCATATAATTTTGAATTTACATCATAAAACACACACACACACACACAATAAATTTCTAAATATTAATTGTGATAAAAGAGGAGATAAATTAATCTATATATGTTAGCAAAATGTATTTGCAACTAACTGCCAAAACAAATACATAAAAGGTTATATTTATATAAAAAATAATGCATATACATGCATATACTACAATATGTATTTTGGTTTTTAGTAAGAGGAGATAAATCCCTATTTGCAACTACTTATCAAAAGAAATGTTTATTTACATAAAATTTGAATAAATTGCATAATATGAACATACATTTGTGTTGTGTATTGTATATTAAATATTTGGTTTGATAAGTAATTGTTTTAAATAACCCGTTTTAAATTAAAAGCGATAGCATTCCAGTGGACAGAGATTATAACATTAGCACAGAATCAGTTCAGAATCAAGAAGACAGAAATGGTTCTCGGTTCAGTGTACTGGTGATCCGAAAACCGATGCAACCGGTTCTTGACTCAAGAACGAGAAACGCTCCGGCAGTGGGCATGTACGTTCGTTATCTGGCTCTGCTGCACAAACTTTTCCCCCGGCCTTTATTTGTCCATGTTGACCACGCCCATGGCCACTATAAGAGGCCCGGCGTTTATTTGACTACCGGTTTTTATTTGAGGAATTACGGTAATATAGTACAGTAGAGTATAGTACAGTACAGTATAGACTCCAGATCCTGTTCCGTTCGTTCACCCTGAAGAGTCATGTCACCCTACTGGTTCTAAGAGGTACTACATGCACTCTTCTGCTAACTCCATCCTTTACATAATACATGCTGCTCACAGCACTGAGGACCTGGTTTGAGCACGGCAACATGGAAACGACCATGTGCCATTTATCACAACCATATCAATCAGTGCATTAAGACCCCCAAATATAAATTAAAATATAAAAATAAATCTGAAAAAGGATTATATACATCAGAAACGTATATAACTGCTGAACACTAGTTTCTCTCCAAAACCTTCACAGAGACGACAGTAATGAAGCACTACGTGACAGCGGATCACACATTAGTGTTCATAATGCTTGGGAAGCCCTTCTTTTGAATCTAAGGTTACGGTGCCTTCAGTCTGTGTTAGGGCTGGGCGATATATCGAATATTAGCGATAATATCGGAATAATTTTGACGACGATGTACAATTTGAATATATCGGGAATATCGAATATTTCAAAATTCAAGCATACTTTCCCAAAAGAACGCGCCGAATGTCCAAAAAAGGAACCTGTAACTGCTGACTGCTCTACGCCCCTCTACTACGAGAGCTGTAATGATAGCGGTTGCCAGATAACAAGAGTTTAAATCTCAGAATCAGAGCTCTACTGTTACAAGGATACATTTTCTGCCCGGTGTTTGCTTATTTTAAGCAATCTGGCAACCATGCGCACGTGCTCACTCCTCATTGCGGAAGAGCCGCTGACGATAATCTGAAAACACTAACAAGCTGGAATTGAGCGATCTAATGAAAGCGTCGTTCAGACGGCCTGTGTTCTGTCGTGAGATCTCAACTGTTTTGTTTGCATTTGTGATCGCAAAATAAATGCACTTACTCGACCGCTGATGTTTGAATAGAGAAACATAGGCTATGGCCATTTGGAATTACTATTGGGGAATTTCACTAATATGTTTACCAGTTTCCATAATATAGACAGAGAAAATGCAAAAGTCTTTGGTATTCATTTATATATATATTTATATATAAGAAATAGCTATGTGCTTCAGCAACTAGCTCCCCATCTAAGAGGGTTTTTAGTGTCAGTAGGAACATAGTTTTATGCCACAGAGCTTCTCTTAAAACCACAGACATGTGTTCTTAGCTTAAAAACTTGTTAAAATAATTAAAATAAAATACTTATCCCAGTTGCATAGTTTAAATTGTGAATTGCATGCACTAAAAAGTTGACAGAATGCACTTTCTGTAATTGTTACTTAATTTGCACTGCTTCAGTTACATATAGGCCTACATGTATTCATTTAATAAAAAGCAGTAAGTGATCTCTTGGTCTAGATTTTTTAACTCCTTAAATTAGCTGTTTAATCTAAATGTTTTTTTGTTTTTTTTTAATGGGCAAAAGAAAATAATGTTTTATTTTTTATTATTTAAATGCAAATGCAAACATATCGAGATATATATCGAATATCGTAAAAAATTTGACAATATCGAGATATCATTTTTTTTTGTATATCGCCCAGCCCTAGTCTGTGTTTTTGGGATCTGATCTCCCGCAGGACTAATGATCCATGTGAGTCACTGCTGATCCGTTACCATGACAACCCTGAAAGCCATTCGGAGATTAAAGTAGCACATGTGTGTGTGTGTGTGTTTTCCTATATGGGGGTTGGTGAAGACACGAGTGGGAGAGTTTAAGACAAGTGAATGAGACATCGCAAAAAGAGTAGGAAGAGAGTGTGTTGCGTGGGCAGCACAGAAAGAGTGACTTACATACACAAGCCGATGGCTTACCATCCAAACCGTTGTGCTGCTCATAGGTGCGTTTGCCCAGGATGGTGGGGGAGCCGTTGTTGAGGATGGGAGTGGATTTGATGGGCGTCAGGCTGCCCACGGAAATGGTGGCTCCTCGTGGAGGATCTGATTTAGGTGGGCAGGGGTGGGCCTCTGGAAAATGGTTTGAAAAGACATGAATAAAATGGCTTTGCTTGAAAATGTGAAAAAGAATTTGAAGGAAAGACAGCTTCACTCACCCAGATACCGAACCACTGACTCTAAAGGCTTCCTTACTGTCTGCTTGAGAGATGGAGGCTTTTTGGACATATCTGGCATCCTGATGGCACCTGAAATGAGAAATGCCATTAAAATTCTGTATTCTGATTAGGTTCATGTGGTCAATGACACATTTTATTTTTAATTCAGAAGTACAAACACACACAAAATCCATTTATTTTCTTGAAAACTCATCTTGTAATGAACATGCTTTTCATAATATTTTGATAATTTTTTCAAGGCAAACAAATGCAAAAAAAAAAGTTAGTTTTTTTAAATCTGGGTGGAACAACTGATTTGACTACGTTTTTTTAAATGTAGTAATGGTAGTTTACATATTTTTTTTATTATGTATATTTTTTTATTAGAACTTGTATATATAAAAATATGCAATGAAGGGGTTTTGATGAAACATTATTACTGTAAAATTAATATGAATAAAAAATAATTTGTTTGCTAAATCAGTTCTGCAGTACAACCAATATACATAAGCAAGAAAAAAATAAAATATTCTCAGGGCTCTGACAAGATCAATAAGTTTCTTAAAATATTAGATATCAACGATGGTTACAAAACATTACATTTGTGTGCCATTTCTAAGAACTTGGTTCATGTTTTAAACTAAATACAAAAAATAATAATAATAATTTAGATACTGTTATTTGTCATTGACCCACACTTAAAAAAAATTACATATATAAATTCCCTAAGAAATACCATCATAGCAATTTAAACTTGAAGTACCATATTCACGTCTCACAGCAGATACTCACACTCTGCTTTGATAGCGGTAGTGTTGACAGGTGTGTACGGGTGTCTGGCCAAATAACTGGATCTCAACAGGTCCTGGCAGACGCGACGAGCAGCTTTCGTCAGCTGAGACGTGTGCAGGTAGAAAGCCTGTCTGGTCTTAACGGCAAACTTAGGGCTTCCGCTGTGTCTCATGGGCAGACCGTGAGGACTCTGAACACAGATAGCCAGATGAAAGTCAAGTTCTGGGTGACTGCAAAATCTAAATATTGCATTTCACTTTTAGTTCAAGTCCACAAATTTCACTTTTAAACATCTTTTAAACATTAAAGACAAAGTTTCGCTCATTCAGAACATTCATTTAACAGTCACTTAGAGTCCTAATAAAACATAATTGCACAGTAAAAGAAAAAAACAGACTAAATAAAATAACTCGGGGGAGAGAGCTGAAGAATTGACTCTGGAGCATGTTTGGAGAGAATCCACTTCACACCCACCATGTTGCTGCGGTTAGGTCCGGGCCTCTCTCCATCCAGTCTGGTTGGCATCTTCAGACCTCCGTACTTTTTCCAGTAAGTCCAGCAGGAGGCACACAGTCGGCACTGCATGTTGGGCGGCCCCCATGAGTACCACTGATACGAGCTAGTGGCTGCACACAAACAAAACACATAAAACTTCCAACACCACTCTGCTCTACTCGCTGTAACCTCAAATAATATTAAAGCTGGCACATAATAGAGAACAGGATTTATCTTCTCTTTTTTTAAATAAATATAAGTCAAATCAGTGCTCAACTACTTTATTATATTCATCCTGTACTGGTTGGGACATTATTACTTGCTTATTTAATGTGCAATTATTCCAAGAGGTTAATCAAACATGACAAATGTCATTTACATGCAGAATAGTGTTACTATAGTATTATTTGTATTTATTGATATTTTGAATTAGCTTTTTTATTTTTATTTTATTTAGCCGTTTCTGTCATTATTTTTTTATTATTATTAGTAACAATATTACTATTTAACTATAATTTTCTTTTTATGATTCATACTAACTATAATTATTTTGATTAAAATTTTAGTTTGAATCATTTTAGAACTCAAATTATTTCAGTTAGTTGCCAAGGCATCATTTCTAATTTTATTTTATAAAAAAAAAACAAAAAAAAAACACATTTTACACAACACAGTTTTTAACCTTTCAACTACATGACAAATGGGTTTTTGGGATCTGATGCAAACTTTTGAAAATGGGTATCAAAGTGCAAGTTTTTGAAAAAAATACTATTATAACTTCAAAAATGTGAATTCATGAAAACAGTGACTTTGACAGGCCAGGATCCCGGGCCAACGAGAGTGATGCGGCTGCTAGAAGAAGCCACCACCCCTCGCGCCCCGGACCGAAGAGGGGAGCGCGTGCGGCTGCCGGACTCTGCCCCTTACCTGGACCCTTCCTCCATGAACATTGCCCGACCCACACGAACCCCACAGCACGACGAGTACACCAGATCTCCTGTTTATTTTGGACACTTTTCCCCTTTGGCCACCTTTTATCCCGTTTTATTTGATTTTTTCTGTCCGGGGAGCAGTTGGGGGTTCAGTGCCTTGCTCAAGGGCACCCCAGTCGTGGTATTGCCGGCCCCAGACTCAAACCCACAACCTTAGGGTTAGAAGTCAAACTCTCTAACCATTAGGCCACAACTACCCCCTTTTGGGCAGGAGTTTGATACCAGTGCTCCACCTCCCGACACTACTGCATGTCATTTACTACGTCATTTACTCAAGATGGCAGCGGCCTTACTGAGATGCTTCAGCTTCACTTTTCTATAGTGGAAGGAAGTGGAGACATGCCGTCCATCTTTTTTTACAGTCTATGGCTGAGCCCTCAGACAGACTATTAGATAGATACAAACTGCCTAAACTGTATGGAATAAATATACACAAATTTCAACTAAAGCTACATAAGTTACTTAGTTAAGAGCAGCGAGTGATTCTCTCCTTTTCTTTTATTGTTTGATTAACATTATTAACAGTCTAAGAAATGCACGGGTTATGCCCATCAAATATTTTCTTGACTATTTACATTCACTTAAGACATAACCAACTGTTATATGTCGATACTCATCAAGAGATTATTTTGTGCCAATTTTGTGCCAAAGAAGTGAAAAAAATAACTCTATTTGGTATTTGCTTGATGTCTCAGAGACATCTTTCTTTGTGTGTGTGCACAGAGACAATTTATGCACAAGTACCGCATTCAGATCTCTTTTGTGCCATTTTATGCTTGAATAGCTAAAAAGGTTTTAACTGACAAGCCTTAAAACACACGAGAATGATAAACTTAGAGGAAGCAGCACTGGCCCAATCGTTCAGATAGTTTTAGGGGGGCTGAAGCCCACATAAACAGGGGCTAGAACCACCCCTGTCACTATACACCATGACAACTGCACAATTTGTTGAAAGAGAAAGCTAAAAACCATCAGAAGATAGTGAAAACAAAAAGAATGATTAGATGGAGATGGATGACAGAGCAGCATGCAGTAAGGAACATTCATATCTGGGAGATACGTCAGTAAATTTGAGTAAAATCACAGGCTTCGCTTATCCTGTGCGAATGCTCCCCAGATAATACTAATCCCATGCGAACAGAGCTTTAGTTAACAATAACAACACTGATGTAGAATTCATCAAGGTATAGCAGAAAAGAACTCACTGAAACAGCTCTCGCATGCTCTGCCCAATCCGACCGGCTGGCCTGGTGATCCCAGAAGAGCCCCTGCTCCATTCACAAGCCCTGGCTTCACACTGTTCACGCTCAACTGGTTAGGGTTGGGCTTGTTACTGTAGAAAAAAGGCCATGACAGTTACTGGATTTCATCTGGTCAAAGTGCAATCACTCAAAGCTTATGGTGAAATGCCAAATCCAGGGTTGAGCTTCAACCTATTGAAATACTCACTAGTTTGGGATGTAAACCTGCTTTAACTTGCTCTCAGCCTCGGCTGCTTTTAATCGTTTCTGTACAAAACAAAGAGCCAGTTAGTCTCAATGTCAACACTATCTAGGTTTTCTACTTGTAAACAGAGAATTGAGACAGCAGTGCTGGATTACCTGCTGAACGTATCTGTCGGTGGTCTTCCACATGTAGTAATACTCAATGATGCTGGTCAGAGACTTCCAAGGAAGCTGGAATAAAAAAAAAAAAGATCATTTAAAATGAATACTTGAATACTAAAATCATAAACAAGACGGCCGTTTATTACATTTAACCCCATTTAGGATACAAGAATTTACTTATTTACTAGTTAAGATACTTTTTATGAAATCGGAGAGATTTCTGCTCCTCCATTGAACACTCACACAGTCCAAAACTTTGATGCTTAAAGACATTGTCTCTATAAATTGAGCAGTTTAAAGTCTTCAGAAGAGACATGATCAATTTACATAAGGAACATTTAGGATTTTTTCCCCACATATGAACACTGATCACAAGAGAACATCACATATGGTAAATATATGTGAAAGTTTGGTTACATGGGCTTTAAATAAAAGGACAAAAAGGCTGAGAGAATATTAAAAAGTACCTTTCTTTGTGTTCTGGAGATGAACAAAAGTTTATGACCTTTTAAAACCCTCACACATGAAACTGTTCAAATCACTGACTGATGCAGCTGCAGTGACTCTTCAGGTGCAGCTCACTGCAGGTGTAGATTATGAGTGAATCATAATTACAGTTTTGGTCTTATGGTTTCAGATGATTTGAAATGAGTCATATGGACTCTTTTATAAAGCTTTTTTTGGTGTCTTTGTAACTTTTCTTAATGCATTAAAATATTTAAACATATCAGTTGTTTTGCTCCACAGAAGGCAATCATATAGATTGAAAAAGCAACATCAAATGGGTGAGTAAATGATGAGTTTTTGGTGAAAGGAATCTTTTTTTTTTTTCTAAGGAAATCTGTTTGTGATGGCAAACCTCCATTTCCCATCCTTTGTGTCCCTGAATAAGCTGCTTCACTTCTTTAGGGTGTGCCCATTTTCCATGCCTGGCTCCTCCCTGTTTCTCTAAGTACAGATTTCAGACTGAAACCCAGAGCCGAAACACTCAGTGCTGCACATACACCCATCAAGCACCAGATGGCAGAGTCAAACACACACTTGGCACACTCTCTGTCCCCTAAACAAAGGCAGTTTATCAGTCATTACTGCCACAATTACCTTAGCATATGCTGTTCAAATCTTTTCAAAGCCATGCTATGCTCTAGTACAAATGAAAGAAATTCAGCCTGATCACCCTTCTGCTTGTGCAAACACCACTTGGGATGAACTTACAAAGTCTTGCTGGATATCAGTGAAGTCTTTGCCGTATTTCTCGAGCGCTTCCTCGAACAGGTTGGCTTCGGATGCGCTCCATTCCTCCATTTCATCCCGGCAGAGCACCGGCCCACCCTGGGGTACGAGTGCCGCGATGGCCCGCGTCATGTCATAGCCGTTCTTATGCAACGTGTCCATGGCGTGAAACTGAAAATCAAAAATTTTACTTAAGAAAACATCATAAACGATGGCTCAAATTCAAGATTCGTCATCCAAACATCCAATTGTTTTCAGCAGAAAATCTGAATTGCTCAATCCTGGGAACAACATTGACACTAGATGAAGAGGAATTGTGTGGGCAGCTTGAGACTGTGAATGTTTATGCATGGAGGTGTTGCCCTCTGGCATCTTTCCTTCATTTTTTGTACACAATGGGAGAGACACAACAGAGTTGGGTGGCTGGAGAGTGAAAAGCATGCTCTGATGTTCTTCTCGTACAGCGTATATGCTGAGACTGAACACTGAGCTGGCAATAGGCCTGTCGCTATTATTACATAATCGCCTAGTGGGGATTATTTGATATGATCACTGTGCACTTTAAATTCTAATCACATTTTGCCACTCATATTAGGAGTTTGAGCATCCTGACAGAAACACTAGCTCAACAAATGGCATGAGTTTGACTGGCCAATGGCATTGTTGAACTTTGGCACACATTACTTTTAAGCAAAATGGAAATCGGACACTAAAGCCCTATTCGGACGGGACTAGTTTTACAGGAGGTCGTTAGAGAAATCTGGAAAGTAAAAAATCTTATATATAGAGAAATATATATAAATATATATAAATATATATATATATATATATATATATATATATATATATATATATATATATATATATATAGTAGTAGTCATAGTAGTATATATATATAATATATATATAAATATATATATTTATATATATATTTATTTATAACTGTTGGCATTTTCTGTTTTTAGTGTATTATATTCCAGTTTGTCTATACAGGGTATCAGAAAAAAGCTAAATAACATGCAATGACAAAGATAAGATGAGAAAAGATGATGATGAAAAATAATGATGAAAATGCATCACGGATGTTCAGGATTATCTATCGTATTAGCTAGGCTGTATTCAACATTTTAGAATAAGATGAGAAAAGACATTTATTATGCCTCTGTTGACAGGAATAAATGTCACAATATAATGTAATGTAATGCATTGTGATGTATTGTAATATTATCTGGCTATAATACAACATCTGATGTTTGATTCACTATAAAGAAAAGAAAATCTGTAACATTGGCAGTCATCAGAATTGGACTGCCATTAATTAGTATGAACCTTCTGAGCTTAACTACAGTGTGAAGTCTTCCAGCAGTGTGTGGAGCGTGTGAGATGTGCTGTACCAGTGTGATGTCTCTGGAGGCTGCCGCAGCGCTCATGTGCAGACTGGGCTGCCGAACTGAACTGCTGCAGTCTAGAGCCCGCGCAAACGTGCCCACAGACCTGCAGGGGAGGGGCGTGGGGGAAGTTGAGAAAGAGGGGGGAAAAAAAGTGAAAGAGAATGAGTGAGAGAGATCGAAATATGCAGTTTGAAATAACCGGGTATAGAATAGTACTATATATATATATATATATATATATATATATTATTTGGGAGGCATCTTCAGAATTTCATAGTGGAGGTTTTTGTTGTTTATTGTCTTTTAAACTCAGTGATATGTTCACGACAGTCTGACACAGGAAAAATAGACCAAACCGGTTCCTGCTGCAGAATCTTACCGAGCCACGACGAGGAACTGGTCGATCTGTTTCTCGGTGAGGGGGTTGCTGGGATCCCACACCTTCTCCTCCAGTTTTTCCAGCTCCCGACCATCATCCTCTCCTGACAAACCAACACGCACAGATCACAATCACTACAGGACACACTGCTTTAAAATCAGACTTTTGTTTCGCTTTCTTCCTGAAGCCAGCTTTCACCTAATGTGAACTTGATTTAGTTCTTAAAATTAGTATAACTATAGTGTAACTACATCAATATAATGACCAAGATGTTGAACTGGGTGCTATCTGGCATTTTGAGATTATCCCAATCGGGTATTTAAGTCTGTATGAAATCACAAATTGCAAATCTCTATTGTGACAGATTACTAAGCAGATCAAACGTCATTAGAAAACTGACGTCTCTGCGAGGAGAGGGCATGCCGATATTTTTAGTAAAGATTATAAGGGTGCATAAATTTAAAAAATAATGACTTATACAGATAAATCATTTATAATAAACACTGCAATATTTCATATAAAAATAAGAATTGTCCATTTTGAATTCATGATGCCATGCTTGGCCAAGTAACAAGTATTTACCCTCTTCTCCTGCTTTTTAATGGATAACATTCTTCTAATTCAGTTTATTTTTGAGTCTATTCTACATACAGAAAATATTGTCAAATCATGTAAACTCTCATCATAAAATGGCATTTTACTTTCATAATGTGATATATTTACAAGTGAAACAATATTCCTCTATCTGTGATTGATTTGGGTGATTCATGAACAACCGTTCCTTTGACTTGGATCTTTTTAATGAATCAGCTGATTCAGTTCACACAAACTGCTCTAAACAAATGACACCAATCTATGCTGTGTTTTCTAAAAAGCAATGGGAGGCAATGGTTTCTATTATCTATTTATGTTTATGATGCTTTTGGGAAAAGCAAGCTTGGTTTATCAATGATCCGAATAATTTGCGAAGCTCGAAAGCTCCAGTTCCTATTCAATATCTCTGTATAGTAATCAGCGTCCAGTATACTTTAAAACATGCTTGTTTTCCATTAAACAAAGTGATTTTATCATTTAAAACAAATCCATAAAACCACCAATACAGAAAAGTGTCCATATTTTTCGGACTATAAGTCGCACCTGAGTATAAGTCACATCAGTCCAAAAATACTTCATGATGAGGGAAAAAAAAAAACAAATCGCACTGGACTATAAGTCGCATTTATTTAGAACCAAGAGAAAACATTACCATCTAGAGCCACGAGAGGGCGCCCTCTCGTGGCTGGAGACGGTAATGTTTTCTCTTGGTTCATGTCAAATTAATTTTGATAAATAAGTCGCACCTGACTATAAGTCGCAGGACCAGCCAAACTATGAAAAAAAGTGTGACTTATAGTCCGGAAAATACGGTAATTATGATTTTTTAAAAATAAGTCTCAACAAGGCTTAACAAAGCTGTATTTATTTGATTAAAAATGAAGCAATATTATGATAAAAACTGTAAAACATTACTACAATTTCCTTTTTTTTTTTTCTTCTGCAGCCATCACATGATTCTTCAGAAATCATGCTTATGTGCTGACTTTCTATTCACAAAACAGTACCTATTATCAATGATGAAAACAGTTGTGCTGCTTAAGATTTTTGTTAGATGTTCATTTAAGGAGAGATGCAAGATAAGAAAACAGCTGTTAAAAATATGGTGGGTAAATGGTCTCATCTGAAGAGCTCAGAGCTTTGACCATGTCTAACTCAATAAGTCGAAGAGACATCTCACCCTCTTTGAGGAGGTCAGTGATGTCAGCCTGGTACTTATTTCCCACTCTGATCTCTCCCTTATCAGCCAGCAGAGTCTTCTGCTGAGGGTCATATACCAGCGAATAGAAAAAAGCATCCTGCAAAACCAAGAGACACCTTTTAAGGCCAAAAACATAAGTAAACAAATGCAAAGCTTAATTTTCTGCATCGTTGCATCAGAGACAGGAATGCACACCCAAGTACAGCACACTTGTGATGCGTTGACCAAACTTGTGCATACATGCACAGGTAAAGTATGTTCCTGGCCTTTAATATAAACACAGACAAATGAACCAGTGTTTGAGATATTAGTGGACTGGCTTGACTCTTTGTAGAGTCTCCAGTCTCCTCATTTCTAAATATGAGGAGGAACATAGTGGGTCAACACACTGATTTATTCATCTGGATCAGGACTCAAAACTAGCTCTCATAAACACATACATCAGATAAACATTTCCCTCTTGCAGGCATACTGTGAATAGAGATACGAAGAGTGCAAGCAAATTCATGCAATCGAAAGCATTTGCACATGCGTAGAAACAATGCTGTGACACTCACCTCTCTGTCTAAATAGGACTTGAGGGCTTCTGTCTCATTCAGAAGTGTAACACAGCATTTCCCCCTGAAAAAAACACACAAACAAGCAGATTTATCAGTGGATTGAATCACATAACCTTATATAACATTAAATAGATCTGAATCACTTCACATAGTTCATTCACAGTACTGCTGGACAGAATTTTGTGTTTGGCTGTGGTTTAGAAATGACCATATTAGAGTGAAATGATCATGCATATAGTCTGACATTTGCTATATCATTCCATTTAAAAATGTATCTCACAATTTAGAATGTAAAAACCTATTGAATATATTGGAAGCCAAATGTCTCAGAAACAGAAAATTGATACTTCCTTGCTGGTTGTAGTTAAACCGGTGCATTTGTTCACAGCAGACTGGCTTCAACTGAGCTTAGTTTTGCAAGTAAAGGTTATGTTGATTAAAAAAAATAAATGTAGTAGTCTGATTCACAAGGATTTGTGAATCAAAGGTCATACTATGTATAAAGTTTGAAAAAGTTTAAATAAAAAAACCTGGTCCCCAAGATATTAAGATATTTGCTTATAATGCATAGAATTTGCTTATAATTCAAATTTTATTTGTACTTTAATTGACCAAGTTTGCATGAATTACAACTCCTGACAGATCCCCGAGCTAAAAAAGATCTAGAGAACATAAAACCAACAAAGTTACATGCAAACATTAAAGCTGGCGTAAATATCCTTCATCTTTCCAGAATCATATCAATATAAATTGTGGTAAAACGGCCAAGAATATCATTAAAAAAAAATCTCTCTTATTCAAATTATTTTCCAGTAAGAATTTTGAAATATCCCCAAAGCAAGGTCAACTGACAAATAAAATAAACTTATATTTCCATTTTAATTAAGTTTTTCTAACAAACAGACTTAAGTTTTTTTCCCAAATTAAATGTACCTTGTTTTAAGGTTAATTCGATATTTACCTCAAAAACAAAACTAAAATGCTGAATAAGGAATGTTTTTGGCAGTGTAGCCGAAGCCCTCATATGAGATGAGCAAATCCTGAATTCTAACTTAACTCAGTTGTGTTGTTAAATGCCAGTTACATTTTAAAAACATTTAAATACAATTCTCTCTATTTTTATATAAAGGGGTTTCCAAACATAATCCTTTTTTTGGTGTTCACTGCCAGTACCCCGTCCATGTTTTTAGGTCACTGCAAATGAATAAAAGCGAAGGAAAATTCCAATCAACCATATTTAAAAACTGAGTCACTGTTTCAACCCCAGAGACAGATGATGCTCGCCGTCCACCTTCCATCACCGAAAGAACCTGTTCATCCAGAAAGGTTTAATGTCAAGCTCACTCCACCCTTGGGTCCGACTTTCTCCGCAAACACAAAAGATGATTTAAATGTTCACGAGGCAGACGTGACCTGGCCAGCAACTCCGGTTTCTAAGTAGGACACGAGCGGATGTGGTGGTTTAAAGGGCAGCCTTCCTGAGAGCGACGACTTCATAGCAACTTCCAAAATAGAAGTGGGCATGATCCTCATTAAATGGTTCTATTCACATATACAGATGACTTGACGAAAATACAAGCCCTTAAGCAAAAACAAGATTGACTCAATTTTCAATTACTCTCCGCTGAATTCGTAGCGATGAGAGAGCAGCGTGAATGAACGAGAGGTTAATACTCTCCTGTGCTGGGGACTCCATTAGGCCAGAACATGAAAAAGACTGAAGGGAGCCAGTATGTGTGTGAGATGTGTGACTCACACGCAGACGCTAATGAGAGAGAGTCCAGTTGGCTGTTAGAGAGAACGCCGCAGAATGAAGCATATCCTTAATATCCACAAAGCTTTTTGTAGGTTACCTGATGTGTGTCGCAGGCAGAGACTCCAGCTGTCTGGAGAGGAAGAGCTCTCTGTGTCTCAGCTGATGCTTCTGTTTCTCTGGGAGATCCACCATTTCAGGGTTCTCCATCTCCTCTTCCATTTCTCCTAAAAGGCAAGGGGAAAAGATAAACAACCTTAATTTGTCCACCTTATACTCTTATTAATACTATTACAGAGGTGATGCTGTATGTTAATGCTAATTGGCTGATTTTCATAGTTACATAGGCACCAGAATGTTTAAAAGTAGTAAGAATTTTTAATATTGGCCATAACATGAAAATTATAAATGGCATTGAAGCCACAAATCTCTTGTCTCCAGGTTCTCCCATGTGACAGTTGCACCTACTGTAACATTTATCAGTTTTCATTTATTTCTGAATGATCTAACACAATATTTACTCAAAATAATATATATTTCGTGCAATTTAAAGGTGCAGTGTGAAACCTTGACAGCTAGTGGTTGAAATGGGTACTATGGTACAAATTCAAAATACTGGAGAGAGCTGTATTTCCTGCCCCCTCCTCCTCAGACCTGCCACGCACGTGGGTTGCCAGATTGAGGACCATGCAACAGGAATGAGCACATCTGACAATCGAAGGTGACAAATTTTTATGTAAAAATGAACTTATTTTGACGGGTTGCCGTGAATAGCTTTAAATTGACACTGGTTTTACTCAAATGAAACGGTAAAATGCTTGTGAAGTGACTCAGAACAGTTCTGGTGATGTTGTTTATGTATTTATGTCCTCATTGAGACAGCAGATACTGAAATTACTGCAAGCGTCACACGCTTCAGTCTATGTAGTAAACAAACCATTCATTCACAGTTCACATAGAGACGCGCAGAACATGCAGGATTCATATTTCAACCAACTTTTGCGGCTTAACATTTACAGATCCTGGTCCATATGGAGATTTGGTTTGATTAATTTATGCTAACTTTGACAAATTCCGTGACTGTCCATATTAAAATGTAAGTTTCATTTTCATGACAGGATTTTGAGATTGCGTCCACGTTTTCGGCTTCGCACAAATCATAGCGCTGTATGTGTCAAGAACCGGGTTTGAACGGGTCCTCTGTACCACCGGTACTAAAAGAAACCTGGTACCGTGACATTTAAATTTTTTTAGTACTGACTTGGTACCGAAGTACCAGGTCTTTTGACAACACTATTTCTGGTCAACCCAGCGTGACGAAATACTATCAGATAAATTGGCAGTGGGCAGAATCACACAGATCAAAACAAAAACAGACATTCCAACAATGGAACCAACATTTCAAAGTAGAATAACAGGCTGTAGGATTGTTTTTCAGAGAAAAAAGTATGTGATGTTGTAAATTTAGTACAGTAAAAACTAAAATTGCGTACAGCACCTTTAAGCAATTTTTTGTCATTTCATATCATATGTGTCATGATGTAATGCAATATGGTATATAAAAATAGCCCATCCAGTCAAAACATATTCCAATTAAAATTTCAAATGAAATTTGAAAAACTAATGTCAGTCAATCACTATTTGGCAAGCTAATAGTAATGTTAAAGGAGCATACATGTACTGTAGAGTTCATGCATTTCATTATAGAATTTCTGCATTTCACTCTACTGCTTTTTCATTATTTTTATGTAAGTATTATCCTTTTGACCATTGCACTTGTGATTTTGTTCTAAAAATGTGGTGCTCAAGTTAAAATTTCAACTTTAAATAATGTGCTTGGAGACCTTTTCTTTTCTTTGCCGTGCCTTGCAATTTTAAACACAACAACCCCTTATGTATGAACTACCCCTAAGGCTATCACAATTACTTTTGATCACACTGAAGGTCATAGATTACAACCTGACTAAAAGTATTGCACTTCGGTTTGTAACTCACACTGCACTAGTTGTTATGAATGTAACCCCAAATCACAAGGTTTGTTGAGGAGAAAAACCCATGTAAACTACAATAAAGGAGGAACCATATAAGACATATCTATCGATCAAGATATTTTAGGCCTCTTTAAACCTGCAATGAACTTGTCCTTTCTGTGATCATTATCAGATCTCACTTGATCACATAAAAAGCCAGGTATCTAAAAAAAAAAAAAAAAAAAAAACCTGCAACCTAACACTACAACCCTAAAAACTGCATAGCAAATTAGCAGCACACTAAAATCCACTTCGTAATCACAGCAGAGACCTTTTTCCAAAAAGAAAAAAAAAATATTCCAAGTGCTTTATGGAGTTTTTGCACACTAAAGTAATGAGTTTTTTGTTGTTGGCGGCTGTACTGCGTTTGAGCTCCGTCACTATATTCTTTTCATTAACTATTTTTAACTCAAAAATCAATTTTATACATCATCGTTTCCGTTTATATAACGTGTGAATATATCCTCTATTGTATTCTACAACAAAAACAATCAGAGCGCCTCGCTATCACTAGTTTTATTTTGATCTCCCGGGTCCGCTATTAGCTTTTAGCCCGTTAGCATCAGCGGCGTGGTTGCAGCTAACTGCGCTAACATTGCTAATACTCTATTCACACACATTACCACTGCTGTACTCACTGTTACTTGCTTTAATGGCGGATGAATGTCTCCACTCTGTGCAGCTCGAGCTCGAGGCCGTGGGAAAGCAGATTCGCGACCTGGAGGTGAGGCAGGCCCAGCTGAGAGAGCAGAGAGCCGCGCTGGAATCATCCCGGGCTGACGCTCACAAGTCCGGGGTAAGTATACAGCGATCTGCTAACAGTCCCACCACGTCTACTCCGTGTGTTTCTCTGCACAGGCCCGGTGCACCCAGGACGCGATCTTCCCAGATGTCCTTCACTGCGACGCCGGGACACCACGGACCCTGGGTGCATCCACAGCGGAGGACGCGAGCCGGGTCCCGGGCGACGACTTCTCCCCCTCCTGCCTTCGACATCTCCATCCGGAACCGCTTCGCTCCCCTCCGCGAGACAGGACGCGACGCTGTGATCATCGGAGACTCCATCGTCCGACACGTAAGTGCTACGTTAGCCGAAGGTAAAGTGCACACTCATTGTTTGCCTGGTGCTCGTGTTTTCGATGTTTCTGCGCAGATACCCGCGATCCTGAAGGTCGTCGAGAGGCCCAGAGCGGTCGTGCTTCACGCCGGGGTTAACGACACCACGCTGCGGCAGACGGAGACGCTGAAGAGGGACTTCAGCAGCCTGATCGAGACGGTTCGCAGCATGACGCCCGCGGCGACGATCGTCGTGTCTGGACCACTGCCCACGTATCGACGAGGACACGAAAGGTTCAGTAGACTTTTTGCTTTAAATGAATGGTTGTTGTCATGGTGTAAAGAACAGAAACTGCTATTTGTTAATAACTGGAATCTTTTCTGGGAGCGTCCTAGGCTGTTTCGCGCTGATGGATTACACCCCAGCAGAATCGGAGCGGAGCTGCTCTCTGACAACATCTCCAGGACACTTCGCTCCATGTGACTAGTAAGACAATTCTCTAATAACTATTATGATGACTTTTGTTCCACCCGCTTAAATGATAAAAGTACTTGTGCTGTAAAAACTATTAAGACTGTGTCTGTTCCCCGAATAGTGAGGTCAAAATATAATGTAGGATCTAGAAAAAATCTTATCGTAATTAAACCAAAAAAATGTAAAGTAAATGAACAAAAACAATTTTTAAAGTTTGGGCTCATAAATATTAGATCACTCACACCCAAAGCAGTTATTGTAAATGAAATGATCACAGAAAATAGTTTTGATGTACTCTGCTTGACTGAAACCTGGCTAAAACCAAATGATTATTTTGGTCTAAATGAGTCTACTCCACCAAACTACTGTTATAAGCATGAGCCCCGTCAGACTGGTCGTGGAGGAGGTGTTGCAACAATATATAGTGATATTCTCAATGTTACCCAGAAAACAGGATACAGGTTTAACTCTTTTGAAATACTTCTGCTTAATGTTACACTGTCAGACATGCAAAAGAAATCTAATGTATCTCTTGCTCTGGCTACTGTGTATAGACCACCAGGGCCGTATACAGAATTCCTAAAAGAATTTGCAGATTTCCTCTCAGACCTTCTAGTTACAGTTGATAAGGCGCTAATCATGGGAGATTTTAATATTCACATTGATAATGCAAATGATACATTAGGACTTGCGTTTACTGACCTAATAAACTCCTTTGGAGTCAAGCAAAATGTCACCGGGCCCACTCATCGTTTTAATCATACACTAGATCTAATTATATCGCATGGAATCGATCTTACTGCTATAGATATTGTACCCCAAAGTGATGATATTACAGACCATTTCCTTGTATCGTGCATGCTGCGTATAACTGATATTAACTATATGTCTCAGCGTTACCGTCTGGGCAGAACTATTGTTCCAGCCACCAAAGACAGATTCGCAAATAACCTGCCTGATCTATCTCAACTGCTATTTGTACCCAAAAATACACATGAATTAGACGAAATTACTGACAACATGGGCACTATTTTCTCTAATACATTAGAAGCTGTTGCCCCCATCAAATTGAAAAAGGTTAGAGAAAAACGTACTGTGCCATGGTATAACAGTAATACTCACTCTCTCAAGAAAGTAACTCGTAGTCTTGAACGCAAATGGAGAAAAACTAACTTGGAAGTTTTTAAAATTGCATGGAAAAACAGTATGTCCAGGTATAGACAGGCTCTAAAAACTGCTAGGGCAGAGCATATCCACAAACTCATTGAAAATAACCAAAACAATCCAAGGTTTTTATTTAGCACAGTGGCTAAATTAACAAATTACCAGACGCCACCTGATTCAAATATTCCACCAACGTTAAATAGTAATGACTTTATGAATTTCTTCACTGATAAAATAGATAACATTAGAAATACAATAGCGAATGTAGATTCTACAGCGTCTAACACTTCAGTTTCATCCATCGCACCCAAAGATAAACTGCAGTGCTTTACAAATATAGGACAGGAAGAGCTAAATAAACTTATCACTGTATCTAAACCAACAACATGTTTATTAGATCCTGTACCCACTAAATTACTAAAAGAGCTGTTACCTGTAGCCGAAGAACCGCTTCTCAATATCATTAACTCGTCGTTATCTTTAGGTCACGTCCCAAAACCATTCAAGCTGGCGGTTATCAAGCCTCTTATTAAGAAACCAAAACTAGATCCTAGTGTACTGGCAAATTATAGGCCTATTTCAAATCTTCCATTTATGTCTAAAATTTTAGAAAAAGTTGTGTCTGCTCAATTGAGCACCTTCCTGCATAAAAATGATCTGTATGAAGAATTTCAGTCAGGTTTTAGGCCCCACCATAGCACAGAAACTGCACTTGTTAAAATTACAAATGACCTGCTTCTTGCGTCAGATCAAGGCTGCATCTCATTTCTAGTCTTACTTGATCTTAGTGCTGCGTTCGACACCATAGATCATGACATACTCATAGATCGATTACAAAACTATACAGGTATTCAAGGGCAGGCTCTAAGATGGTTTAGATCCTACCTGTCCGATCGCTACCATTTTGTTTACTTAAATGGGGTGTCATCTCATTTATCATCAGTAAAATATGGAGTGCCACAAGGATCCGTCCTAGGTCCCCTTCTATTTTCAATATACATGTTGCCCCTTGGTAATATTATTAGAAAATACGGAATTAGCTTCCACTGTTATGCTGATGATACTCAGCTATATATCTCAACGAGACCAGATGAAACTTCCCAATTATCTAAGCTAACAGAGTGTGTTAAAAATGTAAAAGATTGGATGACAAATAATTTTCTCCAATTAAATTCAGATAAGACAGAGATATTAATTATTGGACCAAAAAACACCACACAGAATCTTGTAGATTACAATCTGCAACTAGACGGATGTACTGTTACTTCCTCTACAGTCAGAAATCTGGGTGTTATATTGGACAGCAATTTGTCTTTTGAAAATCATATTTCCAATGTTACAAAAACGGCATTCTTCCATCTTAGAAACATTGCCAAGCTACGAAACATGTTATCTGTTTCTGATGCAGAAAAGCTAGTTCATGCTTTCATGACCTCTAGACTGGACTATTGTAATGGACTTCTAGGTGGTTGTCCTGCTTCGTCAATAAACAAGCTACAGGTAGTCCAAAATGCAGCAGCTAGAGTCCTTACCAGGTCAAGAAAATATGATCATATTACCCCAATTTTACAGTCTCTGCACTGGCTACCTATTAAGTTCCGTATCAGTTACAAATTATCATTACTTACCTATAAGGCCCTAAATGGTTTAGCTCCTGCGTACCTAACTAGCCTTCTACCACGCTACAACCCATCACGCACCCTAAGGTCACAAAACGCTGGACTTTTGGTAGTTCCTAGGACAGCAAAGTCCACTAAAGGAGGTAGAGCTTTTTCACATTTGGCTCCCAAACTCTGGAATAGCCTTCCTGATAATGTTCGGGGTTCAGACACACTCTCTCTGTTTAAATCTAGATTAAAAACGCATCTCTTTCGCCAAGCATTCGAATAATGTATCTCTTAAATTGTGAGTGTAGTTGCATCTGCATTTTTATTCTTTAGCTTGGGTTAAACTAATTTTACTTTGTTGGATCAGCAGCTATGCTAATGATGTCTCTATTTTGTTTCTATGTTTTGCCACGGGATTTACATCCAGTGGTAACTAGGATTTACACAAGCTCCAGTCTGGATCCAGAACACCTGAGAAGAGATGATGCTGACCCTCAGAGGACCCCAGATGATGCTAACCTTGAATCAACAAACAGAACTAACAATTATTGCCACATGTGTGACTGCATCCTATAATTACTATTAATTAATAATATTGATAGTTCATCATCTAGCTGACTACGTCTTGTATTATTATTATTATTTTTATTTTTCTAAAATCCTGTCAAACGTGCACAAACTACTAGCTACTACTAAATATTGTAGAAACATAATTTTCTGTAAAGTTGCTTTGTAACGATTTGTATTGTAAAAAGCGCTATACAAATAAACTTGAATTGAATTGAATTGAATTTTTTTAATTATGTGATCTAGGAAAGTGGTTCGCAACTTGTTTGACTGTAATTTTAAAAATAGATACTACAAGAGCTGAATGTTCTTCATGGTTCTCACTCTTTTTAACCAATGAATTTCCATGAATTCATGATTACAGATTTGCCCAATAAAGTATTTTAGAGCTTGACATAACTATAAAATTATTCATCAAAATGCCTAATATTTATTCATTTATATGACTGAGGTCTAGAAATCACAACAAGACAGTGGGATCTCTGGTTCCTCTAAAGCAGTGGTTCCCAACCTTTTTCAACTCGCGGCCCACACAACCCACTTCAAAAAAATTAACTGACCCCGCTATTGTAGTACTCAGAAGATAGATTGTTAACTGTATTTATTGAATGAAATAGGGCTGTGCGATATGGAAAAAAAAAAAAAAAAAACTTTTGAGATTTCTTTGATAAATTTTGCGATTGTGACACACACCGATATACTTTTACAGTCATAAATGCATTCAGGATTAATTTGAAACATATTTCCAAAAGAAGACCAATAAGAACTTTATCAAAAAGTTGTAACGGCTCTAGAACATATATAAGTCAAAATTATCCCTATAGTAAAGATGTAACAAAATGTATAAATCCCGTGTACAGGGACTTTTTTTTTTTTTTTGCCATGCATTGTTCATAGAGCTCATTAATTGTAGCGGTGCCTCAGGTGTTTGCAGTGTGTATACAGTATGTGTATGCGGACAGCAGCGAGAGCGCATAAATATAACGCGAAAGCACATTAAAATAATGCATGAGTGCAAATCTCTCAGTTCGCACGCAGATTTCCTTTGCGCTGTCACAAAACCAGACGTGCTTGCTCAGATACATGCTGCTCTGCGCGGAGAGAGTGTGCACTGAAAACGTGTCTTATCTCACTTAAACTGCATCCTGTGCACTCACAACTCTCTCTATGATCATGTGTTAGATATTAATTATTTTCGCACGTTTTTATTTCTAGCCTTTTACTGTGTGCAGTGTGAACGCTCTGATCCGTCAACATGGGCTCGGAAAAAAGGCGCATCACAGACAGTGTGTGAACCTGGAGTTAGACATATGCCCAGTCTGTTCTGTTCTCGTGCTAGGGGTGTTGCATTCTGATTGGATCGGATAGCATACCGCGGGAGGTCAGGGCCGTGGAAAATCGTGCTAAAGCGATTTAGAAATCGTGCACGCTCGAATCGTGATTTTATGACGATTTCTTTTAATCGCACAGCCCTAGAATGGACTGGAAATAAACAGAAAATAATTGGCGGCCCACCTGCAATACCACTGTGGACCACAGGTTGAAAAACACTGCTATAAAGTAAAGAAATTAAACGGTGAATAAAATATTAATGATCTTTTCTTTTTTGTGGTTTGGTCTAATTTTAATCATTTTGAGGCCACTTGGAAGTACGCTGAAGTCCTAGTGGCCCCCGACCTCCTGATTTGAGAACCAATTATTTAGGACTTTAATACAGCGCATGTCTTTGTACAGCCTGTAAATGTATCACTCAAAGCATAATTCTGATCCACTAAATTCAATATTCAATTTAATTCAATATGATGTCTTCCTTTGACTAACATACATGCATCTACCCATCTATTTTTTTCTATTCACAGCAACTTACAACAAACAAGTAAAACCTTGGGGCATTTAACCCTGTATAGTCTAATGTCTCATATTTGATATGCAAAGGCCTCTAAATTAACAATATGATTAAACCCTTGATGAAAAACCTGTTGTACACAACCCACTACATGCCTTCTGTCGTCTGAATGATAGTTCATACTTTTCTTAAATAAAATCCTTGAGTGAGAGATCCATATTCTCACTATATCATACTCTATGGACCACAAAAGCATGATGAATTAAATATGATACTAAAAATCATTTATGCATTTATTTATTTTTACAAAAAAAAAACAAGCCTGTCTTGACAAACCCCACATATATGTGCTGTATGGAGGCAGAGTGCGGCAGAGAATGATAAGTGGGAGAGTCGGGAGAGAGGGAGGGAGGGAGAGAGAGAAACCAGCGAGTGTGCTTCAATTCATTTGGAGTTTCATTAGCGAAAGAGACAGACAGATGGAGAAAGATGGAGATGGAGGGTAAGGCAGCAGAACAAAAAGAAACAAGAGATTAAAAAAAAAACAAGATGTTTGTCTGAAATCAATAAGTATTCCCTCCTCTTCACCACACGCTCCAACATTTAGCACACACGTCCGCCTGTCACAAGCTATCTGGTTTTATCTTGCTATGAAGAAATCTGAACCTATAGTAAACACGAGCGAGTGGTCACTTTACAAGAGCTGCACATCAGTAACCGTTCTATTACAGCCGTGCGTGGAGCATCAACACTCCCTGCTGAGATCCATGTGGAGCGAGGGATAGAGATGGACCCTGAAACAGAGACTGAATGGGATACGATGACACAAAATATACAGGGCAAGAGAGAGAGGAACAGCCCTGTGGCTATGAGCAGCCTGCCGCGTCCTTGAGAGCCGTCGAGAAGAGAGGAGCTGAACTCTAGTTGTGTCTAGTTGTAGTTTTGAGAAAGAGAGAGGGGAAAAAAGCCAACCATTTGGCCCTGTATCCTGCCTATACTCAACAAATTACCTCTCCATTTCACCTGTCTTAACCAATTATCAATTATTGATGAATGAATCGCCTTACCAGGCGGAGGGGAAGAAGAGAAGAGGAGGTCGGGCTGAGAATGGAGAACCGTTTTTATTCACAACATCTTCATTTTCGAATGATTTAATGTGTTTGGTTCTGTTAGCAGTTCTTGAACGTCTGCATTCATCTGCTGATCATGAAACATGAGGTTTATGAGGTAAATGTGAAGGTTTAAATGTGAAGATTTGTTGGGTTCTAATCAGGACTAAACTAGATTTGCACATTTTCTGAACAAAATGGTAATGCTTGTCCATGCAAAACTCACTATGAAGCTACAGGGTGTTGTGGATGGTTCTTTACAGTTGCTTTCTGGTTCAAGTAGAAAGAGTCCACTCTCATATGTCTATGATATTCTGGTCTCTAGATATGACTCTCTGTAAACCTATTTTTTAATGGTTTTATCATGTGACAGATGATTTTTGTTGTTGTATATCCAAAAAGTAATAGCAAATATCTCCTCAACAAACCAAATGATTCATGTCCATAGCACAAATTATGTAGGGGAAAAAAAATTAAGGACAAATAACCGAGGTAGGGTCGGGAATCTTCAAACTGTTCTTATTCCATTATCTTCATTGAAAAGGATTTTCTTGACATTGGATTATTTTAATTGTTCTTTATTTTTTTTTATTCTTGCACTAATATAGACAGAAAGCTGTACTAAAACACTCTGACAGCGTTTTCTGCAGCACTATTCAGCGGTGGCACTGCAGCACTACTCAATCTACCACCACTGCAAAAGAAATTTTAACAAGATGTGTGAAGTTGCAGTCTGAAGTGAATTTGAGGAGAAAGATGAGATGGTTTAAATTACATTTTAAACCATTTAAAATGTGTTACTAATGCTGGGGACACTGAAACACAAAATATGCGCACTCTAAAAACAAATGTTTTGGCTGAACAACAACAAAACTCTTGAGTTATGAAAACCTCTAATGAAATTACGTTCAACCAAAAAAACGACGAGTTAGAGAAACTTAATTTGTAGCATAAATACAAATTAAGTAAATTATTAAAAAAAGTTGTTACTAATTTCTAACATAATCGAGTCCAATTAATCGTATTTATTTGAATTGAAATGAACAGTTAGCATAGCAAATGCTCATTGTAACTTTTTAGCATGTACATTTAATGAACAAGTAAAATATTAGTTGGCACTGGCATTAGCACAGTCATTGATCATATGGTTAATGTAGAGTACTCTCACGAAGCCACCCACAACCTAACCACAAGCTGTTAAATATAACAGCATTAAACACTCAAATGTCTTTTCCTTTATTAAAAACGCATAAATAATATCTAATGCCACTATAGAGTCCTACGAAAAGCATGTGGAAACTAGAAATCCACTGCCAAATTTTCAAAGTTGTCAAAACAAAAACAAAAGGTATGTTTTTATTCTGCCCTCACATGCACAGACACTAAATACAAAAGGTACAGCCATAACCATGCTCCAAAGCCTCCATCCAAGAAGCTGTGGCCAGAAATACACACATTTTCGCTTTGTATGTCCCTTGCATTCATATTATCCCACACCACACGCAACCTTTTTGTTGAGAACGAAATGAGAAGATATGGAGTTGAATTCCAGAGCCTTTTTCCAACCCTTGTTTGTTTTCCAAGGCTTGTGCCCTTCTAATTCAGGAAGAAATGTGAAACACACAAACATAGCTCACTAGTACAGCCATGACTCAAAGCGGTTGCGCTCAACACTGAGAGGTTGAGCAGAAAGCACAAAGAAGTGGAGCGGCTGAGGCCGACGAATGAGGTGATTCCAGTGAGTAGTTCACAGCAGGGCCAGGTCTCTCTCTCGTCACACATGGCGCCTCACTGCCTCATGCTCTCAGGGCCCAGCGAGGCGGAGCCAGCATCACAGAGAGCAAAATATTTCATCTGTGAGTCACAGCACCCGCACGCTGCTGACTCCTCCAACGCTGGGAGTCGAGTTTACACACCACAAGCTCTGCTGGGTTATATCGAGGGTCAAAGAGCACTAAAAAGAAGATTTCTACAATTTCTGGAGAAAGTCAGAGTTTAACTTGCCCGTAAAGAACTTAGAAAGAAAATAAATAAAAACGAAAGATATAATTAAGAAATAAATGAGAAAAGAAAAGAAATGACTAAAAAGAAAAAGAAAAATAGAAAATACATTAAAAGGAAATAAAATTAGAAGAAAAAAATAGAGAATAAATACAAATAAAAAAGGAAAAGATTAAAATAAAAAGAATAAATAATTTGCCAAAAAGTAATAAAGAGAAAGAAATAAATGCATGAATAAAAGAAAGGAAGGAAGGAAAGTATACATTTGGTTATAGAAAAAGAACAGAAGTAAAAGATTAATAACCAAAAACCAAAATTACCAAAAAAAAAGATAAAAATGAAAGAAAAAAAGGAAGAAAAAGTGAATGTATAAATATGAAAGAAAAAGAACAGAACTAAAAGGAAAAAAAAAATAAAAACAGAATAAATGAATTACTAATAAATAAAAATGGATAAAAAATATCTAAAAAAATAAATGCGTGAAAGACAGAGCAAAAAAATAAATTACAAAAATATAAGAAAATAGATCAAAAGGAAAGAAAAAAAAGAATGAATGAATGAATGAAGCACTAATAATGCACAATGGGTCACAGCGCTGCCTCTAGCTCTTGTATGAAGGCACATGAGCCAACACTGAACTTGGGTCTTCCGTCTTCCTCACTGGTTAGACTTTCCCCTCATTCTCCCTCTACTCTGTCACTTTTCTTTTTCCTTACGCTCTTCCACTCATTATTCAACTCCCTTTCCCTTTTCCAAAAGCAGAGACAGGATGTAGCCCACACCCATGCGGTGAACAACCATTCCTGCCATGCATTTTTCACATATTGCAAATGTCTGAAGGTCCACGGAGACGCTGCTGGCATTGAGGAGAGATCCATAACACACACACACACACACACACACACACACACACACATAAACAGAGTTCCTCTTGACTGCATCTGTGTGGTCCATATAAACAAATAGGCTTCATGGCCTCAGAATCAGACTTGTGTGTTGCGGACTGAAGCCGAAATCTCTTTTATACGCATAAGCACCGTGTCTAACCCCCGTACTCACCAACCAATCAGATACCCCTCTGATGATAAATCTCTACAGCAGCCATTTTGGAGGAAGGTTTTGTTCACAGCAGGAACAGATTCTCTTTTAATAGACTCACAACTACAGTTCATTCAAGAGAGGAGGGCGTTTTAAGGGCTGTCACTCATCTGAACATTGCATAATGGATGACACAAATATCTTGCAGCTTTTTTCCTGAACCTCTAACAAGATTTAAAGGATTAGTTCACTCCTTTTACTCATTTACTCATCCTCATGTCTTTCCAAACCCACCTCCTTCCATGGAACACAAAAATAAAGGTATTCAGAAGAATGTCAAGGTTGCTTTTTTCATATAAAGTAAACGAATGAGAGCTAGGGATGTAAAGTTAAAAAAAAGCACTAAACCAGGTTTGATGCCAATGACAATCAGTCACGATATGCAATAAATATATTTGACATCATAAGGGACCCTTTTATAGCATTTTTTGGCAAGTTTGACAGCACTGGTCATTCACTTTCATGATTTGGAATACTATATGCTTCATTATATGGAGCAGCAAGAACTTTCTGCTAAATATCTATATATCTGTTCCTCACAACAAAGATGAACATACAAGTCTGGAAGGATATGAAGGTGAGCAAATGACACTGTTGCCTTAAACCAAAGACACAAAGCCAAAAACGAAAGCATTAAAGTTGTTCTGCACAATGCATCTGAATGAGAAAGTGACAACAAATGTGGTTAAACGTTAAATAAAGATTATAAAGAGACTCTCTAGAATGAAATAAGTTAAGGTGCACAATCAGCACTTTTGTGGTGTTCTGTTAATGTACAGATGCAGAGAAGCAAACATGAGTGTGAGATCAAAATCAGCCTGCTATCAAAATGACTTACCACTCAACGACATCCAAATGTTTGAGCTAGTGTAAAACATGACATATCCTGTTGGCAGCAGGTGGTGCTATGATTATAACTGAATATTGACCTTTAGATGTGTTCAGGTTTATTCATCATGTGGAGTTTGGGGCAGATTGGACGTCTGAGTTACAACAATTTCCAGTTTCGTGGCATTTATAGCATGCTTTATCACTTAGCAAGAGTTGCTAGAATGATTCTAGCATGTTTACCACATAGTGTTTACCACACAAAAAAATATTGTACTATGTTGTTAATAGTGTATCTCAGTGTTAAACATTTCACTTCCGGTTGCCAGTAGGTGGGGCTATGACTATAACTGAATATGGGCATGTAGATATCTTCAGGCCAGGATTCTTACCAAACATGTTAAGTTTGGGGTAGATTGGACATTGCATGCCTGAGTTAAAACAACTTCCCATTTCATGTCATTAATAGCATGCTTTAGCACTCAGTAAGTGTTGCTAGCATCTTTAGCACTTTATTACTTATTTTAGTGTGTTGCTAATACATGTCACTTCCTGTTGACAGTAGGTGGTGCTATGACTTTAACTGAATATTGGCATGTAGATGTCTTTAGGCAAGGACTCTTACCAAACATGTTAAGTTTGGGGTAGATTGGACATTGCATGCCTGAGTTAAAGCAACTTCCTGTTTCTTTGTATTAATAGCACTTAGCTAAGTGTTGCTAGCCTATCTAACACTTGCTGATGCTTTTTAATATGGTACTATGAGTCCATAACAGTGTTAAACATGTCACTTCCAGTTGACAGTAGGTGGGGCTATGACTATAACTGAATATGGGCATTAGTGTTGCTTTCGTCAACAAAGATTATGAATAAATATCGTCATCAACGAACCTTTAGCACGTGACGAAAACGAGACGAGATGCAACGTAAATCCTGGTCATGTGACAATGACTATAAATGTATAAAGTTATATTGTTGACGAATAAAAACGAGACTAAATGTGGTTTACAAAATAAAAACTATGCTAAAATGTCTCGTAATTTTAGTTGACCAAAACGAGGCGAAACAATGTTATAACGTTATTTCGTCTCATTTATTCGTGTTATTATTATTATTTTGCAGTATTTCTGTTTCCTGTGTCTCACTTCAGGCGCTGCATCAGGTCGCACTGCGCAGACTCAGGCGACGTCACTTCCTCAAGCCCCACTCGCTGCATTATTTAGAAGACGACAACAAAGTTAAGTCTGACACAGAGAAAGGGGCCGATGTGTGTACTTCTAACATGTTTGGTTGGTAAAATAAATGTTGTAAATTCAAATCAGAGCGTCCTCCGTGTCTGGAATGGATGTATTCTTGAGTCTATAAGGTAACAATAATATAATAAGATAACCTTGTGAGAAATGGGTTTGGCTAAAAGATCATTTTGGTTTCGTCTATACTACTATGCACCAGTTCTGATGCGTATGCAATGTTTCATAAGTTTTGGAGCATGTTTAGGCCCTCAAAAATGTGATTTAATTTGGAGAAGTAGTAGTAGAATGAACAGAGCAACCATTGGTGCTCGGGCCTTAACTGCATGAATTTTAAAGACTTTAAAATAAAAGATAAAACTGTCCCCATTTAATAAATATCACTGGTCTTATGTATCACATCAAAAACCCACCAAAAAAAATTATATTCTACATATTATTATGTATATAATAAATATTTACCTATATCAACCAATACTATTCTAGCCTAATACGTTTTATCCAATAAAATCTAAATGGATAAAATCAACCTCCAACTATTACTTTCCAATGTATATTTGGTTCCACTCACTTGTAACTTGTAATACAAAATTCAAATGTGTGTGAATGGTAATTCATGTTTTTAAAGAAGCAAATGTATCTTTCACTACAAGGTGCCCAAAACTGAATACTGAAAAGAGATGCATTCTAGAACAAACTTCTGAAATATAATGAACGTTCACTTGGGATAAACTGACTTTATTATAGCTCTGTATGATAACAGACGCCAGGCAGATGTCTCCGGAAACAAATTTCAGGTTCAGTGAGCTGATTGTGGGTGGCCATTGTGGACTACAAACAAACTGGAAGACAGCTGCCTAGATACACTCCCAACACAAAGGCCCAAAAAATTTTGCACTAGAATAATCCTGCCTAATAATTTGGTAAAACAAAAAAAAAAAAAGTATTTTGTCCAAAATCACATCTGATGTTATGAGGTTCCATTTCAGTTAGGATGCATCCGTAGAGGGTTGCGGTTTATGTAGGTAGTAGACAGCAAGGCACAAACAAAACTTCCAATGAATAATTAATTTTCAGTAGAATAGTTAAATGTTCAAGTCGGCATGAAATGAAAACCCACTCTATTTTGTAAATGCATTTTATAGATGTTATTGTGAACAACAATTCATCCTTTGATGTTTTATTTTTTCAGAATTCTGTTACGATTTAATACAAATTCATAATCAGAAATTGAGTCTAATGAAATTAATAAGATATAAACTAAGGTAATTTACAATAAACCTGGAATTTTTTTTATTTTTATCATTTTTTGTCAAATAAGATGCCGCTCAAAAGATCTGTATAAATGAAAACGGATGAAAAAATAATTTCTTGATTCTATAATATTCCTTAGAAAAAAATAACATTACTATTACCTTGAAAGGTACATTTAGTATGCAATAGTAAATTATATCTGTCATACTTTCTTCACGTAAACCCGAATACTTATTTCAGTGGTTTGTCATGAAAATCTTTCAGTTTGTGTGTGTGTTTTTTTTCGACAGTGGTTTTTCTCAAATGAAATGATGAAAAGCTTGTGAAGTGACTCTAAAAACATCTCTGGAGATGAAGTTCATGTGAACTCCTATATTAAGACAGCAGATGCAGAAAACACCGCAAGCTTCAAGTGTGAGTTTGTGTAGTATACGAAACCACACCTTTCATTCTCAGACACAGGCAGAACAAGCAGACTTAATTTTGTTAGACAAAATGCACTGACAAGCTATTGTCGCCTTTACTTCTGCTGTGTGATAAGCTGTTAGATTAATCCATATTAAGTAAACGGTGTTTATCATCGTCATCAACATACATTTCTCGATATATGGTTTATTGCACTGCCCTATCTCATCCTACGTTTCAGCTCAAAGCATTGTGGGTAAAGTAGTGTTTGACCGCTACTCACGTGCATGTTTATCAGCGAGGGTGATGAGCGTTGTAGAGATGTCTCTGCGTCGGTAGAAACACACCACTTTGGCCTCCACATTCCCATTCGCCGTCTGCAAACGGAAATAGAGTTGTCACAGCAACAGCTTCTAGACCTATCAGCTCCTGGGGAAGCCTCAATATGCAAATTGAGGATCAAATCATAACCGTGACCTAAACACCTCTGCACTTCCTGGCTGATTTGAGAGGGTCTTGTGATGAAGAGAGGATGAGGAGGGCAGACAGTGGGGGTGCAGTGTGACGTTAGAGGATGCTAAAGGCTTAAAAGTGTGAACAACTGTAAGAAAAAAGATCAGTCATTTAGGTGCGGGGTTTTGCAAAACACTCACTACAATACCGAAGCTTGTCGCCCTTTGCATATTAAAAGGGATCACAAAAGGGGAAATCTGAAAGAACATTCTGGCCACTTATTTCAATCAAATAAAAGTGAATGAGGACTCGGACCTCTCAAGTTTCAAAAACGGCAAAAACCACCATAAAAGAACTTAATTGACGTTTTATCAGTGTTATTTTTATTATAAACATTTATATTTATCTTTAATTTTATTTTTTTTCAGCTGATAAAAACAACATTTCTAGTATGAATAAGTTTTTTAAATATAATAATAATCATCATGTAATATTTATATTTGATTTTATTTTATTTCTCCTTTAAATTAATGAAAGCGACAGTTTAGTTTTAGTTAACCCTTGCGCCTTTCGGATGTGGGTATTTCTGGTGCTGCTCTTTCCTGGTTCTCCTCCTATCTCTCTGACAGACAGTTCTACATTTCACTTCAGAATTTTCACTCACCCACTGTCCCCCTGAAGCAAGGTGTCCCTCAGGGATCCGTTCTTGGGCCATTAATATTTATAATCTATATAATACCTCTTGGTCAGATCCTCCGCCGTCATGGTTTTAATTATCATTTTTACGCTGACGACATTCAAATATATACTACCTGTACATCAACTTTATCTCTCACAACTGACAAAATCTCTGCTTGTGTACATGAAATAAAAGATTGGCTTCATTCCGCTTCAGCTCTGTCCCTTTATCAGTATCTCAGATGCTGAAACTGTCATCCATGCATTTGTCACCTCACGTCTTGATTACTGCAATGCACTTTTCATTGGCCTATCAGCTAGCTCCATTTCCAAATTACAATACATTCAAAACTCTGCTGCCAGACTACTCACCAAGCGTTCTGCACATATTTCCCCAATTCTGCATGATCTTCACTGGCTTCCTGTGGCTTACCGTATTAGATTCAAAATTCTCCTTCTCACTTTTAAGTCTCTGCACGGCCTTGCTCCCCCCTACCTCTGTAACCTGCTTCTCCCCTACACCCCTACTCGCTCTTTACGATCTGCTGATTCCAGCCTTCTCGTTGCCCCTCGGCATCGCCTTGCTTCAATGGGGGGCAGATCATTTAGTGTTGTTGCGCCCAAAATGTGGAACTCTCTCCCCCATCACTCCGTTCTGTTAACACTATTTCTGAATTCAAATCCATGCTCAAAACACACCTATTTTCTGAATGTTATAGGTCTTAGTTTTTTTTTTTTTCCTGCTGGTTGCTGCCCCATCTACCCAATTCTCACTACTGTACTTGCACTCTCAATTGCCTACTGTTGTTCTGTCTGCTCTCTTTGTCAACTGCCTTTATTGTTGTTTGTTTATTGTAAAGTGTCCTTGAGCCCTGGAAAGGCGCTATATAAATAAAACTTATTATTATTATTATTACTAGTTAACAAAAACAACTCAAATGGCTTCAGAATATTTAGAATATAGCACACAAGCTGTACAGACCACTTCTATGATAACTTACTTTTTTATTTTTTACTCATTTTGATGTCTGAAAGCCCCAGTCTTTCTTCTCTTTCATGACAAAAATTTTTCCACTCTCTTGCAATTGCGCTGCCATTTGCTAATATTTGCTCACAAGTGTACTAGTATACTAACAGAATAATGTGACTTGGCTACAATCCAGGCTTTTGTAGTAGACTTAAAGCATTAAAGGGTGACCAGCTTCAATCTTGCAGTGTTCGATGGGCTTTAGCAACACACACACACACACTCTCATTCTTCACTCACCTTGTTGAGTTCCTCTATTCGCCTGATCAGCAGTGGGTTACTGGAGGAGTTTTCGAAGTAAACATAATCTGTGCGGAGAAAAAGAAACAACCGTTAGTGTTCACACACCTACAGTCTGTCAGCGACAGGCAGCATCTCCTGTCACGCTCCCACACCTGCTGGGGCTTACCGGACTGTGTCAGAGACTAAACAGAGCATTCTCCGCCGGGATACATGACAGGAGCGACGCTGCCTTTTGGCGTTGACACTGTGAAAAACTATGGCGTTTGTAACTCAACCTCATAGATAACCTTCAACATCAACTTTTGACTGACACCAAACAACATGGCATGTCAGAATCACAGGCATGACACTTTTTTTCTTTTTTGTCTCTATTGTTAAAATAAACATTCAAAAATAGATAAATGAAGAAGGAATACAATTCAAATACACAATTTTAATAAAGCTCTTCTATCATGGCATGTAAACCACTCTACTTTGGAATTCAATTCATTTCAAGTTTCAAAACGAAACTCAAAAAACTCATTAGCAAAAGTGTCAGGGATGTAATGAAAGAAAGAAATGAAATTCTTGAAAAGAAAGCCTAAGTATTGTTTGAAAAACATTGTCTACCACAATCAAGGTCGTGTTGCGACCAACATGCAGAAAGACAAAAAAAAAACAGGAAACTGTCGGAGACCACCCCTGCAGAATGTCATGACTGTGTTTCAGGGTCAAAAAGCCTCTTGAAATTTCAGAGAATTTGACATATGTTTTATAAATGTAAGAAGATTTGCACTCACATGTATTCAAGGCATGAGGAAAACATGATACCTTTAAAGTGATTCGGTTCCAAAAAAATTTATAACATTTCTAAGATAGATAGTTTTTAAAAGATTCTTTTATCATAGAGCCACTTAAGCCATTGACCCTCCTACCAATTCTCTCAGTTCTGTCTTTCTTGTGTCAACCCTCCTTTTCCGATGTATTTGTGTGTGTTCGTGTTCTGTGCGTGTGCTGTTGGCCCTGCTCCAGGGCGTGTGGGCTCTGTGCAGGCTTACAGCTCTGTGGGACGTCCCCCGCAGGCCTCAGGCTTGGTGGGGTGCCTGGTCTTAACCCCATGTGTGCCAGGACCTCTGGCAGATTACACCCCATGTACAGCAGACGGCATACACATACAAACACGCTAACACAGTAATCCCATGGTTTGGTGGTGGTGGGGGGGTGAGGGGAACAGAACATCAAGTCTGGCGAAAACACGCTTGCAAATTCAGTGTTTGTTAGCACAGCCATGTGAGCCAACAGTTCCTGTTTCAGAGAGAAGTCAGTTTACTAATACAACAAAATATATAATTTTCCTGAGAATTTAAAGGGCAATAATTCATTCCAAACCTGTATGCTTTTCTTTCTTCTGCTGAACACAAAACAAGATCTTGTTGTCAACCAAACTGTTTCGGTTCTCAGTGACTTCCATTATAATTTAGGTCTATACAATGGAAGTCAATGGGAAGCGAAACAGTTTAGTTACCAGCATTTTTCAATATATTTTTGAAGTGTTCAGCAGAAGAAAGAAATGCATACAGGTTTGGAACAACATGAGGATGTGTAAAAGATGACAAGTTTGGGTGAACTATCTCCTTTAAACAGTAGTACGGTCTCAAAAAATCATTAAAAGTTTTACAAATGTTAAATCCTTTATATGAAATAGATTATAATACTAGATTAAATGACTTCAAGGCAATATAATCAGTCAATTAACACAATCCAATTTAGAATATATTTGACGTTTAATGTTGTTTACATGGAGCAGGACGAAACTTAGATTTACATGTAACAGATAGCTTTTATCACCCGTCACTTTATACCATCAGGCCTGGAGCGAACACAGGGCTGGCCCTGTTCAAATAAGCTCGGTCTACGGCACCGCTGGCTGTAAAAGAGTAAAACAGGAAGTGGCTTTGGTACGTTCTCTACACGATGATCTAATGTTGTCTTGGAAAGTCTGGGAAGGCAGTATGTTCCTGTTTGTAGTTTTTTCTTCTAACAAAAAGTGTATGCTGACCCTTCTGCAAACATGTGATTTGTAGCACATCGCTCAGACTTTGGGACAGATCTATTTAATGTCACAGAATACACAGTGGGTCTACTCCGATAAAAAAAAATAAGTGAACACAAACACAGAAAACGCTAGTTACGCATGTAACTGTGGTTCTGCGAATTCTGGATGACCGTCAGAGGCAGTGTAAACACTATGGATTATCGCAGCGCCAGCTAGATAGGTCGAGAGAATATAACAACAAAGTCACGTGGCGTGACATATGCTGAGCCCTGGAGGTTATAGGCTACAGTAGCTCAGCAATCTTCCTCTGTACGCCTTTATCGCGCATTCCGAGTGACTGAGAACTCTGGCGGTCATCCAGAATTCACAAAACCACAGTTACATGCGTAACTAGCGTTCTGTTTCATTCTTACTGACCGCCAGAGGCAGTGTAAACACTATGGATGACACATACCAACATAGTCATGAGGAATGCCACCTACCTGAAAAAATTAAGGCCGCTCCAAAAGAACCGCAGAACTAACGGCGTGATGAGCAGCAACGTTGACCTTATAAAACCTTGCAAAAGTGCATGGAGAAGCCCAGGTAGCAGTCGTGCAGATATCCACCAGGGAAACTCCTCTAAAAACAGCCCATGAAGATGAGATGGGCCTAGTGGGATGGCAAGTAACCCCCCAGGGCAATGGTCTCCCTGCTGCCTTGTAAGCCAGCATAATGGTCTCTACTATCCAGTTCGACAACCTCTGCTTCGATACTGGAGCACCTTTCTTCACACCACCATAGCAAATAACTGGTCTGACTCTCTAAACTGAACAGTAGAGTTCACATAACACCTCAAGGCACGAACAGGACACAAAAGTTGGGCACTTGAGTCAGACTCTGAAGAAGTCTGAAAAGGGGCCAGTTCAATGTGCTGATTTATGAACTGAGGAAGAAGGACCTTCGGAAGAAAAGAAGAATTGGGTCGTAGAACAACCCCGGAGTCATCTGTTAACCGGTGCAAGCAACGTTCGCTAACAGACAGCGCATGCAACTCACTGACTCGTTTCGCAATAGCTAATAAAAAAAGAAGTCTTCAACACCCACTTAATGTCAATGCTTTCCAAGGGCTCAAATTGGGGTGAGCAGAGGAATGCAAGCACGAGTGACAAATCCCACACAGGGAAATGAGGATTCCGAGCAGGGTTCAGACAGCGCGCTCCCTTCAGAAAACTGCAGACAAGACTGTGAGAGCCAAGAGAAGAGCCACCAACTAGAACATGATATGCAGAAATTGCAACAACGTACACTTTCAACGTGGAAGGTGCTTTTCCTTCCTCCAGTAAACGTTGAAGAAAGCTTAAGACACTCGGAACATCACGTTGCAGGATCAAACCCCTGATCTTCACACCATGCCGAAAAAAGCTTCTAATGGGAGGCATAAATCTGTCATGTGGAAGAAGCCCTAGCATTAGAGATGGTGTGCATAACAGCCGGATCACAATGCTCCAGGGAAGGATTTAGCCCAATGGCCAGACCCAAAGCTGCAGATGAGCTGGGTCCGGGTGCCAAACACTGCCCTCCAGCTGGGAGAGGAGGTCCTTCCTGGGAGGAAGCTTCCATGGATTTCCTATCAGAAGTCTCAGCAACAAAGGAAACCATGGTCTGGCTGGCCACCGTGGTGCCACAAGTAACACTCTGTGCTTGCACAGCGAGATCCTGTGCAACGTCTCCCATAACAGAGGGATAGGTGGAAACGCAAATAGCAGGCAGTCCGGCCATTCGTGAGACAGCGCATCCTGGCCCAGTGGACTGGACATTTCTGTCCTTGTGAACCATAATCGGCAGTAGGTGGTCCTCACCTCTGCTCTCCCAAATTGTAGCCAGATCTCCTGCACTACAACTGGATGAAGCCTCCATTCTCCTGGATGTACTTGATCCCGGGAAAGAGCATCCGCTGTCTGGTTGCACACTCCTGGTATATGAGCTGCCCTCAGTGAAGCGAGTCATGGCTGACACCATGTCAGGATCTCGTGAGTCAACCGTAGAGACCTGCGGGATCTTGTGGTTCAGATGGAACACTGTTGAGGTATTGTCGGACCGAACAAGAACATGGCGGCCTGCCAGAACCGGCATGAAATACTTTAGGGCCAAAAACACTGCCCTTAGTTCTAGCAGGTTGATATGCTCTGTGGCCTGGATCGGTGTCTAGCGCCCACAAATACCCCTCCGATTCCACGTCGCCCCCCATCCTGTGAGGGAAGCATCTATTGTGACCAACTCCCGACGAGAGGGAACAACACCCAGGGGCACTCCTGCCTTCAGAAACTCTAACGGTCTCCACCGCCTCAACGCACATATGCAACGGTGAGAAATTACAACCAGGCGATGGCGGGCCTGGTGGGATCTAGCCGTAAACTGTTGTTCCATAACTGGAGTGGTCTGAGGTGGAGTAAACCCAAGGGGATCACCATCGTAGCTGCTGTTAACATCCCTATAAGTCGTAGGACCACCTCGTACTGTAAAGACACCCCCGGGCGAAAGCGAGCCAAAAGCTGCAGATTATTCGTCTCACGTTCCTGAGACAGGGAGGCAGACATTAGACAGGAATTCAGGGTCATTCCTATGAACATAGTGGTCTGTGATGGGACCAGGCGGCTCTTCTTCTTGTTCACAGAAAACCCCAGCTTCTGCACATGTCTCAAAAGTAGGGATGCACCGAATTTTCGGCCACTGAAAATTTTCGGCCGAAAATGGCCCAAAAGTGCATTTTCGGATTTCTGCCGATAAGACTTTTATCACCGAAACAACACGGCCAAAATGTTGTGATGACGCAAACAGAAACCGCAACCTGCATGTGCACCTGCCCTATGGCACCTGCATAGCGCAGACCACGAGCTCCCCGCGACATTCACTTCACACCAGTGAGAACATTCTCTCTATTCTTATTCCTTTATTCGCAGCACTAAAGCGTCTCCTAACAAAGAGATTGAGACGGACTACGAAGTGAAAACAAAGAAAAGTACAGTCTTATAGAGTCTGTTTAGCACACGTCTCACTGAGATCTTTTCGGATCCTCCGCACTTCATCGCGAATGTGCTTGATCCGCGTTATAAAGACCATTACTTGGATGCGGAAATAAGGCAACGCGCACGAGAAATGATCCAGGCCGCGCTGGATGCGGAGAACCCGCGTGGAGACGGAGAAGCGCCAAGCACAGGAGACTGAGATCAGAGCGCAGAAAAAAAGACTCGTCTGTGCACCAGATGAGGGGCATGCACCCTCGTTGTCTGATATGTTCAGTGGAATTCTGCAAGAAAGTGCCTCAAATAATAATAATACGTTGGCTATTTTGTTCTTAGGATATGGATATATATATATATATATATATACACATATATATACACACATATACATACATACTATCAGATTGTAGCCATATTTCTGCTAGATTTCTGCTTTATTTTGATAAAAATGTTTATTTATGCCCTGGACCTATTTAAATACACTCTCTCAAATATTTCTCAAATGTCAGGTAGATGACAAGCTCAACTGCTCAAAAAGCTAGATGGTTTTCTGTCTGAAGTCCCCCATCCCCAGAAGTGAAAACAGTCTTGCCTACTGGAGAAGTAATGCACTTTCTAGTCCTACAGAGAACAATTTCAAATGCACTTCACCTAAATGCACTTTGTTTTTATGAGAGACCAGTTCAATTTAAAACCTTTCTGCAGGCCAGTAGGCCTGTACATTATTATTTAATATACACATGAGTGGGATAACTTTTTAGTTTGAATTTTATTTTATACTGTGCATTGTTGCAATGTGCTTAATAAATATTTGCATAATTTCTAATTATGTATTTTTGTGTTTTTTTTTTAAGTAATTTATGTAACTGTAATTATCTTTGAAACTAATATTAATTTATGCAATTGCAATGTCTTAATTTTAGTAAAGTTAGTACATGGTCATAGCAATAAATGCAATGGTAATAATAATTGGCATAATTTCTTTCGGTGTTTCGGTTTCGGTTTTCGGCCTTGGTTTTCTCTTTTTCGGTTTTCGGTTTCGGTGCATCCCTACTCAAAAGCATTCTGGAGCCTTGTATAGCCTGTGGCTGTGTCGGTGCACAGAGAAGCCAGTCGTACAAATAAGGAAGAATGCGCATACCTCTCATCCAAAGAAGAGACAGAGCTGCGCTCACACACCTTGTGAAGACGCGAGGAGCAAGGGAAAGGCAGAAGGGTAGCACTTTGAACTGGTAAGCTTGGTTTAGAAAACTAAAACGCAGGAACTTTCTTTGATGTATAGCAATTGGGATGTGAAAGTATGCATCTTTCAGGTCGACACTTACGAACCAATCATCTGCAGTCACAGACCGAAGAACGTCTGCCGTAGAAAACATTCGAAAAGGAAGGACCTTCAGGAACAAATTCAGAACACGAATCTTCGAATCTTCAAGAACACGAGGTCTTTGAGGGGGCTGTGGCTGAGGTGCAGCGTGCCGGTGGAAACGTAGCTCTGGTGTGGCATAGTGATGTCGGGTCTGAACCGCTGGCATCCTAAAAGCAGGATTGCGCTGCCCCTGTGTCAGTTGACGAGTGGCTTCAGACAGCTTTACCCTCTTTTCCAACAGTTCCGGGACATTTGGACCAAAAAGATGCCCGCGAACAAATGGAAGATCTCTCAAGGTCTTCTTACAGTCCTCCGGCAGTCGTGCTTGGGCAAGCCACACTTGACATCGGGCTGCCAGAAGCGTGGCTGTAAGACTACCCAGCTCGCGGGTCACAAGGCCTGCTGTCAGCAAAGCAGTTTGCAGAAATTGTGAAAAAGAGGGATCCGCATTTGCAGGTTCCAGTGTACTGGTGGCCGCCAGAAGTAACTGGCAGATTGTGTTTTCTGCTCGAGTAATGTAGGCAACAGACTCATATGCCTTTTATAGCAAGGAATCCGTACGACCGCATTGCGCACTGGGACATCGCACATTTCCTTGTAGGGCCTCATCAGGAGACACCACCAAAGCTGCCACGGGCTGCTCAATTTCCTGCGCACGACCCACCCCGATAGCATCTGCTTCAGCCATAGATGCAAGCGTTCGAGCAATCTTTGAATGCCGCTTAGGCGGACCAGAACCTATGAGAGCATTAGAGAATTCAGTCACAAAATCCTTACATGGTGGCATGGCAAAAGAAGTTGCAGCTGTGGCCCATCTGAAAAACACATTAGTTTGGGCAGATTGTACAGGTGACTCATCAAGTCCTAGACGAGCAACTGCCATTCGAAGCACAGCCAAAGTATCATCAGAGGAGGACTGGGGTTGTCCAGACGACTGAACTGACCCCCCACTAGACCCCTCCGCCGCTGGTTGACCAGTGAGAACAGACTGAGGTGATGGTTGTGCAGGAACATCCATAGTATCCCCATGATTGTGAAAACAGGAATCTGAAGTACTTGTAGAAAGCACATCAAACTCTGAATGATGAGAAAAATAAGGGGAATCAAAAGACTGTTCCCTGGCTCCTTGATTCTGAACATTCTCATCCTTCTGCGTCATATTAACAGGTGTAGCAGATGTGTCAGGCTGAAGGGAGTGAAGCAGGCGTTTCAGTTCTGCCATCTCTGAAGAAAGCGCCGATACCGTCATAGACAACGAACCTTCCTCAACATGTGACTGTACATCACCTTGCGATTTGGCCTTCTAAGACGGGGGGGGGGGCACCAGCAGCCGCCGACGCCCTGCGTTTCCGAGTGCGCGAAGCGGCTACATCTAACTGCCAGAGTTTCACCGTTGAATTAGGGTCTAACTCGGCAAGACGGAGCTGCCGTTCCAACATAGGCAAAAGGCTGCAGTGCATGCACGGGTCCTTGAGAGCCTCTCGCAGATGTTGAATACCCAAACACGACAGGCAAATGTCATGACCGTCGTCAGGGAGAAGATAATTAGGGCAAAGCTTGCAAGCCAGTGGGAAACCAGTGGCGATCGAGCTGTGAGCCATAATTACTCGCTAATAACACCACCAGTGTTTACACTGCCTCTGGCGGTCAGTAAGAATTAAACAGAACCAGATATGTAGATGCAATATTTTCTCCGTTTTTTTTTTATGCAATTTTTAAAGCATATTTTTTAGAGTTTAGATTACACTTATTAAAATGCACTACCGTTTAAAAGGGTGAAAGAAAATAATTATTTATTCAGCAACATTGCAGTAAATTGATCAAAGAGACTTTGCAATTGCAAACATATTAAAAAATGTGTTATATAAAATTTGTAGCTTCTGTTGCAATTAAAATGTTCCATTTAACACAGGCCTCCATGGATATAAAAGAAAACTGTTTAATATATAGCATCAATAACCAAGAGCCCTAAAAATGCAGCAACTTGAGCAACGTAAGATTCAGCAGAAGTTTTTTGCACTATGACCAAGTATTGATCTAAATTTCCCGTAACGGGTTTTCAAACTGGCTTAGAGTAGTAGGGGATCTGTGGAAAATTTAGAGGAAAATTTTGTTCCCCTTTTCACTCTGGTTTCTAACTATATTATTTTATTTTACGGATATATACTTTTATTATTTAAGGAAGAGGTCTCTCAAAAGGGGATCATCATATTCTGGTGTCCCCAGAAATAGTTTAGATCAGATCCACACTTTCACTTACAACAAGGACAGCTACAAGCAATAAAGCATAAATTTATTGATTGCATAGTAAATGGATTGTTATTCTTGTGATTGTCATTGGCTGCCTGCGAGATCCAGTGTACAGCTTAATTCGGTGATATGACTAGGATGATTGGATCTCAAGAACTTTGGAACCCAAAAAAAAAATGGTTGATGACAAAAAAAGGTTGTGAACCCCTGACATTCACAGTCCTCCATCTGAGATTCATTCAGCCATGTGCCTCTGACTGTATCTATCAGTGTAAATGCATGTAAGACTAGGACCACACCTCTTTGATGCTTATTAAAAGAGTGCAAGTTCTACCAGAGGCCTCCCGGTTCAGAGCAAAACCCGACATGGAGTCAGAACCTCACACAGGACCTGGTAGAGAACCAAGAGGAGCTCGCAGAAGACCTGGGGGCATCACCACCATGTCTCACAGCTTCTGCCAAGCCTCCTGCCTAGCCTCCTGCCTGTGCCCACAGCGATTGCTGTGCCCCCATCCCCCCACCAATCAGCACGCGACAAGCCTGTGACATCACAGTGCAGTCAAATTTCCTGTGATCCAATCTGTGCATGTTGCCGAGCCTTACTGAGACTGAGGGTGAAAAAAAGACAGACAGAACGTGAGAGAGGGAGAGAGTCAAGTGCTGGGAGTCTAACCAGGCCAGAGGAAGTTGAGTGAAGAGAGACAGACAAAGACCGAGAGATACAACAAACAAGCCAACAGTCATTTAAAAAAAAAAAAGAGAGAAAAGTCTTTGCATGGAGGAACACTCAAAATGTAATATATAATTTTATTAAAAATATTTGCATAAACTTGTCGACTTAATTAAATTGAGGGTCTAAAAGCATGCAAGCACAATGGCAATCAGGCTGGACTTCAGGAAGTGTAGGCTGCCCAGAGTTGGCCTCTCCATGGCCCAGCCGCTGCAGAGACCCCAGCCTGCACAGGTCCTGGAAGTGCACAGAGGCCATTCAATCCCCATTTTAGGACAATCAGACTGGGACCAAGGAGACATCCGTTACTATGGCAATACAAGTTAATTCAAGCTTATGCGCCAAATACATACACAGAGCATTAGTGCAGCTCTTAGGTTATTCCTGCTCTCTGCCTCCAGCTCAGGGATTCAGGTTATACAACACCTTCTCCAACAACACAGAACCACGAGGAAAAAACTGTGGTGGGCCGGAATGCAAAAAAAAATCAAAAGACAAAGATCATATTATACTCTAAATGATTCGCTGTATATCGTAGGGACTGGTCCGATATTAGTGAGGTTGACATTTTGGGGTTGGTATGTTGTTGTTTTTTTGTGTACGTGTTTTTTTTGCTCACCAAGAATGCATTTATTTGAGTAAAATAGTATTACAATTAAAAATGATTTATTTATATATATATATATATATATATATATATATATATATATATATATATATATATATATATATATATATAACAATTGTATTTATTTCTTTAAATGGCAAAGTTGAATTTTCAGCATCATTACTCCAGTCTTCAGTGTCACACAGTGGCATAACTTTACTTTGGCCTGAAAACCATCAAAATTCACGTCATTTTTGCGGAGCGCACTTTGGTGCTCCAACTGACGTGGCAAGTATAAACCAGGCTCTACACTCGAAGCGCTGCACATATGCAACAGAAATGGCAGCTTTTATGCGTTGAACAATGCAGTGGTCGTGCCAGTGCGAAAGCTCACAAAATTTAGTCAGTTGCAGTCTTGAGACCTCCAATTAATAGTTAATATTACCAAAACAGGTTATTATTATTATTATTATTATTTTATATGAATAATAAAATAGTGTGGTCAAAAGACCCGGTACTTCGGTACAACTCAGTACAAAAAAAATGAAAATGTCACGGTACCAGGTTTCTTTAAGTACCGGTGGTACCAGAGGACCCGGTCAACCCGGTTCTTGACGCATACAGTGCTATGATTTCCGCGAAGCTGAAAACGTGGACACAATCTCAAAATCCAGTCATGAAAATGAAACTTACATTTTAATATGGACAGTCACGGAATTTGTCAAAGTTAACATACATTAATCAAATGAAATCTCCATATTCCTACATGGATATGCATGGAGTCACTACATGGAGTCACTTCACAAGTATTTTACCGTTTCATTTGAGTAAAACCAGTGTCAATTTAAAGGTATTCACGGCAACCCATCAAAATAAGTTCATTTTTACATAAAGGCATTGTGCTAGAAATATTACTATTATTTAGTAGAATGTATGTGATACTGCTACTACTGTTGAAAATTAATAAAACTTCTTAAAGAAATAAAATCACACAATATTTCTTCCATATTTTATTTTTAATAGCAAATCCCCTTTATTTAAAAAAAAATAAAATGTGTTTAAATTGCATTAAAAGACAAATTAAATTTGGGTGAAACTTGTTTATTGTTTTTCATAATTACATTACTTGTAGAAAAACTTTAAACACAATTGTAAAGAAGTATAAAGAATGGCATTGGTTTTATTTGTAGTGAAAGTTTTTTTTTTTCTTCATTAGCATATTTTTGTGTTTTGCTCTGGTACCGAAATTGGTACAGAGAACCGTGGATTTTCACTGGTATCGGTACCGAATACTGAAATTTTGGTACCGTGACAACACTATAACTAATCCACTCGATTTTGTAATATTCTTTAATTTTGTAGTCCATATGAAAAGGTGTTCTATTAAGGGCACGTCCATGAGATGTTGAGCCAGCGTCGGCATTCGGCAACCTCATCTTTGCACCCGACACTGACTCACTAAGCACTAGTTTATTAATAAATAATTGAAATGTCTTCTCCCCCCCCGACACGTTCATAATCACTTTGCTGGTGCTTTGAGGCAATTGCTTTATGTGCGAGCTTGAGCGCGGAATAGGCTCTAGCCAAATACTCCTGCCTATATATTAAAGTATGGTTAATATATTATTCAATTTAATACAAAGTGCGACTAGTTAAATCTTTAGTAGAGGGCAGGCCTACTTAGCACAAGGAAGGGATCCATTTTTTAAATAAACTGCTATAATGACATTACGAAAAGTGCAACTGCTGCAAACCAGATCGTTACTGCACGAGTTATGGATGCTTAAGGAGTCATGTTTTTTATTATTATTATTATTATTATTATTACCCTAATTAGATTATAAAGAATGATTTGTTGATCTTGTTTTCCCTTTAATACATACCTACAGCAATATAATTATCAATTACCAATGTCCCACCCATCCCACCCACAACTTAAACTTACGGTGTCACATGATTCTTCAGATATCATTTGCTGATTTGCTGCTCAAGAAAAGTTTCTTATTATTATCAGTGTTGAAAATGGATGTTTAATAGTTTTGTGGAAACCATGAATCACTTCAGGATTCTTTGATTAAAAGAACAGCATTTATTTGAAATTGAAATATTTTATAACATTATAAATGTTACAAAAGTTTTTTTGTTTTTGTGTTCTGATGTTTGAATAAAACAGTTTTTCTATTGCCATATTGTGAACAAATCTAAATGTAATGCCGCAATTGACACTTTTCATAAATTTTCAAATTTATCTTTAATCATGACAGTCAGATACAAATTAGTTTAATTGTTGAAGGGGCAATTGTTCCCCCTGTACTTTATTTTGGGGGGCATTTAGGGCTGGGCGATATGGAGCAAAAATATATCTCAATATATTTTGCTATGTCTCGATATACGATATATATCTCGATATCTTTACAGGAAAAATAACCCACCTAAAACTACTGCAAAAACAAATATGCCAAATATTACATGTTTAGGGCTCTATGAAACGTTTTATTTTTTCTTCACCATACGTTTTATTGTTACCTAATTCTGTGTTTTAGCATGTGTAATTATTTAAATGCATAAAAACAACTTAATTAGTTCTTAAAAATTGTACACAAATTCTTACAATAGCCTTATGTGAAATGTTTTTCCCTTCAGAAATTCTGTGTATTTACATTTTTCTGCTTATCAAATGAAGGCATAAAACATTAATTTAATTTATCTTTTAATTATTTAAAATTAAGCAAACAAAATTTTTTGGTAAATAAAGGGGATTTACTATTAAAAATAAAAAATGGAAGAAATGTTGTGTGATTATTCCTTTAAAAATTATGTTCGTTTCTTTTTAATAGTAGTAGTAGTGGGCTATGTACATTCTGCTGAACAATAGTAATAGATTTCTGGCAAATACTTTTATTTTGACGAACCGTTACAGTTCTGTGTATGTGATACTACAGTCTATGATGTGATATGACGCTAGTTTTACTCAAATCAAATGGTCAGATGCTCATGAAGTGACTCTCAGAGCAGTTCTGGAGATGTTCTTCATGTGTTTACGTCCCGATTTAGTGAGATGACAGACTCTGAAATCACCGCGAGCGTCACACGCACTTCCGTGTGTTTAATGAATGAAGACGCGCTTCTGCTCCATTCATTAACACAGACACGCATGATTCATATTTAAATAGACCTTTACGGCTTAATATTTGCAGATATTAGTCCATATCACGATTTGATGTAAGTGCATTGACCTACGTTTGATTAATTCATTCAAAATTTGACAAATTCCGTGCCATTCCGCGTTAAACTGTCAATTCCATTTTTATGAATGGATTCCGCGATTCCCTCCACATTTTCTGCATCATGGAAATCATTGGGCCATACAGTAGACATCTGCCTGCTGTTCGCCCGACGTCTGAAAACCAAAGTATATCCATATAATGGAGCCAGTTGTCCTTTTTTTTGGCTAGTTCTCTACACGCGAGGGGAGGGGGGACAAAAGCAAGGAGGCGGGGGGTGAGCGAGCGGGGGCGAGCACAGCACAGAGAAGGCAAACAAGCAAAGTAGCGGAATCAGAATTAAATATAAACAATATATCGATATATACGATATGTCAAAATTCATATCGTGTTGAAAAAATATTGAGATATATTTTAAATAGAGATATCGCCCACCCCTAGCATTTATGTTCATTTTGGTGGCATTTTTGCTAGAGCCCGACCGATATATCGGCTGGCCAATATTATCGGCCGATATAAGCTAATTGCATTTAAATCGGCATCGGCATTTATAACGGCCGATGAAACATGAGAAACAGAGTCTTATGCTTCACTCATGTTATGAGTGTTGCATAGTGTGCCCACCAGAGGGAGCTCTGCAGCTCCAGAGTTAACAACAGCGCCAGAAGTCCACTACAGAAGAAAGCGATCAGCCAAGCCACGGAGATGTAACTTACTGTTTTGATCGTGAGTCTGTCGTTCATCATGTGAAATGATTGTAGATTTAGTTCATACCCTGTATATAAAAACTGTGTGGTAGTTCTAGCTAACGGTCCTATCATTATCACTTCTAAATATTCTGTAACATCACTTACAGCCGCTAATGCATTGCTATATTAGATTAGCCACAAAGCTAATACCATGTTTATCAGTGAAAGAGCGCGAACGTTAATAGGAGGTCAAACTATAACGTTAGCGTTTAACTTATTCTTATTCTATTGCGGTGTGTTTCCCACATAATGACCGCGTAATTGGGCCTTTCACACAGGACGCGGTATGCCGCTGGGTTCAGCGTTGCCCTTCAGATACAATGCGATTTGCGCTGCGCTATGGCGTAGGCGGGGTTTTAAAAACGTTTAGTGGGAGCTCTTTCATAGTCTGTTCCTCGTCCTTTCGGTCAGCAGCAAACATGTATCTGTCCCATTGTAAGAAGCGAGCGATAGCGCTAGTCCTGCTGATGAGAATTAAGAGAGAAGCAAGGAAGAAGAGGCTACCCTCAGGTCCAGAGAACAAATTGGTGAATTCAGGCTGGTTACGTTACTCTAACGCTAATAGCTTCCATTTTAGCAGGCCCCTTAAATGCTTGCTATTAACTTGTTTGAAGGTGGTTCTTCTCAAAATTGACAGCGGTGTGTTCATGACACTAACGTTAACCATTCAACTTTGAATTGATTCCGTAATCTTCCGGTAATAGTAGGCAAGACGATGTTCTGTGAGAGCAAATATAGTGTAGTTACAGTAACTACAGTAGCTGCGTCAGAAATGATTAAACCAGAGGGGACATGTAAATAAATGTGAGCTGAACAAGCGCTTTTTTTTTTTTTTTTTACATATTGTTTCAAAGCAGCTTTACAGACATAACAGGAAAATGTTGAAATAATATTGTTAAATATAAGTAGGTAATACCTATTGCTTGACAAATAAAAAATATATATATATTTCTCATTTTTGCCTATGTAGGAGATCCCGGGTTTATTATTATTATAATTCTAATGATGACATGAGTAATGATACATGGTGATATTATTAATACACATGCTTATTCTTTCTCTGTCTCTCTTTCTGCCTACAGATGGCTGAAAAAGGTGAATGCTGTAGCAGCAAAGTTGCAAATACTTTAACTTTAGTATTATAATTTATTTACAGTACACACACAGACTGTTAAAACCAGCTTCAACTGGAAGAAAGTAAAAGTGTTAAATGTTTAAAACCAGACTGTTTTTTGATCATTAAAAAATATATACTTTTGATGTGCAATTGTTTAGTCATTGAGACTGTAATCTAAGATTATTTTTAAAATCAAAATATCGGCTTATAAAACGGCTCTTTTCGAGTTAATATCGGCATCGGCCCCCCAAAAATCCATATCGGTCGGGCTCTAATTTTTGCGCTAAGCCCCTGTTAATTTCTGACCCTGACCTGTGCCGAGCTCATGCATGGCCTCTCTGCAATCAAGTTAACAGAGATCCACCATAGCAACAGACAATTTTAATCCCTGGACTTCTGATTAATTTAATGCATCCTTGCTAAAAAAAAAAAGTATTTATTTATTTCCTAAAGCCTTGTTGACCCCAAATACAAAATTTACACATTTTCTATTTTATTTATAAATTCTGAGATTAAATCATTTCAGCACTGAAGTTGCATGAGACTATTTGTAAAACATGGTGATCATGTTGTCCAGCATCATTTGAGATAGCTCTAAACTACAGAAAACGAGAACGGGACGAGTACCAGTAAATTTTCTGTATAAAAGCGATATCTTTTTTTTTTTTTAAGCATTTGACTAGTCACCAGACTATAAGAGCTATGGATTTCTGCAGTGATGTTTGTGTTTATACGTCTCTGTGGTTGTTTAGACCAGACTATTCTAATGGAAGGAGAACCAGGCTTTTGTGTTAAATTGCAGGGTCTGTAATTGTCCCACCTACATATACTGTACACAAAGATCCTGACACAACGTCCACAATGTGACAAGTATTCAGCACCAAGCCATTTTTTTATCCACACTAAAAGCAAAAAAGCTGCATGAAGCGACAAAAATCACAGCATAAAGTATTTGATGATTACAGCCAACATCAGATCGCATTCACTACGGTTCACTTTCACTTACAAGTGATATTCAAGGAGAAATAAAATGCTTGATTCTGATACTTTATTTATGGGTAAATGACAATTAAGCCAGACCTGAAAATGCTGGAGATACAATCAGCATCAACTTTGTGATGTATTTTTTCAAAAGTTGAATTCCAAAGGTTCAGTATGGAGCCTCAAAGCTTATTTATCAAATTGATTATTTTGGCCAATACTACTGGTATCATCTTTATTTAATTAAAAGGAATTGAATCACTGTGATAAAATTGGCAAGATTTTAAACTGTACAACTGTAGACTAAAACAATGCCAAAACAGCTTTTTGGTTAACAACTACCAATAACCCAAAAAGCTGACAACGGCCAAAAAGTAAAGTTATTTCAAAAGGACAGCAACATTTTATTTCTTTGAAATAACATGACCAGGAATGTGCAGTAGAAAGTAAATGGGACCAATTTGGACTGGCATTATTTGGACCAATTAGATTTCACCATTGGTGGAACATCCCGGTGCAAAGTGACAAATAGAAACCTAAAATGTATCATCGTCACAGTCATTAGGACAAAAATTACATGGTATTGAGCTTAGTAAGGTCATGGAGTAAGACAGGTGCAAAGGCTGTCAAGGCAAAAACAAAACAAAAATGGAGCAATGAATGAAAACTCCAGATTTAGTTTGCTAAGAGCACAGCAACTACTTGCAGGTATTTTTTAGTGCTAATGGATCAAGGGTCAAATAAATGTAAAAAAAATCAATGATTTAAACACAATATCATAAAATGAAGCTACCACAAAAGTAATGGCAGAAACTGGTTAGTTGGCTAATCCTTTGAGCATTTTCTCCATTCCACTCATCTCATTAAAAAGTCTCTGCCAGCTGAGGAACTATTGAATAAATGATCATGTTGCTGTTTTAACTGTCAATCACACAACTGTACTAGAGAGATAATTGCTCCTGGGGAGGTGCTTCAGGACTCCGCAGTGCTCAGAGCAGCCTCGACTGATGATCTGCTACTCAAAGACAGCTCACAGTTTCTCTAATGCCATCATCACCTGTATTTAAATATGACAGAACTACACTTCCTGTTGTCCTGTTTTGTACACAGGCCTGGGAAGAATCTAGGAAATTATTTCTGCATTTTACGATGTGAGCTGTGCTGAGGTGAAAGCAGAGGACTTCTGTGAATTGATTATAAATACACATACTCAAATGAACGATTAGCATCAGTTATGAGTAGAACTTTTTGGAAGACGAGCACATTCAATTCTACTGAAATCTTTGACATATATATAAATGGCTCCTTGACATATATATAAATGGCCGCAATATAGAAATGGTATAGTCACTTAAAAATTTACCATATCTTAAAACTATGCTCTTTGAATTAATGTTGGTTTCGTATATTTGATATATTACAAAATTGTAAAGAATAATTCACATATAATAATAAAAAAAACGTACACCTTTAATACATGAGGGAATTTTTTTTTACCAATTATAATTATTAATAATTACAATAAAATGTATGAATGAAAAAAAATTCAAATTAATAAAAGTCAAACAATAACATTTTACAATCAGTAGGAAAATCTGACTTGTATTCCCTGTTTGGCCCTCAAACACCATAAGACTAAGACATGAAGTGCCTGTCTAAAAAACAATTGCCTGTTAAGGTTTTTTTTTTTTATTTGCACGTTGGCTGGGCTCCATGATTTTGATTTGTCACACAATTTCAAACGTTTTCAAATATCAGCAAGCAGTAATGCAGTTGTTCAAATATATTTTTTTATAATAAAAGATTGTGCCAAACAACTTAAGTTTTCTTCTCAAGAATTTAATTCTTTTAATGAGGCTTTTATCCTCATTATGACATCTCAACAGTATTACCACCCTTGAAAATTTCAAAAAACTTCAAATGCAAAAAAAAAAAAAAAAAAACATGCTCAGCGAAGAGGTATATTCAATTCACTCATTATGAACAGAAATGTTCAAGTATTTAGAAAAACTTGTTAGAAATCAACGAAAGAAAACAACGAGCGTCACATTGACCCTCATGCGGTGTTCTGCAGGCAGATGCTTGGCCTGTGATTTACAGAAGATTCTATTAGACTCACTTCAACATGAACAAAACTTTAAAGCAACCGCACTTTCTCTAATAAGGTGGATGGGGAACAAAAGGCATTTTCAAAATGTACCATGTAATACAGTAGGCTACGGCTACTGTACCAGACAGAAAAATCTGAAATCCACTTGCTTTGTGGCCCACACTGATCGGACACATATTAAAGATAGCGAACACCTTGCAAAGCTTCCCAAATAACATATATCTCTGCTCAGTGTGTCCTGCCCAATGGCTCCATGCTCAAACCTGAACCATTTCGAATTCAACGCCACCAATCGCAAAGTGATTTAGCCCATTTCTATTATTTCTGTGGCTGTTCTGAATTTGTTTTCCTCTGATTTTCTTGGCACATTTATTCAATGCCGGAGTCCCTTTTGGGAGAAGAAAAGAGAGCCAGAGAAAAGCTGTTAGCTCAATGAGAGAGAATTCAGGCCGACTACCTTCTCCATCAAGTGTGAGGGAGGACAAAGGAGGCAAGGAACGCTAAGGCTTTGTTTTTCCCCTCACAGGGAATTGTTTTAACCATTATGGCCCTGCTTCCAAATTCGATAACCTAAAATCCACTCAATGGAAAACGATGATTGCATTGGAGGTATCAGGAGAATTCTGAACGCTTCAACACGGGAAGCTGTCTGGGCTGCTTTAACGAGATCCAAATGATAGTTATGGTGCATTTCAGCAATCAGCTATTAGTACGGCTGCGCTAAGTGTAGGGTGCACAGCAGAGGTCTAAACACAGGGAGGTGTAAAATACTGCAAAACTGGCTTTGCTCCAATCCAAGGTTGGTCAGTGTGCTTCTTTTGGTTCACGCTAGAGCAATGAGAGAAAAAGAGAAATGGAGAGAGCGCAGGAGATGTCGATATGTATCAGGTGATGCAGTAGCCAGAGGTATGGAGGCCCTTGGAGACTCTCTGCTGGATGGAGTGCCTGGGGCCATTTTCAGCCTCAGCAGCCAAGGATGTTGCAAACACGGGGAGGAGTGTGTAACAGATATTTACGCAATGATCTTAAAGTCCTGAACGAACGCATTCACAAACCTGTGATTCATCTCTGTACAGGATATCCAGTGAGAACAGCGACCTGTTTAGAATATAGTGCACTGCATACTGAGTAGTACAGACCAAATACTCTATTTGTTTTATGCATTCTTCAACGCTAACTATTTCAAACCATGGTATAATACACTGTTGTCACATGACAATGTTTAAATATGTTTAAATTAAAACCTGAGAAAGATAAGAACATTCTAAAAGGATAGTTCACCTGAAAATAAAAATTATGTCATCATTTACTCACCCTCATGTCATTCCAAGTGAGGTCAGTCCTTGTGTGACGAGCAATTTCATTTTTAGTAGAGTTGATGTGCATCAATCAATGATTTTATTTAAATAAACCCCCTAAATTAAATCTGTTCATCATATTAAGCGATTGTGTCTGTTCAGAAGACTTGGATTGAACCACTTGATTCATATGGATTACTTTTACAACGTCTTTATGAACTTTTCGAAGCATCAAAGTTTTGTGAACTTTCAATGGTTCTTTCAATGGTCCAACTTGCGATGGACAAAAATTATGAGAGAATATTGAAAATATTTTCATCTTCAACAAAAGACTTATAGGTTTAGAACGACGTGGGTGAGCAGATAATGACATCATTTTCATTTTTGGCTGAACTATTCCTTTCAGAGACGGTAAAAATTGTCATTTTTGGCAGATATTACTCCAGTTTAATTGCAAAACTGCAAATTAAAAAGGTAAGTCTAGTGCATTGCATTGTGGTAATCATACTGCATGTCTGTATGCTACACGTTCACAAATGTAGTAGACAATCCAGATATTCTATAAACACAAAACATCCTAATACTGTATACAGTATACTTCACACATCAGGAAAATGCTTAAACAGAAACATCCAGGCAGAAAACAAGAATTTGAGGACAGCTGGGCTGCTGAACAGATTTGTGAACCACAACTGGTGTAAATTCACTCATGTTGCTCCTCATCAAAGATCAGCTTTTCTTCAGGTTAGACCAAGTTCATCAGCTCCCGAAGCCCAATACACTCATTATACCAATAATTACACATTGGACACTGCAAGCACACATTCATTCTCCCTAAATCAGCACAGCCAGGATCCTAATGGATAATTGATACCAACAGGGAATCAGTTCCTGAGCCAAGTGCAATCACTGGAAGGGACAGACAAACCAAAAATGAAACTTCTGGCATAATTTACTCACCCTCATGATGATTCAAACCTGTATGACTTTGTTTCTTCCGCAGAACACAAAACGAGGCAGACTCACCATTCATTTTCACCGTATGGAAAAAGCAATGAAAGTGAATGGACAACCGAGGCTGTCATTCTGCCCAACATCTCCTTTTGTGTTCTGCAGAAGAAAGAGTCATACAGGTTCGAAATACCCTCAAGATGAGTAAATGACATTTATTTATTTTTTTTGGGAGAACTGTTCCTTTAAATAGCCTAGGTACCTTAGCTTCAGCCATAACATATAAATCAGGTAATTACAGATAATTGTGAACCCCTTTTAAATATGACCCAGATTTATAACAACAGCAATGCAGAACTGTCATCTTCCTTCTTTATTTTGAGCCTATACATCTCAATTAAGTTAATTCTTTGACATATTCACTAAATGTTGTTCTCCTTCCATACACTAAAGCTTCTCCATGACCACTGGACTCAATCTACTGACTTTACGTCTATGTGCCAAAACTTTCTCCCTCCATCCATTACATCCCATATCTACAAAAAGTATATTACAAGACAAAGATTCGACACTGTACCGTCCTCTCCCTTTAAAACAGTGTTTCCGACCCGTCAGGGTGTCTTAAGTGAGGCGTGCGGCTCAAAATATAACTTTAAAAGCTCAAACGCGTCTCTTCTGTGTAAATTTCTGAGTTTGTTACTAATACTCAATGACACTCGCACGCGCTACATCGTGCTAACGGCAATAAATGTTGCGTTAGTTAGTAGTAAAAACATCCTCGGAGTCCCGAAACGAGAGTGTTCCTCTTCATCTCGCTGTTCGCTATCACCATCATCATCCTCTCACTGTAGTCCTACAGTACTTTAAAACATAAAAGAGGAAGGACAAACCTTAAACTGCTAAGCCTTGTTGCGAAAAAGCATGAACGAGAGCGACACACACAAAAGGGCACGACATTTGTTTTACCGAGCGTGATCTCTTACCTCCGACCCGGTACATGTTTGCTGCCATGACTGCCCCGGTCCTGCCTGGCGTCTCCAGGTAGGGCTTTCTCTCTCCGCCGCCGCCGCTGAGTGCAGTGCGCTGGAAAATGGTGGATTGATCAATACGAAACGGACTAGTGAAGGGATCTTAAAGAGACAGTGCACATATTTCTATGCAGCCGCGTTCCACGGAGCGGTGTGAGCGATCGAGCTCAGAATCACCCGCGTGTTTAGGAGCACCTTCCCAACAAAGCGGGATCCTTACTCTGGAGCAGTGACTCGGGCCACAGGCTGGAGGGAGGGAGGGGAAGGGGTCTGTTTGGGCAGCATCTCCCGCGTTTCCCCGCCTACTTCAAACGACCGAACCATTGCTGTACTACTTTGGACCCACTAGAGGCGAAATGAAACAACAAATAAACAACTGTTGCTCTCAGACTGAGTTTAACAGAAGTATAACAGAACAAAGAAAGACTTTCCTCTCTGTGAAGAAACATTAACTTGAAGAAAATGTGAAAAGGTGCACAAGGTTGGAGCTGAGAGTCCAAACCTTGCTGTCTATAAATAATGTTCTGGCGGTGACATTTGGCTGGGCCATGTTGCAATATGGTTGCTAGGGTGTGTGACTGGTTGCTAGGGCATGGGTAGGAAGTTGCAATGAGGCATTTGTTGCATTTGTGTAAATCCATTCATAGCGGTTCAAATCAATGATCAGCTTTTCCTCAGGTTAGACCAGGTACATATCGTGTCGTTTTGCATTGCTTTGCTTTGTTGTTTTTTTTCTGCCAGCCAAACATCATTAGTCTTTCCATAATACGCGGAGGTTTTGTCTGGAAAAAGAACACTGGATTTATGACTTCAGAAAAATCCCTTACGTGCCGAGCATCACTTAGAGACATATCGTCTGAAAATGCAGTACTTAAAAACCATATGCCCAAATTCAAAGTATTCATAAAACAAACAAAAAAAGTAAATGGATGACCTACTTACATCAAGAAGTGTGTATCTGATGGACCATTTGCTGTCACATGAGGCCACAAATGTACTATGGATTTCATTCATATTACATACATTTCTTCCTATAGCCTAGCAAATACTTTTTAATCACAAAGTAAGCTCTTATTAGTATCTGTTCAGACAGTATGTGATTTCAGGATTTCAGACACAGCTAGGGGATTGTGAAAAGATCAGCAGTTGCTTACCAATATATGATGTGTTTCAAATGATATAGAAGTTCTAGTAGGCCCTTTAACTCTCTTAACTAGCAAGACTTCCTTGGTCAGTCACACAAGTTTAGTTGGTCCCCGACATAGCTGTGCTGTTCAGCCAGCTAGACTAACACCAAACCAGCAATACCCAGAATAAATAAAGTTAGATGAGAGTGGAAATTTAAGCTGGTCTTTTCATCAGTCTTCCACCTAAATAAATCAGTTCACAAAGAATATTTATCGTCAAACACCATCAATATTAACTAGGCTTTTCACATTAAGCTTAACTGTGGGTTAACATATTTTATTAATCCCAGGTTGAGGCCATTTTTAACCCTGGATAACATTTCATTAACATTTGTAGCACTTCTTTAACCACTTTCAAGGTGTACAATGTGATACATTCATATAGGATTACATTAGCTAAGGCTTAAAAGTGACTCTTGGTTAATAAGTGTGAAAAGCCTAATGGAGAGGACGTCTTGTGGAGGTAGAGAAGATGTTTTAAATGACTACCAAAAGATTATACAAAAGCTGTCTTTCAGCCTGAAGCGTCTTCTGGAGCATAATAAAGAAGTTTCTAATTCTGTTTAAGTTCCGAGCAAGTAGTCTAAACACTGGTTGACAGTCACTAAACCAGAGTAAGTCCAAATCCTGTTTTATTTATTTGTTCTCTAGCCTTGGAATAAGCTCAAAGTCTCGAAAGCCAGTTTATAATTATACCTTCCCTGCGTACACAACTACAAAGATTTAGCCTCTTCTAAGTTTGGTCAGAGAAAAACATGAAACACTGCTTTTCAGAAGTTGTTGTGGGTGGCACATGTTCCAGGATTTTTAGGCATTGAATGATTCAATGTGTGAAAAACACAAGCAATAGACCCTTAAACCAGCAAGAGACACTAAAACTATGAGACCTCTAGTACTACTGATGCTGAGGAAAGTGTCACATATGTAAAAAACAGTCCATTAATTAATCTCAATATATATATATATGTGTGTGTGTGTGTGTGTGTGTGTGTGTGTGTGTGTGTGTGTGTGTGTGTGTGTGTGTTGTTTAAAATAGTTTTTTTTTTAATTTAAGAGAAATATATGTGTGTGTGTGTGTGTGTGTGTGTGTGTGTGTGTGTGTGTGTGTGTGTGTGTGTGTGTGTGTGTGTGTGTGTGTGTGTGTGGTGTTTAAAATATATTTTTTTTTTTTTTTAAGATAAATATATGTGTGTGTGTGTGTGTGTGTGTGTGTAGACAAAACAAAAACTTATAACATTTTAAATTACACTCACAACATATCCATAAAGGACTTATTCGATATTACATACACATCCTTAAATGTAAAATATCTTTAAAAAGATAAAAATATCTCTTTGTACCAAATTGATTAATGTTGTAATTCTTTTGAATTAAAAAAAAAACATATAAAAATTTTTTGGACCAAATTATATGATAATTATCTCATCTTATTATTCATAATGCAATTATCTATAAATAAAATAAGATTCCTTTCAGTTTATTTAACTAAATGTTAATATATTCAGTCAGATATATACACATACACACACACACACACACACACACACACATATATATATATATATATATATATATAAACACACACGCATAGAAAGGGAGAGGGAGAAAGAGAGGACTGTCATTTAAGATATTTAGGTTTGGTTTCATTGTATAATAGACATTTTTTTTTTTTTTTACATGTTTAACATTGAAAACTACATCCTTGGCATAAACGTTTTATAACCACAAAAAGACACTGCTATTCAATTCCCTGTTCAAAAAATATAATCTCACACTGGTACATAGATATGACATACGAAAATACGTCAAGAATAAACAGGGCTGTCCTTAGGGGGACAACCATGATATAGAACCCATTCATTAGGCCCAAAGGAGGGGGACCCATGAATAAAGCAAATAAATATAAAGATGCCAAACATATGTGACTATAAACCCTCCTGACTATTTAGACGAGGCTTGACATGTGACAAGTTGTTAATTATGTCATTTTGGGGAGGCGAGTGGGATTTTGTGAGCACTGGATTTGGCACGTAATGGCAGGGCACCTCATGTTTGGTGGTTGTTGTCAGTGGAATGCTGTGGTGAGCAGCTGATTTACACCATATGAAAACCTTACAAACCCAGCTCTGCCTCAAGCTGTAATCTCCAATCACATGACTGGCCTCAGCCAATGGCAGCCTTCGACTTACCCTCCATGGAGACTCACAACAAAGCAAGTCCGTACTGCTGATTTGTGTCTGTGTCTATGTATTTTTTCATAAGTATGTGTGTTTTTGGGGTCCTGACTTCAAACTAAAGCAATAAAATTGATCTCAGTATGCTAAAGCAGTTATCATGTAATGATGTAAAGTTGTGGCCTAATGTTAATTTGCTGCAGTCTGTCTATACCCAGGACTAAAAGCCTCTAACAAGATGTATAGTAGAAGGTTTTGGGATTCTTGTACTCTGTCTTTCTGTCCTCTATGCTCTTGCTAGCTGCTCTCGGCAGAGCCCCAGCTGGCCTTCTCCCAGGGCCCTTGCTCTCACACAGCGGGCAACTGCTAGAGAAACAGAAGAAATCAATTAAAGCGTGTGGCCCGATCAAGCTCAGTCTTTTCTCGTGTTCTTTTTATTACAGCCAAACACGGTTCACAAATAATATAACCATTGTCCATGGGCATGACTGTGAATCTGGATCCAGTGCGCTTAGAACCTGCTCAGAGGAGGGTTGCTGATCAGTTTCATGCAGTTTGCTGTATATAGACACACATCTCAAGTACACAAATGAAACCTCTGCATGATCAGGTGTAATAGGACTTTCGATCAGAAATGCTGAAACACAGAAACAGAAGCACTGTTGGACACCAAGATTTATTGGTGCAGTCCATCAGAACAGACAAACACAAATCAAATGATCAAATAAGAAGACACTGATCTGTCTATGGCTTGTTCCTGACCATTAAATCTGCTTTTTTTTTTTTTTTTACTTTATAAAAATATTTTAATATTATATATTAATCTTGTTAGTCTTGGTATCTAACAAGGTAGTGCAACTGGTAACTGGTTAATGCTAATTCTATAAAATGCAGAATTAGGCCGTAGCAACATTGTATGATTTGTGATACTGTTTAATGTTAATCATACTGAATGATGTATATTGAAATATTTTGTACTGATTTGTGTCTTACAAAATTATAATTGACAAATATAAAATCTGAAATATAAAACTGTATACTTGTTGTATCTTTATATGAATTATATATATTTATATGAAATTGGACAGTGAACAGGTATTTGGTAACTACAGGTCACTGTGATGTCTGTAGAACCATTAAACCCACAGTTAAAAAATAACTAGAATAGACTATTATGAAATATACCAAATTTTAAATGGCAAAAAAAGTACAGAGGGATTCATGAACAAAATTCTTAAAATTAGGACTGAAAACCTAATAGATGATATAAGGTTATTATTTGTTATAATTAAGGTTTTTACATTATGTCACCTATCTGCAAGCTGTACAAAGATTCTCACAAAATGAATCATTTCATTTGAAAATAAAAAAGTAAATAATCATAATAAATTCTGGCTGTCACTAGATGGCAGCAATGTACTTTATATTTTGCATTAGGCCCACAGAGAAAAATAAATGAAAATATCTTAAACAAATGAGAAGGAATGATGTTGCTTGCCTCTAAGATATTACTTCAGCTCTCTTCTATCACAAAAAGCATTGTTTGTGAGCTCTGCCAGTGCGCTGTATTGATATGCACATTCTACTACTGATCAGCAGGGGGCGCAAGTAAACCATCTTTAAACACATGTCCTTGTCCTCACGTGCTCGCAAAGTGTACAATGACAATGTGAGTCGTCACAACACAGCAGCACTGATACCGCTGACAGAGGAAATGACACCCAATTAATTGACTAATCTCTCCTCTTTCATAACACATCAGGAGATTAGATTTGGGTCTGATGACATTTTGTCACAGCAACCCCGGCGCTGACCTCATTGTGTAGTGCAAAGCTTTTCTTTCCAGAACTATTGTTTTCCTCTTCCCGTTTTGGCGTATTAGAATAGCAGCGAAGATTGTTTTGGTGTTCAGTCATGGCTAAAAGTTCTGTCGGGGAAATAAATTGTGTTCTTTTACAGTCTGCTGCTTCAGTTTTTGCAGATTCCACGTTTCTATTGTATACTGAAAACAATGATAAGCATACCATACGTGTTAAAGGCTTTTATTGGAAAAAAAAAATAAAATACAATGATTCAGTATTTACTGTGCTGACCCTTGTTGTTCATAACCTGATGGCTGCTTGTGCTTCTTTGGAGATAAACATTGCTAACAAGAACACAATGATTGGAAGCACTTCTTCGCTCCTTTTATAGCAATCAGTCTGCTCTTGCAATCTTGATTTTACCTGACGACTAGTACTCATTCACACTTTCACATGTGCTGCTGGTATGATTAGTTAATTAATGTTAGCGGGTCATTTTGTGTCAGGGTCAAAAACAGTGAAATTATGTATTTATTTATTTATTTATTTTTGGCCAATGAAGCTTTTAGCAATTACTTAAAATGCACTCTACACAATAATCTAGAAACTGAATGAACTGCCAAAACTCTTGGCAATGACTGTAGATGTGATAAGTGTGTAGGCGAGAAAAAAGAAATACTTTATTTCATTTCAGCTCTATGAATTGCATCATAAAAATAGCTCAATCAAATTTACGCTTTACTTTCTTTCAGAAAATGTATTTGTCATTGTAATTTTTCATCAGTTACTGAGAATTCCTTGTTGGTGGAGGAAAAATTCATCTTCTTATCTGGAAGTCATAAAAATTCAAAACAAATTCCCTCTACACCTCAAATGATGGTGGAAATGACGTTATCAATATTTTAAAAATAAAACGGCCGACTCACTTTGCCTTGCTAACATATTTCATATGATAGGAATTAAATAATATTTTTGCATAATTTGACAAACTTATAGCTTGATTAAAAATGATTCACAAGTGATTTACTTTGAGTTGTCTTCACATGTCACTGTTTACTGTTCACTGTTTGGTGTAGTAGACATGACACCAAAACTGCTAGACAGCATTAATTTTAAACTACGGAATAAATGGAAATAATTTTTGAAATGGTTTATGATCATTTTCTTGTTTAGTTACATTATTATGGTTTTACATAAGCAAACAATTCATAACTTTATAATGAATTTGTATATTTTAAGATTGAAAGTCAGGTCCTGGGACAAGGGTAAATCAATAATATCTACACACAGAAGTTTATTCAAGAAATTAATATTTTTATTCAGCAAGAATGCCCTACATTTATCAAACATGAAAGACTTCTATTTTAAATAAATCCTCTTCGTTTGAACTTTATATTCATTAGATAATCCTGAAAATTTTATATATATATATATATATATATATATATATATATATATATATATATATATATATATAAAATGGTTTCCGCAAATATATTAAAAAGCACAACTGTTTTCAACTTTGCTAATAATAGAAATGATTCTTGAGCATCAAATAACAAGTGTATTAGAATGATTTCTGAAGATCATGTGACACTGAGGACTGGAGTAATGATGCTGAAAATCTAGCTTTGTCATCACCAAAATAAATTACATTTTAAAATATAATAAAATAGAAAACAATTATTTTAAATTGCAATAACATTTAACAATATTACAGTTTTTACTGTATTTTTGATCAGATAAATGCAGCCTTGGTGAGCATAAAAGCTTATTTTATGCCCTGTAGTGGCCGTTTGTCAACAAAGTAACAAAAATCTCAAGTCAAAGTTCAAATCAAACAAAATCAAAAGACCACTGATGCACCGTGGGTTTTGGTGTACGCGGGTGGAAAAAATAAAATTAAAGAAAAACGCGATATATTTTTTGACTGAAGTCGAGCAAACACAGAACAAAGAAAATTTCCTGTGCCTCTCCCGCTCCGGTAAAAAACCATGCTAAACCCTGCCGTGTGCTTACCTAAATAACCTATAGTGCCCCCTAGCGTGCATGAAACAAACAAAACAAATAATAAACTAACAAAACACTAACAGAAATTTAATCATAATTAAATCAAAAATTAATAAATTTATCAAAAATGAAATCTAAACACAGCACTAAATAGCTCCAACACTCCGGCCCCTAATTGTGCATTAAATCACAATTACGTCAATCTCCCAAAGGAGTTATTCACTCAACCCTAACCTATAACTAGATATAGCATATCATACATCAGCTTCGGTTTCCGGTCTTCCTTGTGGTGAACCTAAAACAAAACCAAAGAAAGATAGACGCAAAAAGGGAGAGAAAAAGCAAGAAAGAGAGAGAGTCCATGAAGTCACACCCCTGCTTCCAGCAGCAGGCAGAGCTTGGTCACTGGCCTCTCCAGAATGCTGGTTCTTGTCCGAAGACACACAGAACGCACCAGGCCACTTGCATCTGCTCTCACGTCCAAAATTTTCCCCATCAGCCAAGATCCGCTTGGCACTGTGGCATCTGCAATGAGGATGATGTCTCCAGGAGTGAGACTGCTCCTTGGTCTTATCCACTTTTGTCTCTCTTGCATCATTGGTAAGTATTCAGCATTCCATCTCTTCCAAAAAAGTTCTGCAATATATTGTGCTTGCCTCCACTTCTTCCTGATGTACAGGTCACTGTGGTCAAATAATCCTGGTGGCATGACTGGCTTGCCTTTTAATGTCAGAATGTGACTAGGTGTGAGTGCCTCCAGGTCATCTGGGTCATCAGAGACCTTTGGAATTGGTCTGTCATTTAATATGGCCTCAGCCTCACAGAACACAGTATGGAGTCCTTCATCGTCCAGAACTTGTTGTTTGAGAACTGAAGTGAGAACACTCTTCACTGAACGAATCAAGCGCTCCCACACACCGCCGTGATGGGAAGCTGCAGCTGTGTTGAAGTTCCACTTTATGCCATCCTCAACAAAAGCTCTCTGAATGTTTCCATGATTTAACCCAGCCAGACTTTCTTTCAACTCCCTGTTGGCTCCAACAAAGTTTGTACCATTGTCAGACCTGATGGAGGAGACTGGGCCTCGTCTACAGATGAACCTTCAGACAGCATTTATACAGGAATCTGTATCCAGTGTATGTGCCACCTCCAAATGCACAGCACGGCTGGTGAAACATGTGAAGAACACTCCATACCTTTTAAGAAGACTCCTGCCTCTTTTAACGTCGATAGGCCCAAAATAGTCGACTCCTACATCCGTAAAAGGGGCTCTATCAGGCAACACCCTTTCCTCAGGCAAGTCTGCCATCTTCTGTTCAAGAAGCTTTCCACTATTGCGTCTGCAGACCACACATTCAGATATCACCTTCCTGGCAGCGGAATTCGCATTAATGATCCAATACCTCTGACGCAGCCTAGCCAGTATGTGATTTCTTCCTGCATGCCCCAGTTGTTGATGAATATGGCACAGAATCAGTATGGATACATGCAGATCTTTGGACAGAATGACAGGATGTTTGGATTCTGTTGGCATTGCTGGTCGACCCAGCCGACCACCTACTCTGAGGACTCCATCATCCATCACAGGATCTAGTCTGTACAGCGGACTCCCCTTGGAAACACTTTTGCAGCCACTCTTCAATAATGCAATTTCAGCTTTAAATTTATGTTCTTGTACATACTGAATGATTGCATGTTCTGCTTTCAAAAAATCATCAGGAATCAGACTCTGTCCTTTGAACATGGTTTTAAAGCTCTGAATTTTCCTTTCCACTACAGGTCCTTGAGTCTACAGCTCGTCCTTGTTGAAGTCTGCAGAGGCACACAACTCCTTCCTCTTATGTCCCAATAACACAAGAGCTCTCTTAACCCTCAGCAACCAAGCAACAGACCTTTTTAGTCTTTTCCAAGATGAAAAGTAATAAAGCAGGCGATCTGTGGCACACTCAAAATCTACAACAACAGAGTTTTCTGTCAAATCTCTTTTGACCTCTGGGTCATTTACCGGAATCACATCGAGATCAGCATCCAACTTAGGCCAAACCTCCTTTGGCTCACAAAGAAACTCTGGACCATTTATCCATCTCCTGCCTTTCAGGAAAGTCTCTGCCCTTATTTCTCTTGATGCATCATCTGCCGGATTCTCCTTTGATCCAACATATCTCCACTGATGAACACTTGCTGTGTCTCTGATGAGAGAAACTCTGTTTGCGACAAAAGTGTGAAATCGCCTAGTTTCATTACAGATGTATTTAAGAACAGTTGCGCTGTTGGTCCAGAAAACTGACTTCTCCAGTTTCAGTTGCAACTCCTTTTGAAGCATTTTATCAAATCGGACTGCAAGAACCACCGCTGTGAGTTCCAGTCGAGGAATCGTTGTCTGCTTTAGTGGAGCAACTCTGGCCTTTCCCAACAGAAATGCAACCTGAACTCTGTCATTCTTTTTCAGTCTCAAATACGACACTGTTCCATATCCAACTTGGCTGGCGTCAGAAAAGTGGTGAAGCTGTGCTGTGTCAGGGTCTCCAAAATCTCTGCATTTAATACAGCGATTCACATTGAACTCAGCCATCTTCTGGAAATCCTCCAACCATTCAAACCACCTTTTAGAGAGGGAATGAGGAATGGCTTCATCCCACCCTAAGCCTCTTCTACAAAGCTCCTGTAACAACAGTTTGGCTGGAATAGTAAATGGGGCTAAAAATCCTAATGGGTCATACAGTGAGCTGACCACAGACAAAATACCTCTTCTGGTCTGTGGCTGTTCCTGTAATGAGGTCCTAAAGTTAAATTTGTCGGTTTCAATGCACCACTGTAGTCCCAATGCTCGCTCCATTGGAAGTTGGTCCGCGTCCAAATCCAGCTCCATCACTTCCTTTGCTCTACAGTCTTCAGCAATTGACAGCAACACTGTTCGGCTGTTGCTGATACATTTTTAAAAGATTAAATCCTCCTTTGTGACAAAGTGCAGTCAGATCCTTAACCAGTTGCACTGCTTCCTCCTCTGAGGCCACTGATTTCAAGCAGTCGTCAACATAAAAATTGCTTTTGACTGTATTTACCACTTCATGAGGGAAATGTTGGGCATTATCAACTGCAGTTCTCCTCAATGCATAATTTGCACAACTTGATGAAGATACTGCTCCAAACAAATGTACTTTCATGCGATGTTCCTCTGGAGAATGTGAAGTATCTCCACCAAGCCACCAGAGAAAGCGGAGAAAGTTGATATGCTTTCCAGAAACATGAACTTGGTGATACATTGCTTGAATGTCGGCCATCACTGCAACAGGCTCTTGTCTGAATCGAACAAGGACCCTGATTAAAGAGTTTGTTAAATCAGGGCCCTGCAACAGCTGACAGTTCAGTGATGTCCCTCTGTATGCTGCTCCACAGTCAAAAACAACTCGCAGCTTACCCTTTCTGGGATGATAAACCCCATGATGAGGAAGATACCAAACCATTTCCATCACTCTGCTTTAGTTGATCAGAAGGCACAAGCTCAGCATATCCTTGCTTCACCATGTCATTTACAAATGTGATTTATTGTTCCTTGAACGGATCATTCTTGACAAACTTTCTTTTCAAGCTCTGGAGGCGCTGTTCTGCAACGCGACGATTGTTTGGCAGCAGGGGATTTTCCTCCTTGAAAGGTAAGTCAATGTAATAATGGTCTCCATTTAACTTTGTGGTGTTGTTCATAACGTTCATAAACTTTACATCCTCTCTGGACATTTCAAGCTGCTCACATCCGATGACCTCTCATTAAAGTCATAGTTAAACTGTTTAACCAGCATTTCCTGAAGATGTTCAACAGAGATTCTGTGTGATGTTACAGCAGAGTAATCACTTTTATTCCTGTTGCTCCCACCACAAAGTGGACCATTAATGACCCAACCAACTCTGGTTCTGACAACATAAGGTCCCTCATCCTGGCTGTTGATTAGCTCCCAGGGCTCCATCACTTTTGGTGCATCCGTTCCAATGAGCAAATCAATGTGCAAATCTTCTTGTCGTGGAATATTGAGTGTGGAAACAGGCATATCCTTTTGCGTTAAGACGCCAGGTAACTAAATAAAATCATTCATATTTATCCCAGACACTTCACGACCGGACAGCATATGAGCATTTACAATCTTCTTTTGACCCATTGTTCTTAACAAAATACTTGTCCTTTTACCCTTTACATTCAATCTTCTTGCCAAACTATCTGTACAAAACGTTCCTGAACTCCCGGGATCCAAGAAAGCATATGTCTGCACAGTTTTGTTGCTCCTCTGGCTCTTGACTTTGACTGCAACAATAGAAAAAATTGAGGCATCTTTATGACCAGCCCCAATATGGCCACAAGTCTGAGACACTGAAGGTGAAACATTTGTTGAGCTCACAGACTGTTGATTGGAGGATGTTCCTTTATCCTGCCGCTCTATATGAAGGACACTTGGGTGCTTTTGGTGACACACATTGCAGTCCAAACGTTTTCTACAATCTTTACTTATGTGGCCCACTTTCAGACATCCAAAGCAGATTCCTTTTTCTTTAATAAAATTAATCTTGTCCCTGTGTACTTTCATTTCGAACTGTGAGCATTGATCCAATGAATGATTACCTTGTGAACAAAACAGGCAATTGAGAGTAAAGTGTCTGGCATTGTTTCCTGTATGTTGAGTTATAACTCCTTCTTTGACTGTAGTGACATTGGTGGCAAAACTGCTCCCTCTTTTCCTTTGTTTGAAGTGACTGGCATTTGATGTTTTGGAGTTGGTGAGCTGTAGGTCTTGGATGTTACCAAAGACTGGATCAGAAGCAATCTTGACTTGTCTTTCTATAAATCCCACCAGATCAGTGAACGTTGCTCTATCACCTCTTCGTTCTTGCAGATCACAAGCAACATTTCTCCACTTTTCCCTTAATTTATAGGGAAGTTTCAAGATGATACTCCTCATGTTTGATGGTAAGTCCAGCTCTTTCATGTGCATCAACTGTTCTGTTAAATTTGCACATCCACGCAGAAACAAAGAAAATGATTGCAACCCTTTAATATCCTCGCTTTTAACAGGTGTCCAGTTAAGTATCTTTTCCATATATGCACCAGCAATTTTGTGTTAATTTCCAAAGTGATGACAACTGTGCACCTAAGTCGTGGTATTGAAGGTGGAGATAGAACTGTACATGCACTCCCCCCACCTACAATTCCTGCCGGCCCGAGATTCGAACTCACAACCTTTCGATTGCAAGTCTGACTCTCTAACCATTAGGCCACGACTTCCCTGTAAAAAGATACTCATTCATACACCAACTGCAGTGTCAGCCATTCAAGGCACCATCCAGCTCGTCGGGAGCAACTGGGGTTAGGTGTCTTGCTTAAGGACACCTCGACACTTGGTCAGGTGGAGCCGGGAATTGAACCACCAACCTTCCAGTTTGTAAACAACCTACATGAACCACTGAGCCACTGCCGCCCCGTGTGATGTCAAAGAAGTCCGTGATAGTTGAGAGTGTGCTTTTTCAAAGCTCGTTTTTACACTTGAAATATTGGAGATACTATCTTCAGGATATTTTTCATCAGCATTGCATTGATCATCAGGAGTATCTTTATTTGGCTCAGCACGTGAATCATGCGCATCAGAGAGCCATCCTTTTACCTTCTCAGTGAAATCACGATATTCTGTCATTTTGTCCGTGAAATATTTACTTTGTCTTTCAACTTCATCTTTGGGCAAAGGTAGACTCATAAAAGATTTATGGACATCATGTGCGTCTTCGCAACACCTTACAAACACAGAAAGCTCATTCTTTATTGAATCAACATTTTCCTATGATGTCATTAACTCATTCATGTGTTTCATACACCTTTTGGCCTGTTTGCATTTTTCACTCCTTTTTTCCTGGAGTGTCATCACACTATATTCTATACCTTTAGCAGACATTTTAACAGTTCTTTTTGGCTTTTCAGTATCGTTTGCACCAACGTCAGACATTTCCGTTTCTTTTATTTATTTTCCTTTTTTTTTTTTTTAAACAAATCACACAGTTCATTGACGCACAAGAGAGCAGGTTTACACAACACACGATGATTATTGATCATCAGATCCTCTTCATTAAACAAACACACACTGCCGGACTTTTTATGCATGAATGAAGGCACGTGGCCATGCGTAAAGGTAGACGTGTGACATTCAACCGATTCCTTGTGAAATACTGTCAAACTCCACTCGTTTGGCCGTTTTCCATTACAGCTCTAAACAGTTATATCACTGACTTACCGGTTTCTTTTGAGAAGGTCGAACGTCCTTTGTTGTCTGGGCCGGAACGCGCCCTGTCGCCACCTCGGCTGAATCTAAAATATTCTTAATGTCCTTTGTCCACAAATCCACATCAAAGCGATCCGATAAGTCCAGTATTGAAGAGTTCAAAGGCTGGTTTTTTACTTGATATAGTGGCCGTTTGTCAACGAAGTAACAAAAATCTCAAGTCAAAGTTAAAATCAAACAAAATCAAAAGACAACTGATGCACCGTGTGTTTTGGTGTACGCGGGTGGGAAAAACATCAGGTTCAAACAAGTATTAAAATTCAAGAAAAACGTGATTTATTTTTTGACTGAAGTCGAGCAAACACAGAACAAAGGAAATTTCCTGTGCCTCTCCCGCTCTGGTAAAAAACCATATTCCTAACCTGGTGCATGCTAAACCCTGCCGTGTGCTTACCTAAATAACCTATAGTGCCCCCTAGTGTGCATGAAACAAACAAAACAAATAATAAACTAACAAAACACTAACAGAAATGTAATCATAATTAAATCAAAAATGAATAAATTTATCAAAAATGAAATCTAAACACAGCACTAAATAGCTCCAACATGCCCCAAACTTCTGAACAGTATGTACATTATAATTGACTTGCAAAAGGTTGGGGTTGCGAATACCATTTCATGTTGATTTTAAGGTCAACATAGAATGACAATAAACCAGATAAAAGCACAGTGGTTTACAAGAAAGTATATAGGGGTGCAGAGACACAAAAAGAGAAAGGAATAACAAAGTGAATGACTAAAAAAGACTCTGCTCTGACCAGGAGCGACAGGATTTTCAAACTCTCAGCTGCTGTTGACTGGCATTAACATAGTCTCCATCTGCCCTGCCCTGCTGGACACTTACACCAAAACCACAAAGCACCAGGCATCAAGGGTGTGAGGTCCTGCAAGACGCCAACTGTCTGTGTTTTAGCCTGCTATCTGTTCTACAGGACATGGACAGTTGGCAAGAGAACAGTGGAGTCATCTGTATGCCAGAAATCTTGTGGAAGAAAGCAGCAGCTGACCCCAGAGACCACAGGGCTGGGTTACTGGCTCCACACGCACGGGTGCATTGCATGCAAAAGTGTAATATGTCCATCAATTGATCTTTTTTTGAGCAAATGTGCATGTCTGTGTGCATTTCCCTGCTCTGCACAATATACAGCAATATCTGGATAAAAGTAGGTCAGTAAAGGCCTATGAGTGATGTTTTTCCCTATAGGCTGTCAGTTTAACAGAAACGGACTCTTATAGTTTTATGCATAGTTTTTATAAGGTTCATGCATGAACTCATGTATGCGCATATACGCGTGCACAAATTGTTAATCTTGTCATTTACAATCACTGTGGTTGTGGTTCGTTGTATAATGATGTACATGACAGCCTACTTGTTCATCACACACACAACTGAATTTAGTCCTTGAATACTGCAAAACCCTGTCTTCTACACAAAGAAAAATTATAAGAGTTTAGGTCTTAACCTTCATTTTGAACACTCAAATTATATTGTGGGGGAAATCACTTGCTTTTAGTTCACAAAGATTTTACATTTTGAAATAAATATTTTTTAAATATCCCAGTGTGTACTTTTTATGAAAGAGTAAAACTACTTTCGGTGTCAAGAGTAAAACTAAATAAATTACAAATATAAATGTGACTAATAAAAGGGAAAGTATAATTTATACATCACTATCAATGTATACCTTGTGAATTAATATCTCACATACTCCAACTTATAAACTCGCACAATGATCTTTTTTGTACTTTAATTTTAGTTTTTATTTTGTGTATTTTTAGAGCACGAAACTGCTTTCACACAGAGAGTGGATCTGTTTTGGTTTAAAATGTTTCACTTTTCTAAGTAAAACTGGGACTTTTTCCCTTTATTGTATTGGTCTGTCTGTCTTTTTTTTCTTCTTTTCTGTGCTGTGTTATATACTTCAAAGGCAAAATTACAGATGTGATCTGTGTTGTACTTTCTTGACCCAAACCCAAAGATTATACACTAAGTGTTTGTCCTGCGCCAGGGAGACAAATGCACCTCTGACGGCTGTGTGTGTGAGGAATGGATCTGCTATTGCTCTGTCTGGTTTGAATATGTCAAGTTTAGGGATTTTTGCCTGGGCATTCACATGCCGTTTTGACAAAATACAAAATACATCTCTGAACAGGTTCAGTTTGAAACATTGTGGAAGTGATCTCATATGCCATATGAGAAAAAGGAAGAAAGAACAGTTGCATCAACTGTAAAAAGCAATATTATTCTTAGTTATCTTTGCAGCTTTTAGACAAAGTCTGTCTTGGGAAAAGGCAAAAAGAGAACTAGTTGCTAGAATGAGCTTCCGAAGATTGTAATTTTAAAAGAAAATGGTTGGGGAAAATCTATACAGTTTTCATAGAAATGCAATTTAATGCACAGGGTCTAAAAAGTATTTAGACATTTTTAACCCTTCAAGTTAAGTGGATTTCATTGCTAAAAATAAATAAATAAATAAAAAGATAGCACAAGCTTTCTTGTCATAAGACAGTGGCCCAAAAAATTTATTTCATTTTATCATTTTATAAAAGTACTTCATGCACAAAAGCCTTTAAAAGCAGCACAATATGTACCACAGTAAAATACTGTATTTTATTTTAATGTATTATTATTATTTTTTATAACATTTTCAATAAAATATTATTTATTTATTATTTTAATTATTATTATTTATGTGCATGGGATGTTCCTTTTCACTTCAAAAGGTAAGCTAAATATATAGTATATTGCTATAAAATACACTGATGAGCTACTTACTATCCAAGATGTACTGTTAACTACTAACTCATTCAACGGAGAAATCACTGATTAAACAGGTGAATTACAAAGAGCAGAATAACAGATGCCTATTGCTAAGTAATATCCACATCAACCACACACAAACAAACTACTGTAACTAAAACATCCTCAACATCTTATAAAAAATTCCCTCCTTAATCAAGAGATGAACCATTAGCATTTTCCTGTCAGGTGCTGGAAAGTACTTCATACCATCAAAACAAGCTTTGAATCCATGTGATATTTCCCTCACCCTTCTCCTGTGACTTTTTGTGGTTGTGTCACCCGTTCATGTGACCGAAAGCGTTCATTTTCCACTTGAACTTAAACAAACAATGATTCGACAAAGACATGAGCAATGTGTAAGCAAACCAACTAAATAAAGTAGCTCGGATTAGATAAAACAAAGATACTCCCAGAGGAGGACCGTTGGAGAGCTGAGTACATCTTCCCATCACTACAATCTCAGAGTGTGTGCTGAGTGGAGGACGAAGTCGCTCGACTGTTATCTTAGGCACAGAATCAAGAAAAACACCAAGGGATGACTTTTGACATTCCTCAGCATCCATTTTCAGAAACTTGAAGTATGACAAATGGCATTTGCAGTGATGCCATTTATGCTATAGTGCCATGTTAAGGTCACTTCTCTTTCTCCAGTTTCTGACCTGTGAATGTCTGATAGTAAAGTTTGCTTGAGTCGCTTAGAGACTAGCTGGAGATAACATGGAGTCTGTGCCTTGTCCGCCTTATCAGTCTCCACAGACACCTGCTGTTGTTTTTTCTTTAACTGTAGACACCCTTAAGAGGTCTGATACCAAACGCTCTCCTTCAGTCTCTTGCGGTTAATAATAGTAATCCAGAACTACTTTAATACAATAATAGACAAGTTCGGCTTCAGTACATCTGGATCCTCATTCACATTTGCATATGATATAATAGCTTCACGACTGGTTACACTTATGTGACTATATATATATATATATATATATATATATATATATATATATATATATATATATTAAATTAATTCATATAGCAGATCCAAACAACTTACAGTGCTTTTAGGCTAACATTTTTTACCTAACCTGTGTTTCCTGGGAATCGAACCCCCAACCTTGCACTGCTAATGCAATTCTCTACCACTTGAGCCACAGGAAATACTGTATATATACGTTTTCATTTAATTTCAGTTACATTTTTATGTTTTTTTTATCAGTTTTTGAATGTTTATCATTTTTATTTCAGTTAATACTGAAACTTATAAACTTGTAAACTTTTTCAGTTAGTAGCCAAGACAACATTTAAACATTTTTCATGTAATATTTATATTTGATTTAAATTCAGGTTTATTTCAGATAACATACAATTTTTTTATTTATTTTTTAGTTTTAGTCAACAGTAACAACACTAACAACACCTTATCAACTAGCAACAAATCTTGTTTTATTTTTATTATTTTGTAAGGAAAACATAGAAATCTCCTAATTAAGAGCCTAAATGATTCACCACGCCTAGATTATGTCTTGAAAATCTGCTTCTATTATTTTTAAGAAGCATTTAATGATGCTTATGTTCCCACATGAATCACGAGAGCACGTGTGTGAAGAGTTGGGCTTGTTTGGGGTGTGTTTAGGGTGGTGTGGGTGATTGGGTGTGGGCACTAAGGGTTACACACACATGCTTTGGGGAAACACGTGGCTCTGAATCTGTCCCGTGCGAAACGGGTGTGAATGGAAGACTGGGTATTTGGGCAAAGGGCCTTAGGCACCTGTTCACCACTTGTCCCAATGGATTTGCGCAGGCTTAAGGAAAAATGACATATATTAACACTCTAAAGTTTGGGGTCATTAATATTTGTAAAGTTATTTTTCACCAGTTTTTGCAATTATGAGATATAAAATACAGTAATATTGACAAAAACAGTAATATTGTAAAGTATTAATACAATTTAAAATATATGTATTTTAAATAGTCTAATATATTTTAACATCACAACTTCTGTGATCGCAAAGCTGAATTTTCAGCTGCAATTATAAAATTTTTCTGTCACATGACCCTTCAGAAATCATTCTAATCTGCTGATTTGGTGCTCAAGAAAGATTGGTTCGCAGGAAAACACACACAAAACACAGAACAAAGTTTGACATTTATGTGAAATCAAATTTATTTGCATTCATTTGAAATATAAATTCCAAACAGTAGAGTTCAAAGGAGGAGGCTCGGGGCTAGTTGTTACACTATTTACTTCAGGGAATAATTCTCAGGTTTCTGCACATAAACTTTGCCTATAAAAAAGGATACTAAATATTTTCATTATTGTCTAGGGGGAAAAATTACTATTTGCTGAACACATGGCACAACACAAGTTGGCACAACGGAAACCTACCAAAAGACAATATCTTTTTTTTATTTATTTTTTACTGAAATTTTAAAGTAACAGTTATAAATAAAATCATAGTAACAAAATGTAGCTTTCTATTTTTTCTATTCTACTTGTTTTTCTTTGGGTGCATGTACACTCACCTAAAGCATTATTAGGAACACCTGTTCAATTTCTCATTAATGCAATTATTTAATCAACCAATCACATGGCAGTTGCTTCAATGCATTTAGGGGTGTGGTCCTGATCAAGACAATCTCCTGAACTCCAAACTGAATGTCAGAATGGGAAAGAAAGGTTATTTAAGCAATTTTGAGCATGGCATGGTTGTTGGTGCCAGACGGGCCGGTCTGAGTATTTCACAATCTGCTCAGTTACTGGGATTTTCACGCACAACCATTTCTAGGGTTTACAAAGAATGGTGTGAAAAGGGGAAAACATCCAGTATGCGGCAGTCCTGTGAAAATGCCTTGTTGATGCTAGAGGTCAGAGGAGAATGGGCCGACTGATTCAAGCTGATAGAAGAGCAACTTTGACTGAAATAACCACTCGTTACAACCGAGGTATGCAGCAGTCAGAATTTGGCGTAAACCGAATGAGAACATGGATCCATCATGCCTTGTTACATCTTTGCAGACTGGTGGTGGTGGTGTTATGGTGTGGGGGATGTTTTCTTGGCACACTTTAGGCCCCTTAGTGCCAATTGGGCATCGTTTAAATGCCACAGCCTACCTGAGCATTGTTTCTGACCATGTCCATCTCTTTATGACCACCATGTACCCATTCTCTGATGGCTACTTCCAGCAGGATAATGCACCATGTCACAAAGCTTGAATCATTTCATATTGGTTTCTTGAACATGACAATGAGTTCACTGTACTAAAATGGCCCCCACAGTCACCAGATCTCAACCCAATAGAGCATCTTTGGGATGTGGTGGAACGGGAACTTCGTGCGCTGGATGTGCATCCCACAAATCTCCATCAACTGGAAGATGCTATCCTATCAATATGGGCCAACATTTCTAAAGAATGCTTTCAGCACTTTGTTGAATGCCACGTAGAATTAAGGCAGTTCTGAAGGCGAAAGGGGTCAAACACAGTATTAGTATGGTGTTCCTAATAATCCCTTAAGTGAGTGTGTATGTATGTATGTGTGTATATATGTATGTGTGTATATATTTATATATATATATATATATACACACTTTCATATTGTTGCTCTTTTGTTAGTTTTGATTGCTTCTATTGTTCTCATTTGTAAGTCACCTAGGATAAAAGCATCTAATAAATGACTAAATGTAAATGTTGAATACATACCTATATACCCTTGTCCAAACAACTTTTTTAAAATCTACCTTCATTATGTAGTTGACTTTTCTCTGAATGTATACCAGCAAATAAAGCAAACTTACTGACACACAAATGAACTTAAATAAACTTGACGCCGCAAGATTCACATCCCTCTCACTGAAATCAGCAAGTCAATATTCACTTAAGTATCAAGAGACACTTAACGGCAGTAGTCAGGGTTCTGTCGCCTGAGCAATTTAGAGATTTATGGAAGACAACAGGACAAGGACAAGTTGCATCTAACTGTGAAGGAGTCTGGAAAAGATAGACATTTGCTCTTCTGACTGATCAGAGGTCTGTAAGTCTGTAAGAGCTGGCAAAAACCTGAGTTTAAAAAAAGATGTGGGTGACAGACATTTTTAGGCGTGGTGATGTAAGAGACAAACTAGTCAAAAACATAAAGCTGCCATTCAGTGACCTCAACCCCAAACAAAAAGAGAAGTGTTGTAATTATGACTGGGACATGCCAATATATTTTCTCCATCTTATTTCCACTAGTAAGGGTCTGGCAAGTGCTGAAGAATCTCTATTCATGAGACGTGAAAGGAACCTTTGTTGGACGCCTTTCACATTCCGGCTGAAGGATGTAAAAAGGAAGAGCCAGTGGCAGCCAGAGGACCCCGCCCACTTGGTGACTGACCGCTAGCCTGACCAATGAGAGAAGCGAAGAGAGAATCCCTCAAGAAGACCTGTGAATGTGGGCGGGGCTATGCAAATCCAGCGAGGCGCTTTCAGTAGGATGCGCTCAGCTCTCAGCCATTGGTCGACTCGCGCGCCTGGAAGACAAACCTCACGCTGATTGAGAGAATCCAGTTTGAGAGACCATGGCTTCAAAGTGCCCTAAATGCGAAAAGACTGTTTATTTTGGTAAGTTTGTCATACGTTTCGGTTTTATTCTGAACCTCTATTTAAAATATACTCACCGTTATGTTTTGATATGATGCATGACTTACACGATGCATAAAGCAATGGTATGTTTGTACAGGTGTTGATAAAACTCATTTAAACAACTGAGAGTTTGCGATAGATCGTAAAATCTGTTTATTTGCGCATAAATCCCTCACTTCACCGCCTTCAGCAATTCAGTAAATACTTTGTGCACTCACCTCTCTCAAAACTCCCCAAAATCATTTCTTGAACTTGATAACGAAAAAATGCGGCATATTCCATCCAACCGGCTTCCTGTGACTTTTGCCAAGCTTAGAGGTATACATTTCATGGTATATCTAACTTTATTAGACGTGTTTTATAAATTATGTAAATTAAGTATGAAAAGTAACTAGGCTAGTTTTAAACAAATCAAATGTTTTTATCCCCCCAAACTGCTCATTTTTGGCCTGTTCCACTTAGGTCTTGATCTTCTTAAATATTTATTCCACAATATATTGAACTGATATCAGTTCATTGTATAAAGCTATGTTAATATATATTTTTTTTTTTTTTTATAAATTTTATAAATGCAGTTTTTTATTGTAAAACATTTAAAATTTTATATTATTTTATAAATTTTATTTATAAATTCTTTACTTTATAAGTTTTATAGATTTAATTATGTTTTGTGTAAAATGTGGCAAAGTCTGACAAATCATGGGTTTAAACTCTATATACACAGATGCAATGTTGCAAATCACATTTAGCCTCTAGCCATTTAAGAAACAAAAAAAAAATCTCAATTTAAATTTTTGAACCTATTTTGTATACTGTATTTGTGGAAAGTACCATAAATAGAAATAAATATGCAAATATAAACTTTGAATGTCAGCTTTTTACTTTTAGACGTCTGAGTGCAAAGACAGCCAGCTTATATTCAGATAATTTTATTGCCCATTTTTGTGAACATTAATACCAAACAGTTTTGTCTAAGTCCTGTCTGTTGTTATTTTAATATATATATATATATATATATATATATATATATATATATATATATATATATATATACATTTTATAAAAACATTTTGTTTTACATGACCAGTTGAGGGTCTATTTTTCTCTTTTGGCTACTTTTATAAACACTAAAATGAAAGCTTGAAAGTTCTTGTTATTGCTTTTATAGACGTGGATGTTATCTTAACACTGCATGTGGCTCTATGGAGGTTTGGGCAACTGAAAGATAGTGAACGAAGGACCTCTTCTTTTTATTTATTTCTATGTTCAGGCCAGCAGCATTGATGTCTGCTCAATATATACCTCTCAATCCATTCAACAGTTGAATAGCCTCTCTGCCACTTGACCTTATCATCCATGCTCACATATTCATAAGGTTAATGTTCTTCAGCTTGGTTTGCTTCAGGTTCCAGATTTCACACTGGACAACAACATTTATGTATGCAAAATCATAGGCTTAAATAAGTGTAAATAAGACATGATAGCTGTTTTTTTTTTTTTCCATTTTTATTTTATTGGGCACAAGGGAGGAAGTCTTATTGGTGGATGATGCCATAGGGCAGAAGAAAAGACAATTCAGGGTTTCACCCAAGACCTCGGTTTACGTCATGAGAGAGTTTGTTGAGATGGATGTGGGTGACTGTGCTTTTATTAGACTCACGTTGAAGCCAAGACACATTCCATAAAAGCTCTGGAAGAGCAGGGGTGCGGTTCTTCCCTTTTGGTCCTCAAAGTGTGTTTCCTCTGAATATGGAAATGTTTGAATAGTGTAATATTTGAGGTTGACTCTGAATGTTGCATCCAGATTCACGGTCTAGACATACAATGAGCTAAAATCACCAATAAAGCTCTGTTAAATAATATAAATAATCATGATAAATAATATTAATATTTAGTAATCTTTTTTCTTTCTAATTGATCTATTAATATTAATTAACCTTCCTAGTTTATATTCAATATTAAATGTAATATATTAAATAAAAAAAACTAAATTGTTTGGTTGCAAACCTAGCTTCAGATTGTATTTCCAAATTGAGTTTGTGGGAGTTGTGCATGTGTTCCTGTAAATTCCTTTCTGACTATATCCTGTTTCAAACCTAAGTGGTAAGCCACTGTATTGAGTGGAAACTTTCCCAACTTTTGGTTGAAACTTTTATTCATGTATTGAACAGCTGTTAGCAGATCTTGTGGTTTTCTTACACAAGAAGCATAAAAGCTTAATTTCTCACATTTACATGGAATCTGTACTTTCCTGTTTTTCCCATCTATTCAAAATGAGCGGGACATTTGAACACAACCTTTGGAAGCAATTCATGTATGTCTAAAATTAAAGGAAGCATTGTAAGTAAATGCTACAACAAATTTTGAACATTTATATCATCCAAAACCTGTCCCTATTAATGGCAGATGAGAGCTCACTTATACTTCGTATCAAATCTCATTGATGAGATTGAATCTGGCAAAACAAGGAATCTGCTTCTTTCACTTTTCTTTTCACTTTTTTCTTTTTCTTTTCTATTTTTCATGGTTCTCCCTTGAAGGCCTCAATTCATTCTTGAATAGAAGGTAGGAATGCCTTCTTTCTTAGATGCCAGTTACATCCAAATGTGAGAGGGCATGTCCATTATGTCATCCTTTGGCTTCAGATTCAGGCAGACAGATAGTTGGTTTATTTGGGAGTTGTCTATACCACCCCTCACTTTTTTTCTCTTTCTGTCCCCATCTCTCAACGTTTATATCACATTTACTTTTACTACTTGTACCCATTAAAACCCTGTGTTTTCCACATGGCTGCCTCACAAGCTGTCTTTGTGTAGAATCTGTTATATAATGCCACTTTTTCCATTTTTGCTTACTGTTTAGGGGCATTGCGTAATTCTGGGAGTCAGAATTGGAGGCCGTTTGCCTTGTCTGTCAGGCATGAACTCTTTTTTTTTTTTTTTTGCCCTTGTTGCAAGGTTAGCAAGAAAGAAGACAAGACCTAAGCCATCATGTAATTACTTGTGTTTTATGGGACTAGTCTTTAAACTGACATTATTCTAATAAACCTACCTGAAGGCCTGCGGCCATGCATCATTTAACAACATATATTTGCTCTACCTGGAGACACGGGGAGAATGTAATGCTGCGTGTATCTGTTTTCCCTCTAGATTGTTCATAAATCAACCCATATATGTATCTATAAGAATCTGTTTAAATATAAATTCAGAATTTTAACCGGGTCAATCTCACAAAATGTGTGTGTATATATATATATATATATATATATATATATATATATATATATATATATATATATATAAAAACAAACAGGTCCTTCTCAAAAAATTAGCATATTGTGATAAAAGTTCATTATTTTCCATAATGATAAAAATTAAATTTCATATATTTTAGATTCATTGCACACCAACTGATATTTGAGGTCTTTTATTGTTTTAATACTGATGATTTTGGCATACAGCTCATGAAAACCCAAAATTCCTATCTCAAAAAATTAGCATATCATGAAAAGGTTCTCTAAACGAGCTATTAACCTAATCATCTGAATCAACTAATTAACTCTAAACACCTGCAAAAGATTCCTGAGGCTTTTAAAAACTCCCAGCCTGGTTCATTACTCAAAACCGCAATCATGGGTAAGACTGCCGACCTGACTGCTGTCCAGAAGGCCATCATTGACACCCTCAAGCGAGAGGGTAAGACACAGAAAGAAATTTCTGAACGAATAGGCTGTTCCCAGAGTGCTGTATCAAGGCACCTCAGTGGGAAGTCTGTGGGAAGGAAAAAGTGTGGCAAAAAACGCTGCACAACGAGAAGAGGTGACCGGACCCTGAGGAAGATTGTGGAGAAGGACCGATTCCAGACCTTGGGGGACCTGCGGAAGCAGTGGACTGAGTCTGGAGTAGAAACATCCAGAGCCACCGTGCACAGGCGTGTGCAGGAAATGGGCTACAGAGAAGCAGCACTGGACTGTTGCTCGGTGGTCCAAAGTACTTTTTTCGGATGAAAGCAAATTTTGCATGTCATTCGGAAATCAAGGTGCCAGAGTATGGAGGAAGACTGGGGAGAAGGAAATGCCAAAATGCCTAAAGTCCAGTGTCAAGTACCCACAGTCAGTGATGGTCTGGGGTGCCATGTCAGCTGCTGTTGTTGGTCCACTGTGTTTTATCAAGGGCAGGGTCAATGCAGCTAGTTATCAGGAGATTTTGGAGCACTTCATGCTTCCATCTGCTGAAAAGCTTTATGGAGATGAAGATTTCGTTTTTCAGCACGACCTGGCACCTGCTCACAGTGCCAAAACCACTGGTAAATGGTTTACTGACCATGGTATTTCTGTGCTCAATTGGCCTGCCAACTCTCCTGACCTGAACCCCATAGAGAATCTGTGGGATATTGTGAAGAGAAAGTTGAGAGACGCAAGACCCAACACTCTGGATGAGCTTAAGGCCGCTATCGAAGCATCCTGGGCCTCCATAACACCTCAGCAGTGCCACAGGCTGATTGCCTCCATGCCACGCCGCACTGAAGCAGTCGTTTCTGCAAAAGGATTCCCGACCAAGTATTGAGTGCATAACTGAACATAATTATTTGAAGGTTGACTTTTTTTTGTATTAAAAACACTTTTCTTTTATTGGTTGGATGAAATATGCTAATTTTTTGAGACAGGCATTTTGGGTTTTCATGAGCTGTATGCCAAAATCATCAGTATTAAAACAATAAAAGACCTGAAATATTTCAGTTGGTGTGCAATGAATCTAAAATATATGAAAGTTTAATTTTTATCATTACATTATGGAAAATAATTAACTTTATAACAATATGCTAATTTTTTGAGAAAGACCTGTGTGTGTGTGTGTGTACATATATATATATATATATATATATATATATATATATATATATATATATATATATATAATTTTTTGCATTGCATTCTTTGTTGTAATTCTCATTATTAATACAGCCAGATGTTTTCTTATCAGCATTTCACATTATTTTCCAATGCTGATTATACATTTCTTAAAACATATTACAGTAAAAATTAATGTCATATATTTATTTATTTTAATTTTAAATTGGCATAAATGATTACAATTAAACTACACTGAAATTACATAAATTATATATTTATAATTTACATTTAATATTCAGTCATTAATATTTTGTTGCATTACTATAATGAGAATTGGAAGAGGAAATATGTTTAATTGTCATGAAAGTGTTACAATGCAAAAAATCTTACAGCAGAAATGTCTTATTTCTTAATTTTGATTTTGGAATACAATGTAATCCAACCTGTTCATTACAGAATTCATGTTATTCACCCTACCACCAAATGTGATGACCAGTACAGTTGCATATTGGCTGCAGGGAATCTGAATGAGCTCGAGCTCCACGAGGCAGCATTGATTTGTACTGACAGCCATGGGCACTACAGTAGCACACAGGCACATGAAGCTCTCATTCAGTTCAGACGATTGAGAATCATGAGGTTGCTTAATTTATATCAAGAGGAAACTGCACTAGACTGAAGAAACAGACATCTTGCTGTGCCTTGCGTCAGCAATGGCCCAAACCACACCCGGCTTTTCTGCACTACTGTGAGGAAATTCACAAGCCACTGCAAATTGGAAAACCAAGCATGCAATCAGATGCCTATTTGAGATTTGTTTGGAGAAGGAACTGCCACTCAGGAGTTGATGGCTGTGGGCAGGGTTTGAAAGAAAGGCATTGTTTGCCATCATAGAAGAGTATAGGGTCATTAACAAAGCTACAGAACATGATTTGAATGCAGCTCATCTGGACTGCTTATAGCTAAAAAAGCTGAGGATCATGGGAACTAACCACAGCAATCTTCTCTACGCTTATTGGAGCCAGGAAGGACATGCAATGAATTTTTTTGCATTCAAGCCACATTTGACCTTGTTTTATCTCTGTGTGTGATTGTACATGTTTGGCTAAGGCCTGCAGGCCCTCAGATGCAAGGCTAGCGGGTCAGGCTGTAATCAGTGACTCGAAGCGAAGCACCATGTTGGACCCAGATGGCGTGCATGCTTTGCAGTATGAGAGGATACAGTCAGGGTAGAGAACAGTATTGTATTAATGGTTGCTGAAGTTAAAGCACATCTATCTCTGCCTTTCAAATTGATTCCTATTTGTACAACCACAGTGAGTGGACAAATATATAGCGCATGTCATTTTGCCCATCTTTTGAATCCTATTCTGTTAGGAACTTGCATGGCTGGTTCTTCAAATCAAGTACAGTTCAAAGTAAATGTCAACCCTGTACCAACCAGAAAGTGCTTGTTTGTTTATAATTTTTTGTCATTTAGCTTTTTAAGTTTTATAAAAATCAATTTTAACACAGAAAAATTCTCAGCTGAGGATGATGAAGTAGATTTCAGAGTGAATTCCTGCTGTGGAGCACATAGGGTGTTCAACTGTGTAAATGTTGTTGAGGCCCAGCGCTGTTTAGTGGTGATTACATCTCAGACGGGGTTAGCATATAACAGCATATCAAGCTCTTTTTCTCTTTAGTGCAGAACTAATCATTCGATATTCTTTTTTTATGAAAAATGACATTTACTTTCTAAATACACATTCCTGGTCTTATATATAATGCAAAAAAAGGTCTACACAATCTTTTATCTTGCACAACTTGCTTTCCTCTGAAATTAAACCAAAAGCCAGGAAATAATGTTAATCAGTAGTCAAACAGCTATTTAGGCATTGTTTAGGGTACTACGTACAGTGTGTTTATAATTATGATAATAAAATAAAATGATAGTAATATTAAGAAGCATAGCAAACTGTTTTTGTACAGCTAAAATAACTGTTAGTGGTAGACTCCAAAAGCCTTGCACATTTAAGTAAAAAATGGCCATGCACACGCTTACATTAAAAATAAAGTGGATAAACCTACTTTTGACTACAACCTTGTACTGACCACGCTTAAACCCACCTTGTTGACCCTCAATCTGTTTCCCTCTCCTATCACTTCCTCTCAACTACTCTATCAAAAACAAAGGGCAAACTATTACTATGACCTTAAACACAGACACACACACACCCAGAGCAGGGGGCAGCCTGGAGAGCAATTGTATGTTAGCTACCTTGCTCAAGGGCACCTCAGTTGTGGAGAATGAGGGTAGAAGAGAGTGCTTTCCATTCACTCCCCCACCTTCATTTCCTGCGGGTACTGAGAATTAAACTCACAACCTTCAAAGTTACAAGTCCAACTCTAACCATTAGATTACAATTGCCCCTATAATAGTGGCATAATATAGCCAATTACATACAGTACATGCCATTGGATGTTCTTGGGATGAGCCCTTAGTTACAAAAAAGGGAAGAGTCAATTATACAGTGGTTTAAAAAATAATAAGCCACGCTGTCTAAAGAAAAACACTTGAACAATTACAAACACAGTATCCCTATGTTCCAGAGAGATAAATGCATCTGTTGTGCCTAGACAAACGTAATAAGAGTGATTAAACTGAAATTGATGTTGATGCATCTCTCATGGCAAAGTAAGACTCTTTGAGAGCCTCCTTAATTCTGAAACAACCCCAGGATATTGGGCATGATGTTTACAGAGAGACTTATTTACATGATATTACTGTAGGTTGATAAATCTTGGTAATGCTGACTTCATTAAATCTCATATGACTCTTGTTGGGTAGAGAGAGTTGTTGTTGTTGTGACTGATTTGCTTTCGACATTAGAGCTGACTGCACAGTGTATAGTCTCTTTAGCCCACATCCAAACCTGCATCTGTGTCTGTCCTGCTGAGATGGCACAAGCTCATTCATGTGAAGGTGCTGAGGGTTTCGTTTACCCTCCCTTTGCATGCCAACCAAAACACATTAAACAGACCTCTGTGTTGTTCACGGATCAGTTGACCTGATGTTTGAGGTGTTTTCGTCTGATTTAATTGTGGGTTAAACTAAGGGAAAACAAAAGATCTAATGGCTAACAGGAGATGTTACTTCTACAGGCGGTACCCGTGGGACTAAAGAGATTACCTCTGTATCTCAAAACAAAGCACTAAGGTGCTTATGAGCGATCAGTTGTACATATTGCACTGTAACCTCTGCGTGTGCTCATTAGAGCCGGACACTGGGAGGTCACTCATATAGTCTTACACAACCGTCCATTACAGCTTTCATGCCTCTATGCCTCGCATCCAAGGTAACCTGACTCTCTAATTAAGCCCTCTCTTGTCTCCCGTCTCTTACCTCTCTGGTCAAATGGATTCCCTTAGGGACATACGAGATGACGGTGCTTTTAGGATACTGCTATAGACGCACCATTTCAACTGGAAAGCAGAAACCAGGCTTGCAATTTTGACTGCGTTCAAATCTGTAAGTATACCACCGAAGACACTGATTTCCTTTAGCCGAAGTAAAAGAATGTGTGTTAGAGCATAACTGGAGGTCATCCAGGTGTCTGTTCAGCTTGATGAGCGATAAGCGATTACCTCCGTCCACGCAAAGCTACACCAATAACTGAATAGGCCCCCCAGCAACCACTTGTACAACAACAGAAGCCCTTTTAATGGCAACTCTAGTCATCTGCACCACGTAGACACACTTACCGTTGTACAGTACTCGCTGGCATTGCCATCTACCCTGCGGAGATGCTCTCTCTCATTATACCCAGTTGGACCATTGACTGTGAAATCTCACTTATCTTGGATTAGCTTCCTGCTGGAATACCAGTATGCTGTCTGGATCTCTCCCTCTCTCCAGTGTGAGCTTAGAATTCATTTGTATATGAGACTTGTGTTAGTAATAGGGTTACATTTATAGTATGTGACTTCTTCAATTAAAAAAAAAAAAAAAACCCTAGTCGTACATGTTATACTTTTGTGTAAAATCTTGATCTGAGTATTATCAGTGTGCTTCAGACATCAATGGTTCCTCAAATCACGTGTCTGGGTAAGGAGAGTTGTGAATCTAGTCAGTAAATCTGGTTCCATGATTAGCGCTAAATCGCCATCACCTGCTTTCAAATGGAGCGGCACTTAATAGACAGAGCCATAGATCACTGACAAGCTACGTGATATCACGTTCATTATCGAAGGCGATTATCGAAGGCGATAATGAACGCGATATTGCGTAGCTTGTCAGTGATCTACGGCTCTGTCTATTAAGTGCTGCTCCATTTGAAAGCAGAGAATGGCGATTTAGCACTAATCTCAGAACCAGATTTTCTGACTAGATGCGCATGATCATATCGTTAGATATATCGGGCAGCCCTAGTAGTAACCACTTAGCAATGCGTCAAACTACACTGCCCTGCAATTTCCTGGCAACCACTAACAGTGCCCTTGCAGTGTGGTGGCAATTATTGCACAAACAAATATCACTAGTTTTCTTCAGTAAATGTTGAGATTAAGTTAAACCAACTTTTTCAACATTTGTCCCAGAGATTATCATACTTTTTACAGACCTTGTACTGACCTAGACCCCCAGAGAAACGGACAAAGAGGGCTGCAAAACTGACCGAACAAAAACAATACTTCTCTAGGTGGGAAAGCTGGAAGCAGGGGAGAGCAGGAGGAAACGGATTGTTCTCTTTTGCTGATTGTGCCCTGTTTTGATAAGCTAAGGTGTTTCCTCCATAGTGAGAGAGCTTTCCCAGCAGCCCTGACTTATCTATTGTCTTGAGAGTGAGGTATATAATTGGAAAGAGTAATATTAGGTCTGGTGAAGTCTCCTAGGACCCTCCTGAAGAAACGGGACAGGAGGGGAAATGGAGAAATGGGTCTCTGTACTATGTGTCGTCAATTAGCTGTCCGGTTCTAATTAGCCTCCGCCACTGCATTTCCTTGTGTTTCATGTCAACACATCTCAGCTATTGAATGGACCACTGTGACCACTCACAATGCGGCCAATGCTTTTCATTGATTATGGCACATTCATAACTTATAAGGGGCTGCAGCCATCAATATATGAGTGGAAGGGTAACTCACAGCGTAAAAGTAACATCTAAATTCTTATACACTAATTATAAAAGTTATAAAAAGTTATAAAAAGCTCCTACCCACATTTAGTGGATAAAAGATTCTGGGGTGTGGTTATGGGCAGGTCCACTATGGGCAGCAACACATTATTATCACAATACGACATTGACTGTGTCTAAAATTGCATATTCTGTACTGTGTATAGTATGGACATAATCCAGACTCTGTCATATGTTGTCATTGTTATGTGACCTACCAGGAACAGTTTCCTTGCTTCATTGCTATTCACAAATCCTCTCCTGAGCCTTCATGAGGTAGTAAATTGTCCTTTGGATGCTAACTTCATAATCTCATTGGAAGTAGTAGGTCATTCGTGTACTTTTCGCCTGCTGTTTTATGAACACTGTGAATTAGGAAATACTACTCTTTTCACATACAGTGAACTTCAGAGCCTAGTATACAGTATTTCAGATGCATGTTCAGATGCAGCCATAGTCTATCATAAATATCAAAAGAAATCATGCTAAATACTGTACCATTTGAATATAAAATCTATATGAGGTTGCATACAAATTATGGCATCACATATGAATTTCATATATATTTTAAGGCAAGCATCGTTGTTATTGTTAATCAATTAAGTTAAAGATTTGAACAAACCTAATTATTAAACCTCAAATTGAGAGGTGAAATAGCAATGCCTCAATCATAAACAGTGTTTCCACCGCAGGAACTTTATCCAGGAACTAGCGACTTTGGGCTGGTACTGGTGTGTTTCCACTGCAGGAACCAGGAACTAAATAAAGTTCCAGGTAAAAAATAAATTCCCCTCAGAAAGTCCCTGCTGGCAAGGTAGTACTTTTTCAAAGTTCCGGAACTTTCAGGGGCGGGACTTGGGCGGTAAACATGCTGATTGGTTGACCACCATTTTTTCGGATCATTTTCAAAATATTACTGTTATTGTGTCATGAAATGTAATTTTGAAAGTATTTCAGGCGAGAATGTAGATGTTTCATTGTAAATATAAAGTGAGGAAAATTGCAGTAACCAAGGTGAGCTGACTGATGTTATCAAGTACGCTGCTGTTTGCAGAATTACTGGATTTCCGTTGTCGCGGACATCACACTCCCGAGTTGAATACGGAAAGTCTGAACTACCGAGGATGCAAGTCCAAAATTTGTGTACTTGATATTGAGAAACGCACGCAGACCTACATCACCAGACTATTTGCCTAATCTTCCCGGTACTTTAGACTGCGGTGGAAATGCAGAAAGCAACAGGTCTGGGGGGAAAATAGTTCCTGGGGAAAAAAGTTCCTGGTACAATTGTATACGTTATATATGTTTTTTTTTTTATTCTCTCTCTCTTATCTCCCAGCTGAGAAAGTGTCATCACTGGGGAAGGATTGGCACAAATTCTGTCTGAAGTGTGAGCGCTGCAGTAAGACCCTCACAGCGGGTGGCCATGCTGAGGTGAGTAAATCAGAGATCACACACTACCTCTCTGCAGTCTATCTGGGGAAACTTAAACTCTGACAGCTCAGTATTGACTTTATGGCGCTTTCCATTTCCATCAGAGGATCAGTGGTCTATTTAAAGAGTCCAGAACCTGTTACGTGACATTATGTGTGTTGGACGGCAGTGTTGGGAGCTAGCATGACATAAACACAATTTAAGGGGTAAATATGATACAGGTGCTGGTCATATAATTAGAATATCATCAAAAAGTTGATTTATTTCATTAATTCCATTCAAAATGTGAAACTTCTATATTACTGAATTAGGGATTTTCTTTAGTTGTCAGTTATAAACATCAAAATTAAAAGAAATAAACATTTGAAATATATCAGTCTGTGTGTAATGAATGAATATAATATAAAAGTTTCACTTTTTGAATGGAATTAGTGAAATCAATGAACTTTTTTATGATATTCTAATTATATTACCAGCACCTGTATATGAAAATACAGAAGCCAACTGAACATATCAAAACCTACAGCATGTTACAACAAGTATTTCCCCACCTTATCTCTTTTGGAAAGCTGTGTGTAATCGTGTCTCATGATGCTTGTGTCTTCATTGGTTTGTTAAAAGCTTGCTGGCCAGTTTTGTACATCCAGAGTGTCCCTATGTGCATGACTGCAAGGCAAGCCAAATGAAATTCTCTATGACCTTTCAAGCATCCCATTACATAACACAGTGACAACTCACGACTGTGTCTAGATCGTAATGGCAGTAGAGGGCAAAGGACAGAGCAGTGATGTTTTATAGCCAGAGGAATCATTATCATCAGTCATCATGTTGCCTTGAGCCTGTATTCCAAATAAGAGTAAGAGAAGGAAACACCTGAGTGTTGCATTTACCTCCAGGAAAAGTCACAAATAGAAGGAGTTCTCTCTGTAATCTGTGCGTAAGTACATTAGCATCTTCACTGCTCACATCAGCCTAAATCTATGGGGAGATTTCTGTTGGGTGTTACACAGTACAGGAATGAGGATGGGCTAAAGTGAAGACGGGTGCAGCAATTTTTTCTATAAGAACATTGACTGAACAAGAACTGTCCCTGTGGATAAGATGATAATCCCTTAGTGTCCTCCGTGGATCCTGGCAGGGTAAAGCGAGAGGGTTTATGGGAATAGCCATGTTAAATACATGCAGAATGAAGAGAGTTTGGATTCCGTTACCAGAATGTGAGAGGCTCTGGGAAAAGTGTGGGCTTGTATGCTGCTCTATGACCGTTGAGAACTTTAATGGGAGCTGATGGACTAAACGTTGTATCTGGCATAGACATCACACCCACAGACTTTTCATTGATATATATTGCACACAATATGCCAAGAGATTTCTCAAAAAAAAAACAAGATCTGATTTTGATTGGCAATTTCCCACAGACAACGGGCGTGCAACTGACAGCGATGTCCCAAAAAAAAGTACTCAGAAGTGGGTGAGCTGAAGTGACATGAATCCCGAAACCATTGATTACTACTTGCCAATGCAGAGCGACTCTATGTGGTCATTACCAGTGAGAGTACAGATGGTAAAGCTTGAGTGATCTGCTGCCTAATACTATTGGATACTGCAGTCAAGTAAAGGATTAAAGGTTTCTATTTCTATTGGGTGACTGAACTGTCAACACTTTAGTTACCAGTTCCACAGAAGAACTAGTCATTGGATTTGGTACATTTGAGAGGTTCATGGCATTTAATCTTTGAGAAGCTTCATAACAAAGCAAGTAGATTTCCTTAACCATACACTTCAAATTCCCCTGTAGGATCTTAACTTTTTTTGGCTTTTGTTTTTTTTTTTTTTTTTTTTTTTTTTTTTTTTTTTTTTTTTTTTTTTAGAAGTACTCACTTCTTACATCATCAACAAGTTTTCCGGTCATTGGAATTGAGGCAGGAAGGAGTCTGCTAGTCTTTGTTGGAATGTGGGGCTCATTAAAAAAAAAATTCCCCTAGCATTCTTTTGTAATGGCATGAGGCCACAGTTCTCAGTCGCTTCCGTTCCTTATCCTGTCCTGCGCAGCTGTAACGGTCACACAGCTGCCGTCTGACGGTTCCCATGGCAACCTTTTCCCACCATGGCCCTGACCAAAGGGCTCTGGGAACAACTGCCACTGAAATATGTTCCTTCTTCCAAGTCCTTCCATGTACACACAGATAAACTCAAGGCACACAGAGACACATAGAACACTCTTGGTGTCATTTTCCATCAACATAGAACATGTCCTTATTACTGCTGTGAGTATTATCAGGGAGGGGACGCCAAGATAAGCACCGTCTGTGTCGTTTATACATTAAGGATGGTCTACAGGCAGCAAATTAAATTGCAAACTTAGACCAACAAGTGCAGACTCATTGACTTGTAGAGTCTTTAAATGATGAAATATAAGCCTGGAATGACCATGTTTTTTTCTTCTTTTTTTAAATCCTAACAGCATGATGGGAAACCGTATTGCCACAAGCCATGCTATGCTGCCCTCTTTGGACCAAAAGGTGAGATGAGATAACATCATGTGACAACAAATCATGTGACAACAACAGTGACATGGAACTAACTTGTAATCTCTGGCCGTTTACTGTATATATGTACAATATGTTGTGTTATGAAATGATTGATTTGACCGAGATTTTGCACTTTTGTACATATAGTGCATGACAAGAGTAAATTATATATATATATATATATGTGCTGTCAATCGATTAAAAACTTTAACTAGATTAATCACACATTTTTTTTCTGTGATTAATCGCAATAAAAAAAGAAATGTTTTTGTACGTTTTTAATATATTTTTTAATGTAATAATTTCACAGTTAATCAAATTAATGTAGAAACAACATAAAGACAGTATATTTTAAATACTTGTTTAAATGGCATCTTTTTATGAATGAAGGCCAGTATTACTGATATTAATACAGCTACTGATTTTTTTTTTTTTTTTTTTTACATTTATTATTAGGCTTCAAAAATATAACAGTTTTTAATTTAAGTAAACTTAAAACAATGCTAACATAAACCCATAATAAATGTCATGTTTACTCCTGCCCTTCCTGTCTTAACAGTTAGGAAATATACCGAAATTTAATAAAGTTATCAAAGTTATATGCAGTCTGCACTGCATAAACTAAAAATTAAATAGTTAATCCTTATTAAAGCTACAAAAGTTATTTAGTCAAGAGCAGCGAGTCATTTTCTCTTTTCCCTTTGTTCTTTTAACTTTACTGACAGGAAGCTTTATTGGCTGCTGTCCCTTTAAGAGCAGACAGACACGCGGATCTCACCATTTATATACTGTCTATGGATCTCGCCTCATTCTCTCACAACTCTTTTTGTTCATTTTAGACTTTATATAAATCATTTAAGATTGCTCTTATGAGTATAATCGACAAAACTGGCACTTTGGGATGTTTATTGTTAGTTCAAGCGCTTAAGAGAACTGAATTCTGGCGCCCTGTCTATGCATTGTGTGTGTGGTGTGTGTGTGTACGTGTGTATGTGTCACATAAGGGCATTCACAGACAGCGCATTCTCTTTTGTCTTGCCGCGCTTGAAATGTTTAAAAGCATTTAAATGAATAAGAGCGTGATCATATAATGTAAAGCTAGCCAACGGATGGCAGAAAATACGGATGCTGCGTTAATTGCGTTAAATATTTTGACACGTTAAACCAGACAAAAATTAATCGCATGCGTTAACGCGTTAACGTTGACAGCACTAATATATATATATATATATATATATATATATATATATATATATATATATATATATATATATATATATATATATATATATATATATATATATATATATATATATATATATATATATTAGTTCTTGAACAATTAAAGAGTGCCCTCTGCTGAGCATTAGGAACATTCTTGTTTTAAAAGGGATAGTTCCCTTTCAAATTAAATTTTGGTATGTTTAAGCTTACCTCAAGGACATCCAAGATGTAGTTTTCTTTGTTTCCGCAATATTTCCCTTTTTTATATTTTTAGGTCAAACCATTCTTGTCTGTGACTCATATAATGGAGGTCTATATGGTCACCACCTCAAAGAGCAGGCACAGAGGAGTCCAAATTAAACAATTTCCTATCGTAAGGACACATTGATGACCTAAGACACGAAACGAGCAGTTTGTGTAAGAAAACGAACAGTATTTATATCGTTTTTACCTCTTGTACATAACCACGTCCAACTGATCTGAGTGCGCCAGTGCTTCCTGATGTGACGTGTGCGCGCTCTGGCTTAGTCTGCGCAAGCGCGGAAAGCGCCGGAAGTGATCTCTCGCGCATGAACGTCACTCATTGTTTACTGTTTACCACACGATACACCACCAATCTGCACTGTCTGAAATATAATGCAGTAATTGTAATTAATTAATTTGTTTATAATGCACTTTATAATCGTTGCGATTATGATAAAATACAACACATTACTCACTCTATTGACAGCGTGCCATTGGGTCCCTCTGGCATTGGACGTCGCCTCCAGTTTTTACGTGGCAAACTAAACACAACATGCAAAACTCTGCGTCTCAACAGCGGAGAAAACTCAGGAACTTCAGTCAGACAGGTGTGTGATGCGATACTGTCAATGTCCTCGTTGTCGTCTTGTAGTTGTTCCATTCATGACAACATATGCTCTCCACTTCTGTTGGCATCTCACAACACTTGCTACTAAAACACCACCAATTTTGAAGAGATCTCCGTCTCTCTGAGGCTTGAAGACGTGCTGCTGCAGCGGATCGCTCCTGAGTACTTGATCTGTGTATTCTGGTTCAAATAAATATGGTTGTGAAAAAAATTAAACGTTGTCTATGGATATATTGAAATTGTCTTCCATTGCAATTTCCTGTACGTCTAAATATGTTTAGATCTTCACAGTGAAAGGTAACACTTCCGAAATCTCTGTGTAAACCATAGACAGTAAGTGTAAACAATGAGTGACGTTCATGCGCGAGAGATCACTTCCGGCGCTTTCCGCGCTTTCGCAGACTAAGCCAGAGCGCGCACACGTCACATCAGGAAGCACTCGCGCACTCAGATCAGTTGAATGTGGTTGTGTACAAGAGGTAAAAACAATATAAATACTGTTCGTTTTCTTACACAAACCGCTTGTTTCGTGTCTTAGGTCATCAATGTGTCCTTATGATGGGGAATTGTTTAATTTGGACTTCTCTGTGCCCGCTCTTTGAGGTGGTGACCATAGACCTGCATTATGTGAGTCACAGACAAGAATGGTTTGACCTAAAAATATCAAAATGGGAAATACTGCGGAAACAAAGAAACCTACATCTTGGATGCCCTTGAGGTAAGCTAAAACTTATCAAATTTAATTTCCTAAGTGAACCATCCCTTTAAGGAAGAAATCACTGAAAACACTTTACAGTAAGGTTCAATGTTATTAATGTAGGTTATTGTTCATTTATATGCTATTGTTAATTTTTAAATTTATATGGTACAATAATGCTACAGCTTAACATAGTAAAATATATTCGTGTCAGTAGAGATCAACATTAAATTAGATTTAATAAATGTGGTAAATGTATTGCTAGTTTATGATACCGAAATCATTTTAATTAATGAACAAATGTAATCTCAAACATTTCATATTGTGAATGTTGTATGATAGTGGGATATTTTCATGAAACCTTGTTTAATTTGTAGGTGTGAACATTGGGGGTGCAGGCTCATATGTGTATGAGGCTCCTGTCAACCCCTCCCCACCTGCATCCAATGTGGACTCTGCACCAAAACCTCAGGAGAAACGGGTCCAAGCATTTTCAAGGCCGCCATCTAAAGGTACAGACAGCAGCAGAGATCAACAGCAACTGACATATTCTGATCTAAAACAGGCTGAGTGTGTATTACTGTCAACGACAGCTATCGCTGAATCATGTCAGCCTAAGGCCACAACATAAAGGTTGTAGTTTGTGTGCATCTTCCTTTAGCTACAAATCATTGCGTTCTAAATGTTTTGCAATAAGACGTATGACAAACTGCACAGTGTTTATTTGGATCATGAAGTGTATGCATCTTTCACTTCAGCTGGAAGCATCACAACCTTCTCTGGGGAAGCCAACTTGTGTCCCAGATGCAACAAGAAGGTCTATTTTGGTATGCCTCTCTCTATCCTAACATTTCATACCGTGGCTTGGATTTTAATGATGGGACATGCTGCCTTTAGTACTAGTATAATGACATGTCCCGTTGCTTACTTATGGCAGCTGAGAAGGTGACATCACTGGGGAAGGACTGGCATCGTCCATGCCTGCGTTGTGAGAGATGTAGTAAGACTCTGGCAGCAGGCAGCCACGCAGAGGTAAGAGGAAGATGAAGTTGCTAATAGTAGAAGTGTTAAAGATGGCTGCCATGATTCTTTTTTTTATTGATTCTTTTCATGTAAAAGAATGTAATATTTTGAATTTCTTGAATAACTTGTGCTGCATCTGTGGATAATTAAAAAGTATCAATAGGTTATAAATAAGTTTCCTGGAAATTAAGTCTTAAATTAAAGTTCACAGAGTTTTTATTTTTATATATTTCCTTTGGGAATATGGCTGTATTAATCAAAATAAATTGAAATCTCAATATGACTTGTGATAATTAGATTAAAGGTCCAATGTGTAATATTTACAACTATCTATTTACAGAAATGCAATATAATATACATAACTATGTTTTCAGATGTGTATAAAGGCCTTACTTAAAGGTGCCATCTGTCATATCTGGCAAAAAAATCAAGTCATACTCCACATTCCATACCAGATGGGGGCAGTATGCCTCAATAAAGTGAATTGGTCTACTCTAGAGTAACAAACGAGAAACGGCATAGTCTCTATGCTCCGCCCCTACCTTCACAACAACACTAGAGCATAGCCGAAGCCTATAAGACAGCGGTTCTCAATTGCAGACCTCGCGCCCCACTGCTCTGCACATTTTGAACATTTCTCTTAGAGCTTCAGACATTTGTTCTATTCGAACATAAGTGCCCTGCGAAGTGGTCATCACAGGATATTCAGCCATGATTCCAGTTCGAAGTGAACGTAGCTATATGTTCCAATCAAAGTGCATTAAAGTGTGCAAGACATGAATTTAAATTGTATTGATTTACAGAGGTATATGATGTCACAGTTGTCCATGTTTAAAGACGCTGCACAGCACAAATCAGTGAATGAATGTTTCGATGTGAGGTAAACTTCAACAGATTTCCCCTGCTCAGAGAGTAGGGAGCAATGAACATTTGAAAAACAGTTCATGCACGGAGTTCATTTCTAACGAGCTTATTATCTGAATCAGGTGTGTTAACAAAGAGAAACGTGCAAAATATGCAGAGAGGTGGGGTGCGAGGTTTGGAATTGATGACCGCTGCTATAAGAGGACGTTTTGCCTCCAGAGGAACGTTGGGTAATGTCAAGTGATTTTGAAACATGACATCTTCAAGCTACTCCCCTTCACCTTTACCAGTGAATATGTTCATATTCATTTTGTTCATATTACATTGAGTTGTATACACATTATTGGAATTAAATTAATTTGACAGACAGCATTCTGTCAACATCATTTTTCAACATCAGACAGCTGATGTTGACCAAGCTAGCGTAACCAGAGCTGCCAACTCTCAAGCATTCACCGTGAGACACACGCAATTGACTCTTTTCACACGCTTTCACGCCACACATCAATTTTCTCACGTACAGAAAAACCACGAAGCAAGGAGGACACGGAGACCAACAGACTAGACAGAGCAGGTTACTCATGATATAAAAATATGGGTAAGTTATAGCTAGCTAATTATCAAACGCAGCTACGGTTAGCCATCGCTAACATTAGCACGTTTATAGAACAGCCTTCGATACATTTCTATGTTATAACTTCCCGAAAAAAAATACACAAACATCTAAAACAAACTTCTAGCGAAATACTAACAGCATCTAACTTACCAATCCAAAAGAAATGTTGCAAGTTCGGTGTCGCACCTCATTTCTTTCAGGTCCATCAGTTGTCTCCAGCGATTGAAAGCAGTGCCGATGTTTACTCTGGTTCGGCTCCTTTTCTTATCGGATTTGATTTGTGATTCTGAACGCGGTTGTTTCCCTGTAGCGGGTGGTGGTCTCTTGCCAAGGGCTTCAACCATCCTTCCGCTTGATTGACATCAGGTTAGATTACGCCCACAAGCCGTGCGAGTTATTCGTGTATTGCAGGTTGGCTGGTGGTTATGTTGCCCGCATACCGCCTCCCATGGCCGAAACTGGTATTACGACACCTGTCGGGCCGGGGCTAGTAATGCTACTGCTGATTAAGGTTGATATCTCTGCAGCACTATAACTTTACATTTTTTGAATGACATCATCGCCCTTATTTCTTCTCATACTTTTGATGCGTGTAGGTAATTGTTTTAATATTTTTAGCTCAATTTTTGCACATGGCACCTTTAATGAACCGTTATGTTTTTATTACCTTAGATTGAACAATATTACATTATATCTACAGTACATACACCGCGGGTCCCCTTACATGGAAGTCGCCACCATGTTTCTACAGTAGCCTTAAATGGTCAAACTGCTCTCTAGAAAGCGCGTTTCGTCATTTTGTTGTTCTTTTGAATAAAGCAGAGACACAATGAATAACAAGTACAATAACACTGATTAATTGTATAATTAAATACAATTCCTTAATTTACCTTTGTAAAGAAATCTCATTGCTCTCTGCTGTCTTTACGGATGACATCTTTACTTGTGTCGACCACCATAGATTCTCTAAAGGGAGGGGTGAGCAGGGGGACTGGTTCACAACCTCACCACTAGGTGCCGCTAGAAATTACACACTGCACCTTTAAATTAAACAAAAAGAATATTACCACTTTTTACCATTAATATTATTGTAGAAGCCTATATATACACACTCACCGGCCACTTTATTAGGTGCACCTGTTCAATTGCTTGGTAACACAAATTGCTAATCAGCACATGGCAGCAACTCGATGCATTTAGGCATCTTGATGTGGTGAAGATGACTTGCTGAGGTTCAAACCGATCATCAAAATAGGGAAGAAAGAGGATTTAAGTGACCTTGAACATGGAATGGTTGTTGGTGCCAGATGGGCTGGTCTGAGTATTTCAAAAACTTCTGATCTACTGGGATTTTCCACACACAACCATCTCTAGGGTTTACAGAGAATGGACAGAAAAAGAGAAACTATCCAATGAGCGGCAGTTGTGTGGACGAAAATGCCTTGATGTCCGAGGAGAATGGACAGACTGGTTAGAGATGATAGAAAGTCAACAGTAACTCAAATAACCACTTGTCACAACCAAGGTATGCAGAATGCCATCTCTGAACACACAACACGTCGAACCCTTAAGTAGGTGGGCTACAGCAGCAGAAGACCACTCCGGGTGCTGCTCCTGTCAGCTAAGAACAGGAAACGGAGGATACAATTCACACAGGCTCACCCAAATTGGACAATAGAAGATTGGAAAAACATTGTCTGATCTGATGAGTCTCGATTTCTGCTGCGGCATTCAGATGGTAGGGTCAGAATTTGGCATAAAGAACATGAAAGCATGGATCCATCCTGCCATGTCTCAGTGGTTCAGGCTGCTGGTGGTTGTGAATGGTGTGGGGAATATTTTCTTGGCACACTTTGAGCACCTCAGTACCAAGTTGATGTGCAGGTCTTAAAAAAATTAAAGGTATTAACAAAAATATTACAATGAAAGTGCATGAATTTACCCTAAATTGTGTTTTTGTGTTGTAGCACAATGGTCAGCCCTACTGCCATAAACCATGTTATGCAGTCCTCTTCGGCCCAAAAGGTACTGTGAGAGTTTCAACTCAAGGGGGAGCCATTGCTTTATTTTCTGAAAAAAATATGACATTGTTTCAAATTAGTGCTGTAGTTCTTTATTTAGAGTGAAGATTAATATACATGCAATTATACATCTTTTATATATTCTCCTGCTTTCTTTATATCATAATTTAATAATGCATGCTGAAAACCTGATAAGTCCCAGTTAAATAACTTTTTTTTTAATTAGTTAATAACCCAGTCTCTCTTGGATTTGTAGGTGTAAACACTGGGGGTGTTGGCAGCTACATCTATGACAAGGAGCCCAACACAGAGGCTCTGCCTTGATTTTTCAGTCCTTGGGAAGCCCAACACACTTTTACATATGCCCCACTCTTTGCCTTATCACGGAGAACATGTGCCAGCATGGATCTTTCTGCAGAAAGTGACGGCACATACTACAACCATTGCCTTGAGCTCCAACTGCACCACTGACAGTCCCTTGGGCTCTTCTTATGGGTCCACTTGATGGTCCTCTACCCCAATCCCAGCTGTCTCCAACAGAAAAATTTGTACTGGTTAATACAATCATTTCTTATTTTCCCTATGATTAATTTAAAGATAATTTATTTAATTGGTTACAGTGTCTTTGTTTGTTTAATCATTAAAACGCTGTATTGTGGCTCCTAAAAAGGAAAAAAAAAACAAGATCCCTACTTCCACAGTACTGCATGTACAGAAATATATTTGTGTAATGTGTATTCTTGTAGCAGATAAAACAATAGAAGTCTATTGAGGGAGCTGTGTTTTATGACGATGAGCCAGGCTGTTTGAAATGCCTGCTGACGGAGATGAACCTCGCCTTAGAGGCTCCATGCAGGTGCGTTCTGGAGCACATCATCATAAATCAGAAAAATATTCCCAAACCCAGATTTACTTTTTGGCCATATGGTAACATTCCTATGTTTAAACATTTTAAGAGGAGGTCTGCAGGATGTATGCAGACAGTAAAGTAATATGGCCAAGCTCTCCTACTCTCACAGTTTTTCTCACAGTTTAACTCCAGCTCTAATTAGGTAAACCTCAACCAGCTAATCAAGGTCTTCCAGATCACTAGAAACTCCCAGGCTGGTGTGATGGGACAGGACAGCGCTCAGATCTGCAGGATTTGGTTTGGATTCCCCTTTATTATTGGGGTGGCTAGTTAAGGCCACAGGGACAGATGGGAACAGGGGTGTATGTGATCGGTGCTTGGTGACAAAGTAGCTGCAGCTAATATTTCTGATGCCAATTTAGTATAGTTTCATAATGCATGGAAACTTAAGGAAAACATTTGAATAAGCTTTTATATTGTTTGTGATGTGAATGTTTTCATCAAACCCCAGTTTCTCAGTCTGTTGAAACTGAAGTATTATGTTTCCCATTTGTAGTAAATTCGACTACATTCTTTATGAATGTGCATTTGTACTATTTTTTATTTTTTTTTGCTGTATCAGGCCTTTGTTATTTTGAGAACTTTCTTGTGCAGAGTCTGTACCTCAAGTGCTGCTGCTTCTGTATGTTTAATCCCTTATTAAAGTTTACGTAAAGCCTTTCCCTTATCTTTTTTTTTATACTTAAGTCCAGCTGAATGTGACCGCTTTAATAAAACATGCTATAACAAGGGAGTCAAGGTTAAAGGCAGGGTAGGTAAAAAATTAATAAAAAACTTTTTTTCCAAATTTGTTTAAACTTTATTTATATATCAATACATAATTAAAATGTAAGTACTCTGAAAAAGAAAGTATAAAAATCGAGTGTCTGTAGACCTCTCACGACTGTTTTAAAGACAGCTCATTATTTCCATTCACTCCACCCCCTCCCTTCTGGGCTCCTTTAGATTATTTATCATCTCTACTATGGCTCGCTAAGTAATGTTATGTTAGCTATATTACGCAGCTACGTATGCTAATGACACATGCTTCATGAAAAAATAAACAAAAAAATATGTATGATCAAAATACAAAAAGAAAGATTTACCTGTCCAGCAGAAATAAAGCCATCAAGGAGTCACTTTTCAGCCCCTTGAGTTCCCTCAGTTCTCTCCATAGCTGGAAAGCCATGCCGATATTAACTCGCGTTTTATTTCTTTGTTTATCCAAAGACTTTTTGTTCATTGCCTTTTCTTGTACTGTTACTGTCTTCCTTTTTTTTGCCTGGTTTGCCTTCACTAACTGCATAGGCTGGTACAGTGAATTTTGCTTGCTGTTTCTCTGCCATTGTTTTGGTATTCCTAGGATCCGTGCCTCTTGAATTCCTCAAATCAAACGTGCGCGCGCAAGTGGGCAGGTCATGTGTGGCAAAAGGGTGGTTGCCATGGTTGCGAGAGAGTGACAGTCGCCTAAGCCAATTATTATGTTTCGTCCCAAATGGAAATAATGAGCTGTGTTTAATACAGATTAAACGGTCTAGAGTCACTCGATTTGTATACTCTTTTTATCAGAGTACTTACATTTTAATTGTGCATTGATATATATATAGAAAGTTTAAACAAATTTGGAAGAAAGTTGTTTATAAATGTATTACCTACCCTGCCTTTAATTGATTACAGATGAAATTGAATGCACTGTTACTGTTTTCCAGGTAATCATTTGGTTATGTCATGATCTTCATGTTGCACTTATCCACAGCAAGAGGACTGAACATTCACTGGAATAATGCGCCTGACAGAGCCTGCTTGTGTGCTTTGAACAGAAAATGCTTTTCTGTAATAGTTTTTTTCTCCAATTTAAAATTAAAGCTTGTCTTGGGATTACTCTTGTGATCTGAGTTCTCAAAGCGTTGGAGAAAACATATCTTGATCTCTAGTTAAGGTTGCATTCAGTCAAATTAGGTCTGCTCAGTTTTGTCTTTGTATTGAGCTATTTAAGTTCTTCATTGTAAAGATTTCCTTTTTTAACGTTGCCTTAAATCATAGTTTATACACGTTTGTTTTCTTACTGGAAAAAAAATCCACCATTCTGGGAATGTTATCTTACGATTGCAAAATAATAATCCTAGAAATAACCATTAGGGAACGTTCTGTGTAAGTTGTTTTTATGTTTTTAAAAATAACCACCTTGCACCATTCTGGGAATGCCATTTTATGGTTGAAAAATAATTACCTAAATAACCATTAGGGAACATTCTGTATTTTTGTGTTATTTTTTTAAGGTTATTTTCTAGGTTATTTAAAACGAAAAATAACCACACCGTGTTATTCTGGGAGTAATATTTTATGCTTGCAAAAGGTTAAAACCTAAAAAAAAAAAAAACGTCCTGGAACGTTATTCATTGGTTCTCAAAAAATTAACCAAACAGCAACCAAAAACTATCATTAGGGGAACACTCTGTGTTTTGGGTACAAACCAAGTTCGAGCAGTTTGGTTCTTTAGGCACAGGTCTAGACACTGCTGATATAAATCAACAGCTCTAAAGTGAAACGCCTGCTGTGTGTATCACTCCAGCAATATGTTGCAGTATGACAGTATTGGCAGGTATTACCTGCATGTATTGTAGCATATTGTGTATTAAAGCATCTTCAGAGAAGACCGTTTTCTTGAAGTGTCCCCAAACAATGACATCACCCTCATACCACAGATCGAAACATTTCCCATCTGACAGGAAGGAGAGCTTTACTGGATTTTTCGTCAGATGTTTACAACACAGCTAGCTCAAAACAGCTGGAAATGTGTCCTGTGATGTGTTAGCAACGGGACAGGGTGGGCCGTCTGCTTTAGAAACCCACAATTCAGCCTGACCAATGTGTGGCACCCTGGGTCACGGTCTTTCACAGAAAGCATGTTTTAAAAGGACATTCTCTTTGTAAAAACAATTCAGAGCACATTTTCTTTTCTAAGCATTTTCTAGGACAAAAAAAGAGTGTGACTGTACAAGCCCAGTGCAAACCGACGAGCGGATAACCTCTGCAAACAAATCAAAGACGTAGAATAGAAGATTTATGATGCCGTGATAACTCTACATTCGTTTTCAGTGTGTTTACAGTGGTGACTGTCAAACTCGGACTCTTTTAAATCTTGTCACTGAGCTATGGCATTTCTGTCTATAGATTACACCGCCTTCATCATTCAATGCCATAAAAGAATCACCTTTTAAAGCTAATGACTTACCCATAAAAGTGAAACGCAATTCATTCACGTAAACAACTTTTATACAATATCTCTGAATGCTGTCATATAGGTGAAATATCGCAGGTGTGTTCAAATTTCGTTATGAAATGTATATTCAAATGTCAGGCAGTAACAAACACTGACAAAAAGGATTTAAAAGACAACAATGAAGGTTGTTCTGGTAACATTCTCTGAAACGTTAAGTGAAACTTCATATACTAATTAAAAGTAATGGTTAAGAATTTGATTTCTACCAGTTTGTCAGTTTTGTTATCTAATGCAATTCAATTCCTACATTTTAAGTGTGTCCAGATACTTTCAGGGGACACTGCATATACCCACAGAATGAGTAAACTGGCAAAACAGTCTAGTTACATAAAGCAGGCTTGCACTAGAGTTAAAACGAAATCCAGTGCTGCCTTCCTTTAACATGTACTGTCCATTTAATATTGTAATTTTAAATGATGTTTTGCTTAACTTTAATCCAAGAATGCTGCAATTTCCTAGTTTTGTGGAAATGTATAAATGAATTCACCAGATGGCTAATATCTGCTGTGCTTTATATTTCTCAACTTGGATCAATTGGGCTGTTGTCAGGAAGGTTTACATATCATCACCACGTTGCTCAGAATTAAAGGCCAGACCTATGGGCAGCACTCGGCATAAATGGGTAAAGAAAACACACACACAAAAAATTGCACCTATTCTTATTATTGTCTTTCATCATACTGTGAATAAAGTGTTTGTTTAGTCTTACAGGGATTTTCCTACACATTGAAAAGCCCATAGATTTATCCACTAGATGACCGTCACTGAAATAAAGGGACAGTGGAATGTGGAGTCTGATTAGGTCACTTAATTATATCTAGAACCAAATTTGGTGTCAAAAGTACCTATAATGTCATCTCAGGGTTGAGTAAGGTCATCCCCAGTGAATTGAATTATTTCACTGATTCCTGTCAAAGCATTTACCGGAGTCACGGAATGAATTGAATGATAAGATATGATTCTTAGTAGACCAGTGTTTTTACTGTGGCGCTCTGGATGGCTTCATTCAGCTTCTCCAAAGAAAGATGTAACCATTTATTTATAATAATTACAAAGAATCGACAAATAACACATTGAATTAAACGTAAAAAATGATACGTAAGTAGAAAGAACATTAGAAATCTACATTTGTAAAGAATATTTTATAAAAAAAAAAATTTACAGTATCATTTAAAAAAATACTTTTGGACAGTAAAATATAATATTTTATGTTTTTATTGTACGGAGCCCCACACATGGCATGCAGGAAAAAATAGTAGGCTAAATCGTGTGCACGATTTATTATTTCATTCCCTCGGTTTATAAATTGTGCGCATGATTTACTAATTCGTTCCCTCAGTTTGCTAAATCATGCACACAACTTATAAATCAAGAGAACGAATTAGTAAAATGTGCGCACACTTTAGCAAATCGATGGAATGAAATAGTAATCGTGTGCATGTTTTAGTACATTCAGGGAATAAATTAGTAAATCGTGCGCATGATTTATTAATTTTTTCTTGCATGTCATGTGCGGGGCTCTGTAGTTTTTTTTTTTTTTTTCAAGGTTGCACTACATGACATTTACAACTTAAACTGACTTTGACACACAGTCATGAGGATCTGCAGGAATTATTAGGAATTGGTTTCTTTTTTTCTTTTTTATTCATTATGGTTATGGTATCACGACAGTTGTATCACCTTGACATTTTTAATATGGCCCCCCAAAAACAATGAATTTTAGCCGTCATGACAGTAATGGAGTTTTCAATCCACAAACAGCCAAAAGGATGTTGATTATCCTGAATGAAATCATCAATTGGCTCCTATAAATCTGCACATTAACTAACTGCATGTGTTTATCCCAGATAATAAAATTGTTAAATGTCAAGATTAGAGTAGGGTGAATGCAATGTCTGCTTTTAATAAAACACTGCGGTTCCCTCTGAAGTAGCTGAGTTTCAGTTAACACTTTACATGACAGAAAAACTCTCCATGCATCTGAAGAAACTATTGTAATTTAACAAATAAATCATTCAGCAGCTCCTCTGCAAAATCAATGCAGTGTCAATATCTCTATCCATCACTGTCAAACACTGCAAAGCCTTCTGCCCTGACCTGCCCAAACAATCATTTATTGTATCCTATTCAAAGTCTCTTTCACTACTCAGTGTTTTTCCTTTTCTTTCGTCCTGTAATGATACACAGATGTGCATCCACACTGGCCTGAAAACACTTCATCTTTATAAATCCCATTTCTTTCTTAATTTTCAAGCGCAGCCTTGATGCCACATGTGTTACTAGGATTTGAAAGCTTGGTGCATCATGGGAAATTCCCTTCTTTTGTATTTGTCATTTCGGTGCAAGGAAAAACACATTATTGATGTTTAGCCCCATAAGCCCTGGTTGTCATACTGTCAGCATAATAAAAGAAAGTTGAATGCAAGTCAAACAGCCTTGATACCTTAAGAGCCCTGAACACTTAACCCCTATCTCACGTGTCCACCATCTCCGTCTCACAGTTGTGATCGAGCTGTACAGGTGAGCTGGCAAAGGATTCAGACCGATGAATAAAAAGGCGAGATCTGAGAAGTTGTCACTCTGCCATAGTAAGGACTGAAGGCCAGATGGTTTGCATGTTTGTGAGTTTGACTCATTGTTCTCTTTGTTCAGGGCTGTGTAAAAGTAACCAAATCATCGCTTCGTGCCACATCAGTGTTCTGATCATCTTTTCAGATTTTATTGAGCAAACATGACTAGCTAACTTATTTTTACAATTTATCAAAATTAAAGGTGACATATCATGAAAATCTGACTTTTCCAGGTTTTAAGTGCTATTATCAGGTCTCCAGTGCATCTACCAACCAAGGAAACGTGAAAAAGACTTTGTTTTGTAAGCCTTTGTCTGCAAGCATCTGATAAAAACGAGCTTGTCTGATTTTGCTCCCTTGGTGATGTGGCAAAAGGATCTCATTATAATATTACTGCCCCTTAATCTGTAAGTTTCTGCCCACAGAGCCTTCATTTTGATTTCAAAAGCAACAATGGTGTACCAGCTCTAACGCCATGGCGTAAATTGGAGCAAAACATGCTAACGTAACTGTTCTGTCTTCGGCTGCACAGATGAGCACAGAACACTATTATAGTCCCAGCCTCAGAGGAGACAAGACAGCAGAGGAATTATTGATTTGTTTACTGTATATTGCTGCTACAACACATGTCTAAAATAAACATGCAATTTATTTCCCAGCTGTTTACCTTCATGGACATAACGACTGTTAACGTAAACTTATCTGTGAAAGAGAACTTAGTTTAATACTCACATGCTGACAGCCGCTTTCTGTCCATGTGCTTCAGATGTGTGCACTCAGAAAACCTTATATCAGAAGTTTAAACTCATATGGTTTAAAACGCACGATTTCAGCATGATAAACATAACCATAACAGATATTTTTAGCAGGTCCCAGCTGCAATGGCGCAGCTCTATTCTGGAAAAGTGGGCGGAGAGCAGCAGCTCATTTGCATTTAAGTAAGTTAAATTAATTGTAAGCTTTATTTATTTCAATATTTTAAAAGTCCTATTTTTATTTTAAAATTGTGGTTTTTATCTAGGTCTAAAATAGAAAAACATAAGTTCCACATCAAGCCTTTTCTGATTTCACTCTGATGGCTCCCATGGTCCCATGAAGGTTACATTCATTGTAACTCAAAAAACACACCTGTACTAATGCATATTAATGCATTTTCCAATTGAAATAAACACTAGAAGCAGTAAAACTCAAGACATATTCTATTCTTTTTCAAAAGGGGTAGCACATTAAGGCAGGTAATATCGGCATTCCAGAATTGTCGCCACAATCACACATTTCTTTTCAGTGAGCCTGGATTGGTTTCAATTGTTGAAAAAAAGAGAAGGTCAGTGTGTCAGTGTTTTTCTCACAACAACAACAAAACATGATATTAAAATCTCTAATGCTTTAAAAGAAGTCATGGGACATATTCATATTCATGTACCATATTCATTGCATGTGCAGATCAAGATTAATTATTTGTCCTGCATTAAGAAAAACAAAAATATTTTTCAAGGCAGACAAAGATGCTGACATTTACTGGCCTTCAAAGTCCAATGAAGCATACTTTACAAAACCTACAACAACTGAACCTAGTCTCGTGTATCCAGACCTTCAGACTGAAAACTTCAGTCAACAGTCAGTGGGCGTGACGTCTGAGGCTGAGACTACCATTTGCATGACTTTACAAGACTATTAGACGGTTGAACAGGCTAAAGACAAAGTACACGACACTGAGTGACATTCTGAAGAATCTGTGTTGCAAACAGCACGTCAAAGACTATAAAGGCAACTTAATCATTGTAATAATAAACAGCTCTACCAAGATTTAAATTTAAACAATCCAAAAACCAGCGTATTTTAACTTCCTCCTCCCACTGAAGAAATGACGATAAGCTGGTGAACTGATTGTGTGAGGTTCTGGTCCTTCCTCTGGTCTGCCTCAATCCTTTTCTTTTGTCACTGAACTTCATGTTATGTGTTTGCTTCCATACCCCAGCATCTAAACTGGGCTGCATTCCCACCAATAATCCAACCCAGACTCTTTTCCATTCCTGTAGATAGCTTGATGTTCTTCATCTGTTCCTTTCAGTTATGCAATGAAATGGTCAACACACTGATTTAGACACACTAATGAAGTGACAAAGCGGGGAGTTCATGGACATTTTTCTTTTAAGACATCTATATTTCTTTTGTAGGATAACCTCAAAATCATGGGAAGACATGATCTATGCCTAACCAGCAATCAAGGGCAAAACCAATAAGTGTACAGCAGCCAGAGAGGCAACACCCTGTTAGTACAACAACACGCATTGATCCCTACAGTCCCACAGACTTCAACTGAAAAACGTATAGAAACCACATACTGTAGCTACACCCAAAACCATCCATATGATGTCATATGACTTTGTGTATGTATGTATGTATATATATATATATATATATATAGTACAGACCAAAAGTTTGGACACACCTTCTCATTCAAAGAGTTTTCTTTATTTTCATGACTTTGAAAATTGTAGAGTCACACTGAAGGCATCAAGGGCTATTTGACCAAGAAGGAGAGTGATGGGGTGCTGCGCCAGATGACCTGGCCTCCACAGTCACCAGACCTGAACCCAATCGAGATGGTTTAGGGGTGAGCGGGACCGCAGACTGAAGGCAAAAGGGCCAACAAGTGCTAAGCATCTCTCGGGGAACTCCTTCAAGACTGTTGGAAGACCATTTCAGGTGACTACCTCTTGAAGCTCATCAAGAGAATGCCAAGAGTGTGCAAAGCAGTAATCAAAGCAAAAGGTGGCTACTTTGAAGAACCTAGACTATGACATATTTTCACACTTTTTTGTTATGTATATAATTCCACATGTGTTTTGTTGCCTTAAGTGTGAATCTACAATTTTCATAGTCATGAAAATAAAGAAAACTCTTTGAATGAGAAGGTGTGTCCAAACTTTTGGTCTGTACTGTATATATATATATATATATATATATATATATATATATATATATATATGGGTGCTTCTCAATAAATTAGAATGTCGAGAAAAAGTTATTTTACATTTATTTTACATTTATTTCAGTAATTCAACTCAAATTGTGAATCTCATGTATTAAATAAATTCAATGCACACAGACTACAGTAGTTTAAGCCTTTGGTTCATTTAATTGTGATGATTTTGGCTCACATTTAACAAAACCCCACCAATTCATTATCTCAACAGATTAGAATACTTCATAAAACCAATAAATAAACATTTAGTGAATTGTTGGCCTTCTGGAAAGTATGTTAATTTACTGTACATGTACTCAATACTTGGTAGGGGCTCATTTTGCTTTAATTACTTCCTCAATTCGGCGTGGCATGGAGATGATCAGTTTGTGGCACTGCTGAGGTGGTATGGAAGCCCAGGTTTCTTTGACAGTGGTCTTCAGCTCATCTGCATAGTTTGGTCTCTTGTTTCTCATTTTCCTCTTGACAATAGCCCATAGATTCTCTCTGGGGTTCAGGTCTGGTGACTTTGCTGGCCAGTCAAGCATACCAACATCATGGTCATTTAACCAACTTTTGGTGCTTTTGTCAGTGTGGGCAGATGCCAAATCCTGCTGGAAAATGAAATCAGCATCTTCAAAAAGCTGGTCAGCAGAAGGAAGCATGAAGTGCTCCAAAATTTCTTGGTAAACAGGTGCAGTGACTTTGGTTTCCAAAAAACACAATGGACCAACACCAGCAGATGACATTGCACCCCAAATCATCACAGACTGTGGAAACTTAACACTGGACTTCAAGCAACTTGGGCTATGAGCATCTCCACCCTTCCTTCAGACTCTAGGACCTTGGTTTTCAAATGAAATACAAAACTTGCTCTTATCTGAAAAGAGGACTTTGGACCACTGGGCAACAACCCAGTTCAACTCAACTCAACTCAACTTTCTGTTAACATGCTTGGATACAGCACTCTGTGAAAAGCCAGCTTCTTTGGCAATGAATGTTTGTGGCTTACCCTCCTTGTGAAGGGTTTTAATGATTTTTTTCTGGATAACTGTCAGTTCAGCAGTCTTCCCCATGATTGTGTAGCCTAGTGAAACAAACTGAGAGACCATTTTGAGGGCTCAGGAAACCTTTGAATGTGTTTTGAGTTAATTAGCTGATTGGCATGTCATCATATTCTAATTTGTTGAGAATTGGTGTGTTTTTGTTAAATGTGAGCCAAAACTATCACAATTAAAAGAACCAAAGACTAAGACTGCTTCAGTCTGTTTGCATTGAAGTTATTTAATACATGAGTTTCACAATTTGAGTTGAATTACTGAAATGAACTTTTCCTCGACATTCTAACTTATTGAGAAGCACCTGTATATATATATATATATATATATATATATATATATATATATATATATATATATATATTTATATATAAAAAATTAGGATTTGAAATTAGGATTTTTTCAAGCTTCTATGCTTAGGTTGAGTCATTTTACTTTAATGGCAATGTGCAGGTCATTTTCCAAGCTATTAAGTGAAATAACTGAACATATAGGAGCCTTCATATATATATATATACATACATACATACATACAAAAATTTTCATCTGGCTAAATATCAAAAAGATATTACATTTAATCAATTTAAATAAATTAAATAGTATTGGCTAGGCAATGTCGCTGTTGCAGTGATGCAGTTGTTATGAAAATCACTGCAATCAAAGTAATACTGATATTCAAAGCGACAGCCAAACAGAAAGTGTTATATTTAATGCAGTTTAATAAATGAAAAGTAAATACTGAGTAACATATTATATACAGCTGCTCCTTCAGGGAAAATAGCTAAAAAAAACATGCAGAATTAAACACATTTAGAGCAAGTTTCCTGTCTGAATGAATCAGTGTATCAGTTGAGTAAATGATTCTATGACTCACTCATGTGTTTTGTTCCTCAATGAATCGGTAGAGTCGGTTGAATAAATGATCCTGTAGGTCAATCATATGTTACGCATTTGTTCTCCAAATTAATCAGTTTTTTAAGGTTCTAACACAACTTTGTAATCAAACACTTTTTGTCTTGTTTATTTCATATGCTTATGATTTTGTGTTTTAAAAAAATGTGACATTTGGAAAAGTTGGGAAAATTAGTTGGAAAGTATTTGATATAAGTAACATTATGTTTTGGGGTAGTCACACCATTTTACAACATAAACTGACCTTGTCTTGCTATAAGTAATGTTAAGTAATATTAACTAATATCAGTCTTTTATTATAATTATTATTATTAATTTTTTGCCAGTTCAGTAGAAGCAATAAATGGGTTGAGACTAACTAGGCTACACCAATACAAAAAAAAAAAAGAAAGAAAGAAAAGAAAAGTTGACAGGCAGACTGGAATCTGATTAATGTCCTACGATAGATAAAGCAGCTGCTCTGTTATTCCTTGACTTGGCTGAATACTTCAGTGGTCTGAAAGAGTTCCCACATAAACCCACCAGAGGAACCCTTTGGTCCAACTCCTTCCTTTGGGAAAACATTTCTTTTTTTTCACGTCTGGAGAGCAAATCAGCATTTGTTTGTGTTGAGCAACGGTTTCCATAGAGACTGAAGGTTCTCAGACATTCAACATTCCAGAATATTTCTTCTCATTTTTTCTTTGATGAAACAGGCATGTTAACTAAAATCCCTTCTTTTTTCCTCCTGGAGAAAGATTACGCTTATAATAACTAGAGGCCACTAAAAAAAAAGTGAAGTGTATTTTTAACATTGACTGATTTTAAAAGACAAATGGGACCTCAAAATGTAGACTTCAGAAAAGCTCTCCTGATCCATTAGTATGCTAGCATGTGATTAGCGCTTGATTAGCAAAACAGCAAAACAGCAGCCAACAAAGAACCAGATGAGAAGATGCCCAAACCTGTGGATCATAAATTGAACCACACTCGATTGATTCAAGACATGCAGAGGGAACGTTGCCCAATCAGGGCTCAGTTCAGTTCATTCAGTTCTACAGTGAGTCAGAGATGCTGGTCGTAGAAAGTAATCCACCCTGTGGAAACACTGTTTTTCAAATTGTCAAATGACAGCTTTTTTCAAAATGTGCCTCCATCACATTTGCAATGCTATTTGAACAAACCATATTCATGACAAAACACAGAAACAACTTCTAGAACATTTCTAGTAAACAGCAACAAGCATTTAATCTACCTGTGAATAGTGCAACTGCATAAATAATTTGCAACTAGATAAATATTGAAAGGATACTGTTGTTAATCTTACTGTGTTGTTTTAGTTAAATATTACAATTTTGCAATGTTAATGTTATATTATAATAATGTTATATTTAATCAATGTAACACTCACTGTCGTGCAGTTCTGAAAATCAGCGCAAAGTCATGCTGATATTCAGCAACAGCTAAATGACAACTAATAGTTACTAAATAAATACTATAATTATAACTATATAATAAACTAAAATAAAAAAAAATAAATAAAATGGTGTTTCCTTCCTGAGTGAATTTAAGTGAATCAGTTGAGTAAATGATTCTGACTCACTCATATACGGTTGAGTGGGTTGAGTGAATGATTCAATAGGTCAATATAAGTTGAGTGTTTCTGCTCCGAATGAATTGACGTTTTTTGAATGAATGAATAAATTCACAAAGACAGTCACTTGTCACCACCTTCTTAAGTAACAGGTGTAAGAGACACTGAAAATGTCGAAAATGCTTGTTTGTTTTAATAATCAGAGTAGCCTAAACAAGGTAAAATGACAGAAATTGTTAACACAAAGTTAACACAAACAAGCGACAACACAATCTCCAACTTAATGATTAATGACTATTTAATTTAACCACTATAATATTACAATCCATGATTTAAATGGCAAAATCTTTTAGAGCCTTATCAGCATAAAGATTTCCACCACGCCCTCAAAATATGGACCACTATATTTTATTTTTCAGATGATTTTAACACAAAGAAGCTTTCGGAGAATAACAACATCAAACCATTTCCAACATAATGACTTAAACATTTGCCTTCGGTTGCAGTGGATGCAGCACAATGATGGAGCCGCTCCAGATACAGTACAGTAGAAGAGCAAGATCACTTCTCCAGGATACTGATCCTCAGGACATTTCCTTGCCCGTCTGTGATTCCTAACTTGCACTTTTTCCATATAAAACCACTTTAATCCATTTTAGTTCATACTGAGACTAGCCAGAGTAATGGCTTGAAACAAGAGTTTTACTGTCCTTAACTCAACTGAAATCTACATTTCTTTACTGCGCTGATAATTTCTCACTCTTTTACTTAAGGGTTTATTGTACAGATAGGTGTTAGATCCTTAAAAATTAGGGAATGAATACCGGATAACAGTGGCAAGTTACCATACAGTTGTTTCCTGTGTGTTCTGCTTTCCTTCAGCTTGTTACTCCATTATTACAAAACCCACGCCAAACTCTCTCCATTGCAACCACAGTCATATCCATGCAGATAAACTGATTTAATGAAGACTCCAGATTACACAAGCTGCCTCTCTGAAATGTAGGAGCGTTGGAGATCTATTGCAAGTACATGGTGAAGAAAGTCCCCAAGTTCAAAGCTTAACCAAGACACCAATAAACCTGTATTCTTGGTAATCTGTGTTACTGATCTGTGCCATGTGTGGCTTGATGGCCTCATATTGGAAACCTTGTGAATATGTGGTCTGTCCAAATATTATGTCTGATTTTGTATCAATGGATTTATGGTAGTATATATGGCCAAGGAATAAATTTTAAGGCCAGTGTCACAGAAGAGCGGATGATTGTGGTCCTTTTGTGGGGGAAAACCAGCAATAAATGCACTCTGGGGCTCATCGAACTGCCACTGAAATCCTGTAACATGTAACATTTCTGTTTTCTGTAGACGGGGCTTTTCAACCAGTTGCTTGATACTTTAGTGCTTTTTGGAATATGAGAGTAATTTTCTGTGCTGTAGAGTACTAGAGCCAAAGTAAAGTTGGTCAGATTTCTTTTGATTTACCTATTGCTAGACTATCAAGTGAGTGAAAACAGAAACTGGAAAAGTGTGCATGGAAACTTTAGGCACTTTAGGGAGCTGACGGTTTATCTGATGATTCCTGACTTTCATCAGCTATCTGACAATTTTCCACTTTCTGCTTGATTGCAATAGGCCTAGCCGAAACACAAAATTTTGTTGTCTTATCAAGTTTATTCAGTACTTTATTATACACTTAGATCGCAATAAATATTTAAAACAAGTCCAGTACTCAATTGTGCTTGATATGTAACTTTTGAGTCAGTTATTTAGGTTATCATGATTTTTTTTACTTTCAACAACTTGCATAATTTGACTTTGAGTGGGGACATTTTAAAGTACATTTCAATTTTAGACCTTAAAGAATAAATATGCTGATATTACCAGTAGCCTATACACTTTAAATTACAGTTGTTCAGTTGTTTACCATCATAGCCCATAGTAACAAATCAAAACATAACATTATGACAAAGATAAGAATTTAACTTGTCTGTGAAGTTTCTTTCTTTTCTTTTCTTTTTCTTTTTTTTTAATTATCCACTTGTTTAAAAAAAGATTTAACAGGACTGACAACACAATCTCATGGCAATTCGTAACCGTTTTACATTTTAGTGAATTGGTTTGAATTGTTTTGGGTTGACTTGATATATCCACACTAAGGAGAAGTGTGAAACAAACAAAAAAAAACACGGAACTAAAGACAGACCACAAACCATCCTTGTGATTAAAGACCAAACCATTACAATAAAATAAGATTAGATTTTTGTTATACAGTATACTGTATTATAAACAATGTTAACACAGAAAAAGCAAAACACTTGCAGCAGCTATTTAATGTCATTTTTCTACACATAATATGTAGATAGGGACACGAGGCATACGTTATGACCCAGTTACATTCACCCAAGCATTGTGTGGAGCACTAATGCTTACTGAAGGCCAACAGGACTCGCCTCTCGCCCAGCTGGTGTCTGTCTGCAAGTGATTATATCACACTGCTCAGCTTCATGTGACATGCTCTCTCAGCATTTGCCCATTATACTGGAAAAATTCTCATCATCGCGGGCAACAGCAACCTTGGAAAATGCCAACTACACCACAGCGTGAAACATGGGCGTTTAATGCCAAACTGGTGCCTAATCATGAACAGCTCTGTGCCATAAACTTTTAGTGGTAGTAAATAGAGGGATGTGTGAAACTACTGCACATCTATGCACAGCAAAAGCATGCACTGATTGTGATAAATGGTTATCTTACCGTGATTATAAAAAATGTAAGGAAATGTCCCCCTCCTTCCCTTCTCTATTTTTTTCTAACAAGGGTGTCATTTTTTTCTTGTTTCAGCATATGTTAAAAATGGAACAAATGCTTGCCATTTAGTTAATGAATGGCAGTTGGCTAAACAAATACATTATGCTGTCCACCTTGATAACATTTTTAAATATTTGTCTGGCAATAAAAACTTGTATTGTAGCTCATCTGACAAGAGATGCAATTGCCTTCCCAGTTTAAAGGCTTGCAACACTGCTAAAACCTTCTAAACACATGCATGCTCATCATATCCTGTTTTATTTCTCGTTACCATGACACAGGAAGTAAACTATGATAAATAACAGCCGGTTTCCAAGGAAACTACTTTTTTTTTTACTCCCCCCCCCCCTCCCCCCGCCCTTTCCTTTTTGAGAAATTAGTTGCATTCTTTTCGGTATTGTGTCACAACAAAAATGAAGTTTGTTTGAGATGATCACATTTATGTCTGCAATTTGGAATATTTGTTTTGTTCAAATGTAATCTTGTTTTATTCCCTCGATTATCTTAAATAAACACATACTTTAGGGCTCATACTTTTACTTACACAGGGGCTAAACAATCCTGTCACTCAGTGAACCGTCACTCACCTTTTGATATTTTTCCAAGACAAACATTTGTGGGCTGTATTGACATGTAACTGTCGAAAGCGTTGTACACGAGAAGATGTTTTAGCTGGTACAGTAAGCCTTTGATGAATAGACAGGTGATGTAAAATGTAGTAACGTATTTATTTTTCAACATCAAGATTTTGCATTACAGTCAAATTTTAAGGTGTGTTCAGTGACTCTGTAATCATCTTTCAGCTGTCAATCAAAAGGGAACAAACTCACCCACAACAGAGTTACTAGGGCAACATCTCCTCCCACCCAATGCTCGATGTCCTCCAGAAATGACAGACATCAACATTGTTATGTGTATACATGTAATTTTTAAAGTAAGGGCCTATAAAAGGATTGCCCTCAAGGTCTGTAGACTGTGTGTGTTTCTTCCTCAGCTTCGACTCAATGACAAACTTTAATATTTCGTCTGTTCTCAGCTCACAAGAAGAACACTTTGCCTCCCAGCCTTCCCTCCGCCTTCAGCAGTGATGGGTTCAGTCCAAAAAACTGTTATTCCACACACCCCGTTTACGTAATCACAGCCATCTGTGTTTGTTTTCACCACTCACTCCTCCTCCTTTTACTTCTGTACACCCTTATCTATCACACTGGCAGTGGGCTTCCACAAATAGCTGTTTAGGCTACACTGCAAAAATATAATATGCTGTACTTTTGTAGAGAATAACAACAGGAAATCACGTTATTTATAAGAGCGGCATTTTAGAATAATGATCTGAGAGCTACACCAGTTTGCTTATGCCAAATATCTGTTACCAGACAAATCACAATAGTTCTCCCGCGGAGACGTATGAATGTTTTGTTCATGGACAGATGCAGTGTTGTGGAGTATTGACTGAAAGAATAACTCAACAAGCATATCTTAATTTTTCAGAAGCCTGGCTGTAGCTCAACACTTTACAAAATGATGTAGTCTTTCAGCTTTTTTTTTTTTTAATGAGTGGTGCTGTTCTAACAAGTGAACTGAGGCAATAATTAGGCACACTTGCCTGAACTGACATTTCTTACTGAAGCAGCTTTGGAAAGTCTGATTAATGTAAGTGTATCAGTTTGTTTGGACAGTTAAAGGGATAGTTCACCTTATAATGACAATTGTGTCATTAATTACTCACCCTCATGTCATTCCAAAGCCGTGAGACCTTTATTCATCTTCAGAACACAAATGAAGATATTTTTGATGATATCGAAAGCTTTCTGAACCTGCATAGACAGCAATGCAACTGAAACGTTGAAGGTCCAGAAAGGTATTAAGGACATCATTAAAATAGTCCATGTAACACCACTGGTTCAACCTTAATTTTAAGAAGTGTCACCATGGATGCCAGTCAGAATCAAATATTCCAGAGAGCCAAATAATTATAAATGATCCCATATGATGATTTGCTACTTTTGTGTGGGTTTTTGAGTTTGTATCCCGATAGCACCCATAAATCTCAGAGACTTCTATTTTATGTGCGTGTCTTCATCTGGAAGATATATTTATTTTAAGGGTTTGCTCATCTGTCTCCAAGACTTTTCCTGTGAGATGTTAAAAAGACATTTAGAAAATGTCTTTAAAATGTAATTTTTTTTTTTTAATATGTTTTTGTCAGATGTTTGTGCACAACAGATGTTTTCCAGATGAAGAGCTCTTAAAAAACACAGACATATCTGGGTAGTGTAGCTAATACTTTCTCAGAAGAGTAGTTTGACTGTAGCCGAGCTATTTTAAAATATGAGTTTGTAACATGCTACAGTTTTAAAGTAGCATCCTTAACACTAGAAAAAAAACATTATTAAAGCAGGTCGAGGCAATCTACAAACTTTAAAGCTTTATCCTTTCATTTTGTTTTAAAAAGGAACAGTTTGAGGATGTGAGGACTGTGGGTGCTCAGATCAGAGAATGCTTTTGGTGATGGTAAGCAAACAATGATAACAGAGCTGGAAGAGATGGGCAGGGACAATTATCTCCCAGCACGGATTGCTGGATCTGCTGTCAACAGAGGGAGGAAATGAAGATCACTGGAAAATCCTTGCTGGTTGAACCTCACAGTGTCTACATGGGGAAGAGCCCAGTGAACAGGACTGCAGTTACACTTGGAGTCTGCAGAGACGGGGCAGACATGGGTGGCACAGTAGAGTTAGGAGATTGCTGATGGATCAGCTGTGGGTAGAGCTGTCAAGATAAATCAAACACAGGACAGAGAGAGGTTTGCAGCCACATAAAGAACACATGTGGCACAGAAATCATTCAAATGCATCATACATACACTATATACATATGTATATATATATATTCAGGGCACAAACATATACAAAGTACAAGTTTAACTTACTGACCTTGACACAAATTTATGAGAGTGATTTTATTTTCTTGTTTTATGGTTTTCTTCATGTTGGTCACATGGACTTAAACTTTTTCAAATAATAAATATAGAAAAAAAGTGCTTCACTGCATTTTATTATTATTATTTTTAAATCTAAGAAATACCAATAAAATATTGTTTAGTTAATAAGGTTTTCTTAAAAAAAAATCACATTTGATTTGCAAGGACATCAATGTTGATCACAAAACAAGTCATTGTGTGAAGTCATTGTAGTGAAGTCATTGTGTGTGTGTGTGTGTGTGTGTGTGTGTGTGTGTGTGTGTGTGTGTGTGTGTGTGTGTGTGTGTGTGTGTGTGTGTGTGTGCACTTTCACTGCACTTGAAAACATGTTGAGCAGTTACCATGGTGCATTTATCAATCCAGGGGTTGGGCTAAGACACACCTATCTTCACAGGAAATGTTTGATCTGTCAAATACTGATGCTGTTTCAACAGACATTTACAACATCCGCACACAAATAGTCATTCACAGTTCTAAGTGCAATGCAAAGCGCCTGATTCATATTCATAATCATGAAAGAGTGAACTCTCGGACTGCTCTGGCTATATTCTGTTTGTAAAAACTCATTTTACAAACACAAAGCAGTGAAGACGAGCATGTTTAGCATGGCACTTTACTGTTTGATGACATCAAATGGCCACCAGGTCCAGGTCAACATGTGGCTATTTGATCAGAGTGAGTCATTCAGCATGCTCTTCTGAAAAACAATGCCACTCAAATGGAATGAAGAAGCTTTGTACCGAGTAGCCTACAGGATCATATTTCCATCCCATTCAAACAAGCAGAACTCAACCTGCATCCAGTGCAACTCTGATAAAGGTTGTTCACACAAACAGCGAGTTTCTCGTGTTTGCAAATTTGTTTGCGAACTGATTTAAAAGCCAAATCGACACAGAATACAGAGCGCAAAAAAATATGCATACATAATGAAGAAAAGCGCGTTCTCGTGTACGCGCGCTTTCGCTCTCGCTCTCTCCGTCACCGTGTGCAAACTATTTCCACAGTACTATAAATAAGGCTGCAGAGTGCCTGGGCTCAAACCTAAGGCGTGGCTGTGTGCAGGTGGACCGTTGCTGCTCTCCATCTCAACTTTCTTCAAACAGGACTTTCTCCTCCGAGGAACTAAACCACCGCAAACATGCCTAAATGCCCCAAGTGCGAGAAGGAGGTTTACTTTGGTAAGACTCGAGTTAAATATTCATATTTAGATGCATGTTTCTTTTAATAAATAGGAAAAGAACGAAAAGAAACTTATTATAAATACTTTTCGATGTTTAAAATAAAGTAAACTAGTTTGAATAAGCAACAGCACGAGGGAATAACCAGGAAGAGAGCTGTCAACTGATGCATGAACGTATTTCCTGCTTGAAACTTTTGCAAAACTGCTCTAAACACAACTTGTGCAGGCAAGCATTTGGAGCAATACAACTCTTGCAGCAATAAAACACAAATACAGTGTATTATAGAAAATATAGTTTGCATAAAGATTTTTAGACTTAAGATAATTGCAGTGTTGGGCGTAGGGTGGTTAGACTAAAAAATATATCATTCTATAATGTGTAATTCACATTAATGTTATATAAAAAGGAAACAAAAAGAACATAAATCGCATACGGGCGCAGTACAGCAGTGACTAATAATGCAAATGAAAATGTCAATGCTTTACATTGTAAAGAAACCTGTTTGCATTGTGTATTCAGCTTAACTATTTAAATATTTTCAGTACCACTAGGGCAACCAAGATAAGATGTCTCTTTAAAGAACTTTACTATTTGGCTTATATTCATTAAGCAGAATGAAGATTTAAAAAACAGAAGCTATGCAGAATAAAAAGAGCAGATTACAAATCTCTGATCAGTGTGTCCTCTGTGTAGTTGGTTGAGGAAGTTAAGTCATTACTGTCTTAGGTGTGGCTCAGATGACCAAATTATTTCTTGGCAGAATTGCAAGAGCCCAAACCCATTCCCTTTCTGCCTTGTTTGGCCTTTTAAAATGTTCTTTCTCACATGGACCATTGATTCTGCATCCAACTCTCCCAGCATGTCTGGATCATGTGTTCACAGTCTAGTACTGAACAAAAGAGCTTCCTGTATCATCCACCGTAGTGTGACATGACTGAGCTGGGATGAGTATGACTCCTATTACAGCTGTTGTAAGCAATTATAGTAGCTCGCAGTAGTCCATAACAATGGGAATAATGTAGTGTATGTGCTATCCTTCAACACTCTGCTTACTGGATAAAAGATGAGGCATTACTTGGTGTCTGGGGTCTTTGCTAACACCTCATCACATTTTTCTGATTTACGTCACAGATGGGAACTGTTAATCTGCCCTTTGTCCATCCTTTGGTTTCTGCATGCCAAAAAGCTCAAACGAATCTTCTCTCAGAGCCATAAATCTGATCTCTTTTAGAGTGGTCATGCTTTCAGACAGTCTTTGGCGTCCATGAGATGTAGACGCTTGCCCAAATCCTCCCTCCTAAAAAGCACCTCCCCTACTGGAGACGCCCCTAGCACGCATGACTTTGTCTTCCCTTCCCACTGCTTTACAATTGTTCATCATGAGGGTTGTTTGGAGAAATCTTTCTGCTGAGGACTGTGGATAAAGACTTCATTATGGGCCTTTTATAAGGGAAGGGAGGAATGAATTCCTTTGGGATTGTCCTGCATGCAGTATCCACACCCACCTATGTTCTCGCTATCATGACTTTATCTGCGTTGAGTGGAGAACTTAATGATCTGACCAGACTTGCAGCATGCTGGACTGCAGAGACAATCTGCCAGACTTGAGACTTCAGTTTGAGCTTTGTTGACATTAAAAGTTCATCATGGCTTTAATCGAACTACATAATGGCTGCAAATCAGCTAAATTTTCCATGTGTAATTAACTTTGTATTCCTCTGACTCCTTTATAAAAACAACTTAAAGGCTAATGAGTGATCCTTTAGATTCCAAGTAGTCTATGAAGTTATAAACAGGCCCAGATTGAAATAAATGGTTCTTTAGCCATTTACTTTTTTGGAGGAAATGTTTGGAATTCAATTGGTATGCAAATTTAAAATGTGCTAAATTAGGCTCTTTTTTCCCCCCTCTATGCCATTTCTTAGCCAAAATATGTTTTATTTATAAACATTTATTACAAATTTAAAGTGATAGTTCACCCCAAAATTTTAATTTGGTAATTATTTACTCACAATCATGTCAATCCAAACCTGCATGACTTTCTTTTTTGCTTCAGAATGCAAAAGAAGATATTTTGAACTATTTTTATCCATACAACGAAAGTCAATGGGGTCCAAAACAGCATTGTACTTATTTGAACTTCATTTACATTAAATATAGGGGGGGGGGAACACTGAAACATTTTTTTAAAATACAAATATATAAAACAATTGTGTTCAACTGAAAGAAAACATATGTTCTGAACAACGTGGCAGTGAGTAATTAAGGATAAAAATTTTCATTTTGGGGTGATCTGTACCTTTAAATTGTTTTTTATAAATCTAGAAATGTGGCTAAAAATTGAAGTGGCAAAGAATGGGTGTCGCCGGAGGGGGAGTACATAAAAAATGAATCCATAAATAGGAAATTTTGTGAATAATGTAAATAATGCACTGCAATTCTGCATCAATCAATTCATATTGGCCTATTTACAGTTAATGTGTTTTTTTATTTATCTGAATGAATGTTTATCATTGATGTTTCAGCTGAGAGAGTGTCGTCACTTGGCAAAGACTGGCATAGACCCTGTCTGAAATGTGAGAAATGCAGCAAGACCCTGTCGCCTGGCTCACATGCAGAGGTAAGTCACTCACAGAAATACACATACACATACACATACAATATCCCCTGTTCAAGTCCATAATGGACTTTGCACTGACTAATGTGTTTCACCTCACAGCATGAGGGGAAGCCTTATTGTAACAACCCATGTTACGCTGCACTCTTTGGACCCAAAGGTAAGTTTCTCCAATGCGTCAATGGCTCTGTTTTACTGTGCTGTAGGGTTATAGTTCAACTAGAGCATCACATGGCAGAGATTAGTGCCTCACCTTATAAACAAATGGATTGAGGACTGCTGTGGGACAGTATTTGACCATAATTTAATGTATTCAATTTCTTGATTTAATACAAATATCTTCTTGTCAGCTATCCACAGAGTTTTCTGTTGTATAACTGAATTTTGCGTCAATGCTACACATATTTTTGACAGTGTCCAGATTTTTTTGTGTTTTCAGTTAGCAAGCTATTCATTTAGCCTGCTAAGCTAACACATCCTGTCCAAGTTACTTCACATAATTATAGAAAAATGTTTAATTTGTATGGTAATACTATATTCTATTTAAGACTTACACGATGACTGTCATATGTAAGTAAATCTTTTTTCTTTTTTCCTCAGGTTTTGGACGTGGCGGCACTGAGAGCCACACATTCAAATAGGTCAGTGAGTTCACCATATAAATATGATCAGTTTTACCTATACATACAGATGATGATGTTTAAACCTGAACTAACTGTACTCTTCTTTCTATTTACAGGTTTATACACAGCTTGATTTTTGTTTTGTTTTGTTTTGGGGGTTTTTGCCACTATATTAAGCCACATATTTTTAATTCAAAGACAAAATGACCAAACCATGCCATGTTTTAGAAAGTACTAATTTGTATAATCTGTTTTTAAAATGTTGTCTGCTATAGCAGCACACAATGTTTCATTAGGGAGACTTATCTAGTCTTTATAATGAAACTGAACATTTTATACATTAAATGTATTTCAAACCTCTGCTTGTCCTTCACACTTCTTTCTCAAATTAATAAATTGATTTAAAAAAAGTACTAGCTATAAATATATAGAATAAATTTTGCATAATTATTTTTAGATTTGATTATCCATTGTACAACATTATGTCCTATTTATCCCCATCATTGCATCACTTATAGCATCATATAATTGCATAATGATTCTGTTACTCTTGTTTTTCTTTTAAAGGCTTAAAGGGATAGTTCACTCTCAAATTAAATTTTGGTATGTTTAAGCTTACCTCAAGGACATCCAAGATGTAGGTTTCTTTGTTTCCTCAGTATTTCCCATTTTGATATTTTTAGGTCAAACCATTCTTGTCTGTGACTCACATAATGCAGGTATATGGTCACCACCTCAAAGAGCAGGCACAGAGGAGTCCAAATTAAACAATTTCCTATCGTAAGGACACATTGATGACCTAAGACACGAAACGAGCGGTTTGTGTAAGAAAACGAACAGTATTTATATCGTTTTTACCTCTTGTACACAACCACGTCCAACTGATCTGAGTGCGCGAGTGCTTCCTGATGTGACGTGTGCGCGCTCTGGCTTAGTCTGCGCAAGCGCGGAAAGCGCCGGAAGTGATCTCTCGCGCATGAACCTCACTCATTGTTTACTGTTTACCACACGATACACCACCAATCTGCACTGTCTGAAATATAATGCAGTAATTGTAATTAATTAATTTGTTTATAATGCACTTTATAATCGTTGCGATTATGATAAAATACAACACATTACTCACTCTATTGACAGCGTGCCATTGGGTCCCTCTGGCATTGGACGTCGCCTCCAGTTTTTACGTGGCAAACTAAACACAACATGCAAAACTCTGCGTCTCAACAGCGGAGAAAACTCAGGAACTTCAGTCAGACAGGTGGGTGATGCGATACTGTCAATGTCCTCGTTGTCGTCTTGTAGTTGTTCCATTCATGACAACATATGCTCTCCACTTCTGTTGGCATCTCACAACACTTGCTACTAAAACACCACCAATTTTGAAGAGATCTCCGTCTCTCTGAGGCTTGAAGACGTGCTGCTGCAGCGGATCGCTCCTGAGTACTTGATCTGTGTATTCTGGTTCAAATAAATATGGTTGTGAAAACAATTAAACGTTGTCTATGGATATATTGAAATCGTCTTCCGTTGCAATTTCCTGTACGTCTAAATATGTTTAGATCTTCACAGTGAAAGGTAACACTTCCGAAATCTCTGTGTAAACCATAGACAGTAAGTGTAAACAATGAGTGATGTACATGCGCGAGAGATCACTTCCGGCGCTTTCCGCGCTTTCGCAGACTAAGCCAGAGCGCGTACACGTCACATCAGGAAGCACTCGCGCACTCAGATCAGTTGGACGTGGTTGTGTACAAGAGGTAAAAACTATATAAATACTGTTCGCTTTCTTACACAAACCGCTTGTTTCGTGTCTTAGGTCATCAATGTGTCCTTACGATAGGAAATTGTTTAATTTGGACTTCTCTGTGCCCGCTCTTTGAGGTGGTGACCATAGACCTGCATTATGTGAGTCACAGACAAGAACGGTTTGACCTAAAAATATCAAAATGGGAAAAACAAAGAAACCTACATCTTGGATGCCCTTGAGGTAAGCTAAAACATACCAAAATTTTATTTGAGAGTGAACTATCCCTTTAAGGTTCATTCACACTGTCAATGCTCGTTTACATTCATAGTGCTGTTGCTCTAAGGTTATTGGTAGACTGCAATCTGGACAAATCTTTAAAAAAAAATGCAATCACAGATGATATACAGTATGTTGATGCTAAATCTAAGAAATCTTCTAATTGGATTGTGGATTTGTTTTCTTGCTGCTAAAGATATACAATTCTGCTGTTGGAGAGTGTTGTATATTATATTCTAAACTACAGCAGTGCTATTGCAATAAATCATTACCAGATGAAAAATCTATTAAAATACAATATTCATCTATTAAAATACAATATAAAGGGTTAGTTCACCCAAAAATGAAAATTATGTTATTAATAACTCACCCTCCTGTCGTTCCAAACTCGTGAGACCTCCATTTATCTTCGGAACACAGTTTAAGATATTTTAGATTTAGTCCGAGAGCTCTCAGTCCCTCCATTGAAACTGTGTGTACGGTATACTGTCCATGTCCAGAAAGGTAAGAAAAACATCACCAAAGTAGTCCATGTGACATCAGAGGGTCAGTTAGAATTTGTTGAAGCATCGAAAATAAATTTTGGTCCAAAAATAACAAAAACAACGACTTTATTCATCATTGTCTTCTCTTCCGTGTCTGTTGTGAGCGCGTTCAAGAGAACGAGTCAATCATTTGTTCAATATGTGCCTTGGCTCGGTGTTCATCTTCAGTTCTCTATTCACAGCAGTTCAGTCAGTGTACTGTTTGAGTGCATGAATTACTCCGGGATATTGGTTTATTCTGACTCAAAGGGAGTGTCAGCCACATTAAAAAAGTTAACAGCTTAAGTCATTTGTGTATTAATGAGTATTGGAGACGTGAACCGTTTAAAACGATTCAGTTCGATTTGGTGAACTGGTTCAAAAAGATCCAGTTACATCGAGTGATTCGTTCTCGAACCGGATATCACAAACTGCTTTGTTTTGAATTTTCTCTCACAACAGACACGGAAGAGAAGACAATGCTGAATAATTTTTGGACCAAAATTTATTTTTTATGCTTCCAAAAATTCTAACTGACCCTCTGATGTCACATGGACTACTTTGGTGATGTTTTTATTACCTTTATGGACATGGACAGTATATGGTGCATACACTTTCAATGGAGGGACAGAAAGCTCTCGGACTAAATCTAAAATATCTTAAACTGTGTTCCGAAGATGAACAGAGGTTTCACGGGTTTGGAACGACAGGAGGGTGAGTTATTAATTACATAATTTTCCTTTTTGGGTGAACTAACCCTTTAAGCTTGCAAACACTGCCAAACGTTGCAAAATGTCGTTAAGTTTTAACGGTTAAGTCGTTTTATTGTGTGTAATAATTAACACTATGTTTTAATATGAACTATATCAGTTGGATCATAATCAACAAGATCTATCAATGAATGAATTAAACTCACTGAGACTGCCGACAGTTTCATTTCCATGCATCTTTTTTTATATATATATCAATGTATATGTGCTTACAGAAAAATCATGAATATCCATAAATTCTCTGTTCTGTTTTGCCTGCAGTCAGGACGGTGGTAACACTTTCTTTTTGTAGTCCAATTTAGACATTCTACTAACTATAAGCAATTTAGCAACTACATGTCAACTACCAGTCATTAGACTATTAAAAGGCTGTCTGCTTAATATCTAATTAGAGCTAGCTGACATGTAGTTGAGAACTAATGAGTTTGTTGAACGTATTGCAAAGTTACTTAATTGAGTAGACTGTCTAAAGTGGATTATAACCGAGATGGGTCACGTGAGCGCCATTGATACCCCTATTGCAGGGCTATTCAATTGGCGGCCCGCGGGCCACATGAGGCCCGCCAATCATCTCCATGCGGCCCGACGGCACCAACCTCCCTCCTCCTCTTTTCGCTCCGATTGACCTGAGAAACGTTTTACGTGTGAATATTTCAGCAGTTATTATATGTGTCCCGAATTTATGTCGACTGAACCAGCGATAGGCTACCAATCCTTCGTGAATGAATCATTCTTTTGGTTCGATTCTTTCTAAACGCGCTTGCATAACGGTCTAAAACTATTCGGATTCATTCGGACCGCTCCGTAACTGAATCATCTGAAGCGGTTTCTCGTTCAGTACAGTTACAACAAATAGCGATGTTTTCAGTTGTTTCACTAGTTGTTTAAACACGGCCCAGCGCGGAGTTGCGTTTACTCCCGGTCCCGGACACACTAATATTAAACAGCGTTGCGACAACCAGTGGAAGCGTTTCAGTTCGACAGAAACATTTCTGTTACAAACCACAAATCACTCGATGATTTAATTAGTATTAAATCGGATGAAACAGCCTCAACATTCCCAACAAGACTGATGAGGAAAGCAGGAGAAACATTGTGGCATGACCGAAATTAGAAGACTTTAAATCCCCTAATCACCCTTACAAACATTTACCACATTTACTGTAGTAATTTACCATGGTTGGGCAGAAATGTGCAATATTTATATTGAATACTATGTAGTAATAAATAAATATAGTAAATATATACTATAATATTATATAGTTTAATAGTAAATATAGTGATTTATATTGTATTAGTTTTATTAGGTGGGTAGAGGAATATATATTTAATGCTTGTTATGAAATTATGTCAGTTTCTTTGTAAAGGTGCGTATAGTTTTTAACTTGTGTTTAGGCATTTTTTATACAGTGGGAGCCTGTGGTTAACAAGTCTCACTGTCAGAATATTTTCATTTAAGCATAACAATTATAAATAAAATAATTATTATTTCTCACCAACAGCTATAAGTTTGTATAAATAATTTATTTGTTCCAAGGAAAATAGTTGTACACAGCTGTAAATTATCAAGTTTTTATTTATTATGGTTTTATATATTTGCATACTGTTGGGTACCACATTTCCAAGTAAATACCACACTTCTTTAGGGTTACTTTAGCTTATTTATTGAAACTGTTATGTTTCAATAAATAAGATAAACCCCCAAACCAACCCACCGGCCCACCTCAACTTTTCGATTTGATAATGCGGCCCTCGAATGAAACTAATTGAATAGCCCTGCCCTATTGGTTGTCTCTCCCAAAGTTCACTCTGCAATTTGATTAAAGTTAAGTATTTTTCAAGTTTGTTGTGTCACTGGACACGCCTCCATCCTGGCTGCATCTGAAATCACATACTTCCCTATTATATAAGCGAAAAACTGTGTGTCAAAAGAAGTATGTCTGAATTCATAGTTATCATAAAAGAAGAAGCAAACAAGCACCCGGATGACTTACTAAGATGGACATTTTACTGTCCCATGAAGCCACGGGAGAGTATTTGTGAATGACAATGAAGTGACGCAACTAATGCTGGTAGGGTCACCTGACAATGACAACATGGCGAATGTAGTATGTCCAGATTACATTCTTACTACATAGTACATACGTTTTTAGCAGACACAAAGAAAGTGATTATTCAAAATGAGTACCTACTCAAAAGAGTATGTGGTTTCAGACGCACACCCTGTCTCCAATAGTTAATGTCACTTGTGTTGCTGGAAATCGACAACTCTATTGCATCACTTTACTGGCGGTGTGAACGGGTCTTTAATGTGAAAACGATTCCACATAGAGAAGAAAAAAGCTTTAGTAACTGGCCAACTGGAGTGTTTGGTTTTTTTTTTGGCACTTGGCAAGTGTTCATTTTCCACCCCGTGCCCCACTAAGAAACGAAATGCAGAGCAATTTCCACTTTTAGACAAGGTGATGCCAACAGATGTTGAGCTTTGTATTGAAAAGCGAATTATTACTGGCACGGTTCCAGATTCCAGAAGCATGAAACAGACAAGAGTAGGCAGTGTTCATTTTAGAGTAATGCCACAGAGCACAACCAGTTCCAAATCACTGCAGTCCAGGAAACAACCTGCCAGAGGGAATAAATTCACTATTGATTCAAGCAAGTTTATTTAGAATACCCTTATATGGTAACATACCAAAATGAACAATGCAAAAACCCACATACATTTGGAGTTGACTGACTCAAAAGGGAGTGCCACTTCCCCTCTGTGACTGTTTGACACGTGTGTCTATACCCCTTCAACTCCTTCCCACCAACCAACACTGAACGTCTGCTGGCGGGTCGGAGGACTTCGGTCACTATGGTAACAGACACAAACAAGCCCAACAGTGACTTGTCCAAGGCTCAGCCCGACTCTGTCTGTAGCATTTGACCCTGAACAAAGATCCTTTATCATGGTGCGATCTGGAATGAGAGAATGAGACAAACAGCAAGGGTTGTTCCCCGGTTTGCCATGTCAAATATTTTTCAAAGAAAGAAGTATTGAGCACGCATATGATGAAATGCGGCTATTTTTATAGCAATACAATTTAGATCACGTAATTGTGCAGCTTTCACCCCCCCCCCCAAAAAAAAACGGCTTGCAACCTTCTCACACAGAAAGTATATTTCTGACTAAATCAAGGCTTTTTGGTGTAATAAGAACAGAACTGAAACGTCTGTGAAATCTTTCGCCAGTGATGAGTAAACATACTCAAATACTGAAACTGCCAAGCGATCTACATTTGCATGGTCTTGTCATCTTTATTTAAAATGGTAAAGGGTATCAATCTCTCGCTTTCAACGGCAGTACACTTTCCTTCAACTGTTTTATGGCAGGATGTTTGTCAAGCTCCTGCTGACGTTAAATGGGCAAGCAATGAAGCTACAGACCAAAGAAGATTGTTACCCAAGAGAAACACAGTAGTTTTATGTGTTTCTAAGAGTCGATGAGTTGCAGAATTCATATAACGTTTGTAGCCAACTACACGGTAGAAGTACATCACCATTTCCAGCTTATCTGCTCTATTTTTAAAAACAAGACTTTTACCACTGCACAACTTGTTTTAAGCTTCTCAATTGGACGTTTCCACAAAGCTATTTCCTACAAATGTCTTTTCAGTTAAAGTGTTTTCCATGTAAGAATATAAGAAACCTGCTGTAAGTTCTCCCTTAAACAGTCTAAAAAGATGAAGGATAAAACTTTTAGTTACTTGCAGCAAAACATTGTATTGGTAATAAGTTAAGTTGGTTTTTGGATCTGCCCTACACAGATTCATCTGATGCTTTGAAGTGTAGCAGCATTTATTTACATTTATGCTTTTTAGCAGACACTTTTATCCAAAGTGACTTACATTGCATTTTTTTATCAGTATGTGTGCTCCTTGGGAATTGAACCCACAACCTTTTGCACTGCTAACATAATGCTCTATCACAGAGCCACAGGAACAATGTAACCAAGTGGTTGTAAAAATCCTCATCAAATAATAACAAATAAAAAAAGTGAATATTCAATGACTGTTCATCAAAACTTTCAACATGCATGTTAGACCCTATTCCATCTAATCTACTAAAAGCTACCCGTGTTGCAGCATGAATTAAACCACACCATGCTGGTTTCGTCTGGCCAAAGGAGAACTGGCACCCCAACTGAGCCTGGTTTCTCCCAAGGTTTTTTCTCCATTTCTGTCAGACTGTCACTGATGGAGTTTTGGTTCCTTGCCACTGTTTCTTTTGACTTGTTTAGTTGGGGACACAATTTCTGACAATTACATTGTTGACTTGACTGTACAGATTCAAGGCCTATTGGACGAGAACTGAACTGGATGATGACATCTCTGAATCATCATTGAACTGATTTTAACTTGGACAAAAAATGACTTTGTTACTGTCCTCTTGCATTATTGACAATCTATTTCCCTCTTTGCCACTGTAAAGCTGCTTTAACATAAACTCTTTATTGTATAAAGCATGCAAATAAAGGTTACTTGACTCTCATCACATGGAGAAATGAAAAATATGCCTTTAAGCTACTAAAACTTTCCCAGAAAATTACACGTGCTGTTGTAACATTGTGGTTTTCTTTATTTTATGGCATGCACACCTATGGACGAATGACAGAAATATGCAGTTTCCCTGAGGAATCTGTTCAACAGCTATATCTGGTTGCTAAGAATCCACTTAAAAGCGTCTTTGATATTTTAGTCTCTTTGTATGGCTCATGTCCTTATTAGCTCATGTATATATATGGAACGTTTGACTGTTTTATTATCCATGAGTCGAGTCACAAATCATTCATTGTAAAAAAATGATAACAAATCTCTTCTCAACAAAGTGAAGTACCATGTCAAAGTTCAATATCTGTGTGAGTAATAGCAATGATGTTTACACAACTAATTGTGTAAACAGCAAACAGCAGTGCCAGAATATGACATGAGGGAGAAACTGTGGTTTGATGTTGAATCTGGTCCTCATCTCTTTTGGCAGTATGTAATATTTGTTAAGTTCGATTTTCTGTCCCGTGGGTCCCATCTCATTGTATCCACCCTCACTCACTCACTGTTCTGCCCCAAACAGCAGAGCAAGGCTGGAAGCGGCGCTCCGAGCACCTGCACATCTGTCTCTGTTACTGTGTGGATTAGTGAACAGAGCGGCTTCCTGAGGCCAGATGTGATAATAGACATGCAGTGCTCGGCAAAATAGTAGCCTAAGTAAAACAGTGAGAGAAAAGTTAAACAACTGTGTCATTTATTCAGTATGTCAAATAGCAAATAACACTAGCCATAGAAAATTTTAAAAGAAGTCAGTTTGTTTAAAAAGTATTTAACAGAATTAAAGAAATGTAACAGAACACAAATCTTGCTTCACTGCAAATCATTGTGGCTTTTAGTCATTTTAAGTACATAAAATATATGAATATATATATATATATATATGAACTATATATATGAAAATATATGAACTATATATATGAATATATATGAACTATGAATAACTTTCATAGTTGTCTTTATATATGTAAACTGAATTAAACATTGACTAATAAAATGATTTATATTTTTATATACTGACCCTATACATTTATGAATTTGTTACACATTTTATAATTGTTGCTTTCCCTGGGATTCAAACCCATACAGGGAAGTAATATTTTGGTTTATGCTTTATATATTAAAGCATAGATGGTCTGTGTAATAAATTTTATAATATCAGTCAATCTTAATGTTTTTTGTTGTTGTTTTTTTTTTTTGGGGGGGGGGGGGGGGGTGAAATGTGACACATTTTCCTGAGATTCACTCAAGAGATCCAGCAAACATCTGTTAAGTGAAATCTGTATCAGGGTTTTTTTTCTTTCTTTTACGCAGCTCTTGCTGCATATTAATTTCAAACATGATTCCACAGGTTTACAGTAAATCACAGGGCCATTAAGTCTCAAACCTGTAAACATCTCTCCTGTGTTGGTCCTCCCATCATCCCGAGGGACATCAGGCCGAACCCATGGCGCTCATGATTCACTGGCTTTCCATTGATGAATGAACAAACCTTTCACAGCGGTTACAAACGGCCCGGTGGAATTTCCTCCAAACACACATTACTGAAGTTTGCATTGCAGATTATGCAAACTCTGTCCTTTGTGTGTGTCCTTCTAGAAGACAAAACTGATCCCCTCTGATCGCTTCCATATGTTGTCTAAGATTGTAAAAAAAAAACTACAATCTTCTCTCTCTACAGAAATTATGTTGGCCATT